>NW_027103551.1:1119145-1506039 GCF_902728285.1 Clytia hemisphaerica
CTTCCATGCTCTCGAAATATCGCGGTTTGAGACGCACTGATAAATGACCCCTCATTTTTTTTCTGAGGATAAGGGCTTTTCATTAAACTTGGTTTGACATTTTGAAAATGATTTTGAAATTTCGACTGACCCCCCTACTATTTATTTTCCTAACCTTTTTTTGACATTTTTTAATCAAAATTTTGACGGATAGGTTTTGAAAAAAAACATTAAATTTGAAAAATCTTCCAGAGTTGCTATCCTGTAGATGACTGATGTTGTTTTTGGTTTGCTGTGAGATATGAAAGAAGCAAGCTTGTCTGTCAGTCTGTTGTTTGACCATCCTGACTGAGACATCGATCGCACCTAGCAAAACTCAAAAAACTCTATTGACTTAGTATTTTGCAAATGAGTTACCTTGAACTACACAAATATACAATACCTACTATGTACCTCACCAATTCAATATTGCACAACACATGAAAGTGGTTGATGGTGGCTGCCTGATGGCTCTCGGCAAGAAAACTTTTTGAAAAGTCGCGCTAGATTGATAAAGGCTAGCCTCTGATCTGAGGCCAAGAACGTAAAACAATAAAATGAAAAGAGTTGGGAATTAGCTGACCGACTTTTTTCGGCGAATTGATAACCTTTGGTTCTCAAACGATCATTATGTAACGGTAGTTTTTTTATTTTGAAAATGTTTTGCAAGCTCAGGCTAGCTTTTTCCGTGAAACTTCGCTGTCCAGTTTCAGGTCTTCACCGCAGCGCCTTTTTTATGGTTACCAATACTGTATTCGGTTAACAAGGCAAAAAGCTCACAGCGGTGGAGACCTTACAGCATCATCCAACAAAACGGTTTCGGCTTGTTGTTCGCTTGCGTTGGCCACATTACATTTCGAAAGACTGGCTGTGGAGCTTACTAACCAAATTATAGACCTGTTCATAGTACTTTCCAACATCGAAAATGCCACGTAAATTCACCTCTTTGCTTGGACAAACACTAAAGGTATGAACTCTAACTCTCTTTTAGGGCTCTTTTTCCAAAAATCCTATTTGCCCCAGAACAGGGACCTCGACTCCCTATTTAACCCAGTATAGGACCCTGCCGACGCACCGGACTTAACGAACACCGGACACGCGAAAGTCCGGTGTAAAATAAGAATTTTTTTTACCACCGGAAATCTCTACACCGGACTTAAGGAAGTCGGATGTCCGGTGTCGGAGAAGGATATTTTTTTCCACCGGACAATCAAAACACCGGACATGACCAGTCCAGTGCGTCCGGTGTTTCTTAATTTTTTGTTTCGTAAATGTCCGGCGTCCAAAATTCCCTGTATGCAACACCGGACTGACACCGGACTTATTGCATCCGGTGTAGCGAAAGGATACTTTTTGCCACCGGACAAATACACCGGACAGTCCGGTGCGTCAGCAGGGTCCTCCCAGTATGGATTTCGTGTAACTAACGCCGAAGTTCTTCGGCGTACAACTGAAACGTTTTTGGCGCATTGGCGTAAGGGTACTTACAAAGA
The DNA here is from genome assembly GCF_902728285.1 of Clytia hemisphaerica. Lineage (NCBI taxonomy): Eukaryota > Metazoa > Cnidaria > Hydrozoa > Leptothecata > Clytiidae > Clytia > Clytia hemisphaerica. Next base: position 1,120,657 of record NW_027103551.1, read on the forward strand.
TTTTTGATTTTCAGTTGGCGTAAAGTAATAATTCCAGCTCGGCGTCGAATGACTCCATAATCCATCGGTTTTTAGCTTCCATTTGGTTAAATTTGCTTTCGCTCGCTTACGTACGCTCGCGTCAATTTATTAATTATGTTGGCGCATGCACCTCTTTTCCCATCTTGCACCCTTATTGAAAAATTGAATGATGGTACAAAAGAAATTTTGCTTGGCGTGAGGCTTGCTGCACGGAAAAATATCTTCGGCGCGAGATTTCATGGAATCCATACTGGTATTTAACAACATGTAGACCAAATTTTAAACTATCATAGGCCCACTAGATCAGGCGGCCATCGAAAAAATGCTCTGTTCGCGTCGCAAAAGGTGTTAAAAATGCATGCGGGCGGACGGGTGGTTGGAAAAATTCCCGGGTTTTTTTTAATTACGCCAGTAGTAATTCGGGGGCGGGTGGTGACGCGAACAAAACAATTTTTCGATGGCCGTCAGAGCGATTAAGAAAAAAGCTATACTTAAAAAGAACATATTGCTTTTCCTGGATTTTTTTCTGCTTCTCCGCATCGTAAAAGTCAGCTAAAACCCTGTAAAATCTCATGCAGAAAAAACTGGAAAATGGCCTAAATTTCAGAACAGAAAATTTGCTGGAAAAACTAGAAATAGGTACATTTCCAAACAGAGGAAAGGATTTAGGCATGGGGGGGGGGGGTTCCAAAATAATATTTTCAATGGAAAAAGCCGGGGGGTGGGTGAGAAATATTTTTGGGCAACTCAAAAGATGAAGAAAGGAAAGAGGGAAAAAATTTAGCAAGGGGGGGGGGGGTGCGAAATTTTTTGAACCCTTTTGAGGGGGGGTTCAAAAAAATTTTCCAGGTTAGGGTTGGTGCGAAATTTTTTTTTGATTTTTTTAAATATCCTCCACTCTCCCCTGCTGTAGTACTGATCCCTCCCAATAATGTCAGGAACTCGTTACAATTATTTATGTGACAAAAACATATGATTTTCATAATTTAATCATAGTGTCCTCCCCCCCCCCTTTATTGTCTAGTATTCCTTTTGCAGCAAAATTTTACGTTTGTGTCAGGTTGAAATTTGAGAAATTTATATCGGTATATGGGGGGAACTGATATTTTCAGAATTTTCTGGGGGGAAAGCAAAAAAGAGGGGGGAAACTAAAAAACGAAAAGTCATAGGGGGAAAAAAAAGAGGGGTGAGATTAAAAAAAATCAAGAATTTGGTGGGGGGAACAAACCCTGGAGGACACTATGTTAATGTTATCTAGTATGAGTTCAGGCTTTTTAGGATTTTGATAAGCTTAGATCTTTATGATCAATTGGAAAGAAATTTCTTTTGAAAATCTGGAAGGTAATTATTTTGCACTCGCTTTTAGCTGGAAACAGGTACAGATTTTTGGGTGAAGGCTGGAAAAAGGCACATTTTCCAGCTGAAAATACCGGGGGAAAGGTGTGTTTTTGGCCAAAAAGCTAGGTTTTCCCTGTATCAAATGGATTTCAAATTTTTCATACTGTAGGCAAAAGATTTTTTCCTATTTGACTGTCAAGCAAAGAAAAAAAGTTTTCATCGGCAATTCTGACCTTCCAATTATTCCTATCTCTGAATGAGGACGTGTCAAAATTAGAAGAGGGATGTTAACATTAGACCAATTTCAGGTATTGATACTGGATAAGATTCTGTCGTCACAAATATGATGTCATAATTTTCTGACAAAATTTACTCATTTTCACAAGGGGTACAGCTGCAGGGTACTAAAAATCTGTCTTGGGTACTGCCCCTTTTTAGTACCTGGTACTTACTTTTTTGAAGAAAAAAATATCTCACCCCTTTTAAGAAGCCAGTTACCAAGGAAAATGTGGCTACAAATAAACCTTGGAAAAATTTGTATTATATACCTGTCGTAAATCGGTCTAATGTCAACACTGCTCTTCTAATTCTGACACCTTTCTTTTGAGATAGGAATAGTAGGAAAGTCAGAATCACTGATAGACAATAAGATTTTTTCCTGCCTTAACCACTAAGCAAAGAATTTAGTTTCTACCAGGGTTTATGACCTTCTTATTTTCCAATCTCTAAAGAATGGTGTCAATTAGAAGAGGGGTGTTGACATTAGACCAACTACGGTAGAAGTCAATTTCACCTCATCAAAATGCGGGAGCGCTTCAAAATAATATTTTCCTTAAATTAAATCTTATTAGGTAATTTTTTTTAGAAAATTGGCTAAATTGATAAATTTTTACCAGTATTTCCCAACAAAATAACAAAATTCAGTACCAGATATTAGCTTGAAATGAGTACCCTGTACTACATTTTGGGTAGGGGTAGTTTTACATATATAAATTGGTCAGTGTTTGAGGTCAGGCAAAGATTCCGGTAAATAGCCTATCCAGTGGTGTGCAGATTTAGATCTATCATTGATCTTTTTCTTGGGAAGTTCAAATTAGTTTTTGAGGTTGGCTTGGGTCAAATTTTCTCATATATGGTTCAAAATTTAGGTACAGTAATTTCTCAAAGTTTTTGAAAATGTGAATTTCTTTAAAAAGCGCCAGTTTATTAAATCCCTGTAGAAATTTGGCGGCACATTTTTTTGCTCGTGAGGTAAACGGTTAAGTCCTTCGCATCATTAATTTTTTGTATACATTTCGGCAGGACGTTAGTGTGACTAACTGTATTGTAGAGAACATTTTGTGTCAAGTTTTCAAGTCTTTAAAACTTCTCTCTAGATCAAAAGTTATGGAAGGGTTCCTTGAGAAAAGGAACCCCCAAAAAGTTTGGTAAAAATAGGGTTAACTATGCTATGATATATGAACTTATCTTATCACTGAACTTGGCCTAAGGCCAGGCCCAATCGATTGGTTTCGACCAGTTACGACATCAAAATTCAAAATTTCATTAATGAACATAAAACATTTTCCATGGATTTTTTAATAAGTTGATGTTTATTTTACAAAAGAAATTAAGTTGCTGTTTTGATTAGTGTATTGCCATTTTCAAGCTTTGTCTCTTAAAATTAAATTTTTTTGCCCAAGATATCCTAAAGAATTAAAACAGGACGTTTAAAACCCATTCCAAATGCACACCCATGCAATCACCAGACTGAAAGAAGGGACGGGGTTGGAATGGGTTGTCACCATGCGACCAACCTACAGTGTTAGAAACTTATTTCATGAACTTTGCACTCCCTGTTTATTTAAATGTGGCTTCTATTTTTGTTTTGAAAGCCTTTCTCCAAAGGAAGTTGTTAAATACTACAATGCCATACTTTGCATTTGTTTTGAGAGATAACATTTAGATTTTTTCATTGCACTGCATTCTTGCAAAACAATTTTGTCAAATTTAATGGTTTGAATTTTCTGCTTTAGGAGAATTACATTGACTAATAAAATGTGGCAACTTTTGGAAAGAGAATTTTCTAGTTTTGTCCTTTGTAAAGATTTTCCAGATTTGCTCACTTTCCTAGTCTACCTGCCTGGTGTTGACTACTACTATGGCATTTGCTCTAACCCTTTGGTTACTGGCTCAGGCTACATCACATATCGAATCAGATTGAAGTTGAATTTCGATTATTACAGGGGGGGGTCAAGCAGTTAGTACAAGACATCATGCCGGTTAGTACCGTGGTGGTATACCTACAAAATTTTCAAAAATCAGTTAGTACTTGATGGTACTAAGTGACTGCTAGGGTGGTGTCAAGTAAAAAATCTAGGAAAACAGTTAGTACAAATGAATACTAAGTGCTACTTTTTTACCTTTTTTAGAAAAATATTAAAAATAAATACTAAAAGCAATCAGGGAAATCCCCCTCCATAAGAGAAATCAAAGAACTAAGACATTTAAAGTCTTCCCTTTGGAGTTGTTTGGTATTACCCTTTAGTTAAACACTATATCAGGGGAATTCCCTAACTATAGATTGAAAATAAAAGAAAAAAGTCAGTTGATTTTCCCCTAATGTTCGTAGGGTAATTCCCTGTACTTAAGAAAAGTTTTGTGTTTAAATGATGTCACACTTATTGGTTTGATATTTGTGTTATTAGTAGAAAAGACGCGGTGTTGGAATAAAGCTTGATGTTGTAGTGATAATTTTTAATGAAATGATTATTTTGTCTAATATGCATCTTTTTCTTAGAAATGTTCGAATGTTTTGCTTTTGCCAAACCTCTGTGAGAGTCCGATATTAGGAGTTTATGATATTTGAAAAAAATAAGACAAAGGAAATGGATAAAAATAAAAACGAAAATAAAACCGAAAACAAAAACGAAAACAAAAATGATAATGAAAATGAAAATAATAATGAATAATAATGGTTTGACAAAAAGTAAATATCACACTCTCGTTTGATAGGTTTTAAGGGGTGGTCCTTAGTGAATTTCCTTTGAAATCACTTAGTATATTTCATACTAACTGTCAAAGGGTGGTGGTGTGGCCTCTTTCCTCCAAAGAATCACTTAGTAGGCATGATGTCTTGTACTAACTGCTTGACCCCCCCCCCTGATTATTACTGTTTAAGGTAGCCTGGGAATCCAAGCTCATAATCTTAGAAAAAAACATAAAATACCTTACCTCACAAAGTTCTAAGATAATAGAGCTTGGTGCAGGTAAATTATTAGTCTGACACAGAATGTTATAAACTGTCTGTGTGTGAACCCTTGTTGACAGACTTTCTAAACTTTGGAAACCCAGGCAAACACACCATAATCAATATACCATAAAAACTTTTTCAAAAGCTCTAAAGACTTTCAAAACTACTAAAATCCACATCAAAACATGAGCCACATGTATTAGACTTCCAGTCAACAACCATTTTGTTTCTAAATGAATCTATGTTTTCATTTTCATTTGTTTTCCTTTTTCTGCAGAGTCTGCTTTTTCCATAAATTATGCGTGCACATCGAAATTATCAAAATGCGCGTTAAGTAATACACACAAAATCTGGCCAATCAGGCCGAACCTGCATTGCAGGGAATAAAATTTCCCTGCAGGCGAGTTACCTGCTACAATCGTTAAACAAGCAGCAAAAATATTATAAAATAGACTGTGAACTGTGAACAATATTCTCTATATTTGTGTACACTAACAGCCTTACTTGTTGATTCTTAAATAACTAAGCAACATTACTAGGGTGATATTTTATGAGATACTGCAAACAATGATGTTTAAATCTTCTGGACAAGAAATATTGGACAGTCTAAAGTTAATCACGACACTTGGAAATTTTGCGGTAAAGCGCAAATTATTGTCAAAGTAGGATTTCTGAATGAGTCTAAAAAGTTTTTGAATAGGAATTTACTGTTAAACCCATTTAGTTGAAGTAACCTGCTTATATTTAAGAATAATATTCACCAAACTGTAAAAGGTTGAGGCTTTTCCTGAAAATATAGGCCCTGGAATGGTAGGAAAGGCCAGGTGTCAGTCTCACTTTTTTACATATTCTATACTTAAAAATAAAGAAACAGTCATAAAATGTCATCTGTTGATGGAAATGACCTGAATTTTTTTACAGTTGTTCCCTTAAATGCCAATGATTAGTTGGCTAGAGAAGATCAACCAATATTTTGACAAAAAATTACCTTTAGAGCCCTTAAGTGGGCCTGATTTAGCATTTTAAGAGGGAAAAAACAACGAAGTTAAGCAAATTTTCAATCGATCATATCTTTAAGAGACTTCAAACCCCCACTGAGATTTTTTGAGGTTATAAACTAGACCTACTAAGGAAGCATTACTGAAAGTTTCAAAAAAATTTGTTGTGGGTTCAAAAAGATACGCCATCTTGAATTTTGCTCCAGATCTGCCAAAATAGCAATTTTTTGGCCATTTTTGACGGTTACGCAAAAATAGAAATCCTGAAAATGTTATTTTTGTGGGCAACACTCACCAGTAAACCACTCCAGGTCAAAAGTTTGCTTCAAAAAAGTCTCAAGGACCATCAGCAGACAGCTAAAAGTGCCAGATTACACAAAGTTTGAAGCCCTCTACAGGAGGTGCTAGAGATTTTCGGGGAAAATTTTGGAGACTCAATTTGATTTTTTCTGATTCCCTACAAATAGTTCTTGAAATCCACTGTAAATCAGCTTTCTAATGTACTTGAACAAAAATTCATTGGCTTTCAAAATCTGCTCCCCACCAGAGTTCATGATTTTTAGGGGTCAATTTTCTTTGAGACGCTGTATCTTCAAAACTACTTGAGATATCAAGGTGAAATTTTCAGGGTCTTATTTTCTTGTGTGATGGATCATTTGGTCAAAATTTCATCAAAATCCAAGAGGATGAGGTATCACACCCTGAAGACTCTTTAAAAAAATGGCTCTTAACGCTTGGATTCCCAGGCTAAATGTTTAAGGTTGATAGTAAAAAAATAATAATTTCCAGTAAGACAATCTTTCATGAATTTACTCTTTTAGGTTCCACAATTATTATGTTTGTCAGCAGCCAGATGTCAGTCAACACAATCAACTGACCTTGTAAGTTTTTTGAAAATACTCATTTTGATTTTAATTTTATTTCTGCCTATGTTATATGAACTCAAAATCTTTGTCTGCATAAAGCACTGCTTACAGAATATGCTTTATAGTATGGATATTACTTTTTCTGGTTTGAAATATTGGTGTTTGTGAACTTGAAGAATCGAATTAGGGGCTTGATGATTAATTTTAATCAAAATGGTACCCCATTTCATATTACATATTAGTTTAAAGAACTTTGTTTATTATAAGCATAATAGCAATGTTAAAAACAAAATGAATTAACTCAGTGTGCAATACTTCATTCTCTTATATTTCATGAGGTAATTTTTTTGAACATAAAATGAGCAGGCTTCAGTTCCTATTTCTTTGAATTTTTCAAACATAATCAAAAGTTACAGTACCTCGAGTATTTTATTGTCAGACAGCAACTTTCTTGATGTTTTTTATTCTTATTCATTTTATTTTCGTGTTTCATTTATCAGCTTTCAAGATTGGAACAGTTGGTGCCAGAAAAGAGACGTGAAGTTGCTGAATTCAGAAAAGCTCACAATGATACCAAAATAGGAGAAGTCAATGTTGGAATGGTATGTGCTTTTTACTATCTCGATCTTCTTTTTATTTTAATGTCCATGAATCGGAGCAAAATATCATTTCAGATTATTAAAAGACCCTTATCATGCATCGTGGGAGAGGCCACAAGGCCTCCTAAACGAACTTTTTTTGGTTACTTCTGGAATTAGTTGAGAAAGTGTGCATCAAATGTGAATTGGCATCATCGATGATGTTATTCCCACCCTGATGGCGTCGCTGTTCTTTGAAAATGCAATTTAAGCTAGGAACCCAACTTCCGTTTTTGCTCAAATTTTGACATATATATTTGGCGTGAAGGGTAATTTCTTTTGACATCTGACTGTATCGTGCATTGAACAGACCCACCCAAAGGAATTTTTTCTTTTTGTTTGGATGAAACCATTTTTCCATTTCTTCAAGATGCTTGGGTTAAATTAGTGCAGCTCTCCTGTTTTCTTTATAAAAAGAAGAAATAAAAGTTTTGGATTATTGGATTTAAAACATAATTGAGAATGAACAATTCTTTTTTAGGCCTATGGTGGCATGAGAGGAATCAAAGGCCTTGTCACAGAAACCTCAGTACTTGACCCAGAAGAGGTAAGAGTTACAAAAAATCTCTTATGTATTTGGGCAAAATATGAATTAAGGAGGCCTGCTGTCGCACTGATACCATATTTTGATCCGTCAATGATTGCGATAAGTCTATCAGTTGTTTTTTTGCGATTGATAACTAATTTCGTTTTTCTCCAATTTGAAATAATGTCTCGTAAATGTAATCCTGTTAAAGAGGGTTGGCCAGAATTTGGATGTTTTTTATCCACAAAATGCTCTGTTTATGGAATTTTAGGTCCTCCAACGTTTCTGAACTTTCCTAGAATTTCAGATCTAAACAAGTTTAATTTTAATACCTGTTTATTATTTTGTGTGGTCAAATCCTGCGACTCAGAACTGGATAAATTAAAATAGCACCCAACGAAGATTTCTTTATTATTCAAATTTTTTTTAATTGGAGAATGTCCAAACTTGTTGTATTGTAATGCTAATGGCTGTCGAAAAATTGATTATTTGAGGTTTTTTAGTCTACTTTTTCATTCCATCGATGATCTTTATATGTAATCGACTTTAAAAACCTGTTTATTTGTAGGGTATCAGATTTAGAGGATACAGTATTCCAGAATGTCAAGAGGTATATAATCTATTATTTTTTTCATTTAAATATCCAATTCATCTCAGGGCAAAAAACACTTCCGATCATATGAAGGACTGTTTTTTCCTGCCAACGACAATATTATGCTCTTGTTAACTTGCCGTTGCTTTAAGCACCTTGATGCCTTTAACTAGTTCTCCCTAAACCTTATGATTTTTATGAAAGTGTTCCTTTTACTATCCAGATATCCAACTGTAAGCGAAAAAAAAACCTTTTCTCCTTATTTTACAGCTATTACCTCGAGCTGACGGTGGTAACGAGCCCTTGCCGGAAGGTATCTTCTACTTGTTGTTGACTGGTGAAATTCCAACCAAGGAACAAGTTGACGCCATCTCGAAAGAATGGGCAGCCCGCGCCGAGTTGCCACAACACGTTGTGATGATGTTGAAGAACTTCCCTGAAGACGTTCACCCAATGACGCAATTTGCTACCGCTATTGCCGCATTGAACAAAGACAGCAAGTTTGCCAAAGCATACTCTGAGGGCGTATCTAAAATGGACTACTGGATGGTAAGGTTTATTCTTTTCATTATATTACAATGGGCTATTCCAATAAATTACAAAACAATGGGTGAACGAACCGTTTTAAGTGAAGAAAAATGTTTGGGGAAAATTTGAAAATTTGAAAAAAGCCCTTGGAAAAATTATTTTCAAATCTTAAAGTACACACCCCGGTAAAATGAAAACAACACTCTTTTACCCCCCTGGAAATGTTCGTCCACCCCCCACCCCTCTTTATGGATATGAAATGGAATGGCCCAATATTACTTTCAAGATATTCATAGATAGTAGATTAGTCCAGTCTGAATAGCAATTTCCATTCACCCTAAATTAACTTCTATTTTCACTTCGTTTTAGTACGCTTACGAAGATTCAGTCGACCTTATCGCCAAACTTCCAGTCATCGCTGCTCTGATCTACAGAAACCTCTACAAAGATGGTAAAGTTGCACCCATCAACCCTGACAAAGATTTTGGAGCCAACTTGGCCGATATGTTGGGCTACGACAACCCTGATTTCACAGAATTGATGAGATTGTACTTGGTGATTCACAGCGATCACGAAGGTGGTAATGTTAGTGCTCACACCACACATTTGGTAGGAAGTGCCCTATCTGACCCATACCTTTCTCTTAGTGCTGGTATGTGTGGATTGGCTGGACCTTTACACGGCTTGGCTAACCAGGTAGGGAATCGTTGTTGTTTTGTTTAAAAGTATTACTTTTTGAAAACCTGTTTAATAATTTGAAACAACGAATTGGAATACTCGAAAAATGAATACTTTAATTTTAAGAACTCTATGTTTAATGAATTGTTTCGCGTATGTTGTTTACTAACTGGCAGCTTTTCGTTTTGTTTCGATTGTAGGAAGTCTTGGTTTGGTTGGATAAATTAACTAAAGAAGTCGGATTTGACTTGACCACTGACCAAATGCGAGAATACATCCGTGAAACATTGAAAAAATCGGTAAGTCTACGTAATTCTGCGCCAAAATTGCGTTTGTTAACAGGGGAATGATATTTTGTTAACAGGGGAATGATATTATCAAAACTGTGATTTCAGTTGACAAGCTTCGAAAATTGAGCTTAATTATGTATGTTCAGCGAGGAGTCTTTTAAAGCATATATCTCAAGTTGCTACTAATATTTCATTTGCATAATTTACTTGATTGATTAACTATCAGAGAGACCACGCCGGTTTTCGCTCAGTAAAACTTGAAATCTAATACAGTTGAGTCTCCGTAACTTTTACAAGCACGGGGGTACAAATTTGTTCGAGTTAAGGAAATTTCGAGTAGTGAAGGGACGAGAAAACTTGTTCGAGTTAAAGAGACTATTTTATCTTCACATTTAGAGCTTATTTTGATACTTGATTCTCATTTAGGTTGTCCCAGGATACGGACACGCCGTTCTCCGTAAGACAGATCCACGATACACATGTCAACGTGAATTCGCTTTGAAACACTTGCCAAACGACCCATTGTTCAAAGTTGTCGGACAACTCTACGAAGTCGTACCTGATGAATTGAAAGCCTTGGGTAAAGTTGCCAACCCATGGCCCAATGTTGATGCCCATTCCGGTGTCTTGTTACAAGTGAGTTTTTTTTTCTATGAATATATTTTTGCTTGACATCATCTATTTGGTTTGCCCCTCCTTCAAACAAATTCAATTTATTATTGATTCATATATTGTGATTTTTGGAAAGCTATCATTTTTTCAAATTGCAACAATCAGAAGCATCAAAAAGTAAACAATCACCTGCTCTTTTTTCAACAAACCTTCCTTATTAAAATTTGTAGAGGTGGCATAGTGTGACCCCCCCCCCTTTTTTTGTAAGGGGGATCAAACTTTTCCAAAAGTGCTTTATAGGGAGGTAGGAGATTTTCCTAATAAAATGGGGGTTTTAGATTTATGGGGGGTCATGTAAAAATAGGGGGATAACAACTTTAGGTCAAAATATCTATCATATTTTATATTGATTTAAATATTTGGTGTGGGACAACTAAAAAAAAAGATGTGTAGATAGCTAAATCTTCGCTTGCGGCGCCATGTTTTTGGTTTTGAATGACTGGTTGACTGCTGCTGTAAATAGCATGGGTTCGACATTTTTTGAATAATTAGGCGGGGTACACATATAGAAGAGGATAAAATAAAAAGAGGGGGTGCTTCAGACCCCTCTGCACACTTTGGTTTGACATTCACTGATACATACATTTGTCAAATTTAGGAACAAAGTGATGGATAGCCTCCTCACTGTGCCACATTCTCATGATATTCAACTACGTCTTCGATCTTTTCTTTTTAGTACTATGGTATGACTGAGATGAATTACTACACTGTTTTATTCGGTGTATCAAGAGCTTTGGGAGTTTTACCATCGCTGGTTTGGGATCGTGCTTTTGGATTACCCATCGAAAGACCAAAGAGTATGAGCACAGAAGGCCTTATGAAGATGACCGGTTACTCGAAATAGATTCTGACAAAAAGTAAGACTTACTGGCCACCAAAATGATTTTATATTAGAATATTTATTTCTCATCACACCATAGAATGATAACATAAAGATATTAAAATTTGGATAAAACAAAGTTTTTTCACCATTGGACAAATAAAAATTGAAAATTTTTAGTAGACAGACAAGTGTCGGAATATATTTTTTTTTCAAATACTATTTTATAATTATTGTTAATTTTAAAGGAACTTTGTTAAATATAATTTGCTCTGGAGCTTGTCCGTTATAAACATTTATCTCTCCATGTATTTACCCATGTTTTCTCCGTCAATAGGCCTTTTCATAAATTACATCACTTGCAAAATCAAAATTTGCTGGGAGTTAATCACCATGGCAATAATTTCAAAACGAGGCAAGTGATGTTCGTGACGTAATTTATGAAAAGGTCTATTAGCTAAGATCATACATGATGGTGCTTCAGCGCTACTGGGTCAGAGTCAGAATAGATCTAAAGCGGGAGTTGTCTTCGTCTATTGAATAAACGAAGTGTGAGGGTTCGAATAACCAGGAGTCTAGTTTAGTAGTGTTTCTATGAGGCCCCCAGCGGTTGGCGTGATGGAGGGTTATTCGTGGCGTGATTTAGACAATATCTAGGCGTGATGGCGTGAAATTTTGAAAAAAACGGCGTCGTGGCGCGTAAATGAAGTGCCGGTGATCGTGAAATCGGGTTTTTTTAGGCGTGATGGCGTGAAATTTGCAGTTCAGCGTGATCGTGAAAATTATATTTATTACTTGAATCGTAATTCTATGTCCATTTTAGCCAATTTAGAGGGTTTAAATCTCAAAATTTTCTTGGTCGGCCCCAACTATGGTGGGGCCTCCTATAGATCTCATTTTAAAACATAAAAGAAACGGTGCAAACAGTTTTATTCATCTGCCATTTATCCTTGTAACTTCCAATTGTCTTTAGCAGTTGCTACCCTAGTCTTCAAAATAAAGTCGAATGCTATGAGAGCCCGGGGGGACTGGGCTTGCGGACTGACGGTATGTGCGGGCCAAAAATGGGCTTTTAAAATTGCACCCTTACAGAGCTGCCAAAGTCGGTGAAAATCATACCCTTAGAGTGCATTTTTCCACAAAATTTCAACCCTTTTCGTGCAAAAAATTGTCAAAATTCTTCCATTTTTGGGCCAAATATCTAAATTTTTCAAGAATTTTCTGAAATTGCTACCCTTACAGTGCATCTCTAGTTTTTCCGACCCTTACAGTGCATTTTAAACATATTGGAAAAGGTACCCTTAGGACCCGCACATACCCGTCGGCCCTTTTGCCCGGCTGCCCCCCCCCCCGGGTATGAGAGGGTCGAAAATTGAAAATTTCTCCCGTCGGCGCAAACCATGGTTGCGCTTCCTCCGTAACTAACATATCTAAGAAAAAGCATCTAAGAAAGAAAGGTAGACATCAGGTCTTTATTTCAGGAAAATAATGTTTAAAATGCACTGTAAGGGTAGAAATTTCAGAAAATTCTTGAAAAATCTAGATATTTTGACCAAAAATGCTAGAATTTTGATCATTTTTTGCACGAAAGGGATCGAAAATTTGGGGGAAAATGCACTCTAAGGGTATGATTTTCACTGATTTTTGCTGCACTGTGAGGGTGCAATTTTAAAAGCCAATTTTTGGCCCGCACATACCGTCAGTCCGCAAACCCAGTGCCCCCCCCCCCGGATATTTATAGCAAAGCCAGAAAGAAACAACAGGTTTATTATGAGGTGTAATTTTGAGCAGATTGGCATTGATTAAAGGAATCATGTGATGTTTAAACCATATTTTGGAAAAAAGAGTAAATAAGGGCGATTTTAGCCATACCAAATAAAAATTTCTCCCGTCGGCGCAAATCATGGTTACGCCTCCTCGTTCCCCTTTTGAAAACCTATTCACGCTAATTCACAATTAATGCACAACGGGGGACCAGGGGCCGTGGCCCCTCATAGTTTTACCAAAAAAAAGGTACTTGTACGTTTAAAAGATTTCCATTATTTTTACATGAATTATTTTTCAAACTGAATTGAAATGGGTCCTAAAATAGCACTTTGAACCCTTCAAAATTCAATGGTGGGCTTTGTTAATTTACTCAAATATACCTCAGCCCTCAAATCGGGGCTCTTTGATGTGATGTGACTCACCAGTTGTCAAACAAATTTTTGATATGCATAAGTCAAGATTACGTCATTTTTCCTATCGGAAACACCCGAAAAAACTAGATATAGAATTTGGCCCCTGTGTATTACTAAAAATAGAAAAAACAGAGGTCAAATTCCTTCCAGACTTTTCGGGTGTTTCCGATAGGAAATAATGATATAACCTTGACTTACGCGTTATGAGAATGCCGAAAAACTGATTGACGACCAAACACACACCTATTTGTGGGCAAAAATAAGTTTATACCGGTATAACGGCGTTTTATCCATACCAATGGGTCTAAACGTGGCATAACCTGAATTTGTCAAGAAAATATGAACGTGAAAACTAAATTTTCTAGGCGTAATGGCGTGAAATCGAACAAAATTGGCGTGATCGTGAAAATCAAATTTTTCAGGCATGATGGCATGAAATCGAAAAAAAATCGGCGTGATGTGATGGCGTGAATTTTGGGTGCGCTGGGGGGGGGGGGCTCTTCTATGGAACTAAACGCTCATTTCATTTAAAAGCCAGTTTCGAATTTCACCTAATCCGCCTCTGTAAAATATAATTTCCGTTTGTCAATTTGCTTAATATGGCGCTGTAGACATTTTGGATTATACGTGCCAATTTAGAAAACCCTTAACTTCCTTTTTTAACTGAAAGTCCAACTTTAGCAAATGATTGCGTCAAGGGTGTTTAGTCTCTCTGAACAATGCATCTATCCAACTGTTTGTTTGTTGTTGTTGTTTTTTTACTGTTTGTTAATGTTTGGAGAATAGTAAAATTAGTAAAACACGTGAATGACAAGCCGCCCTCTATTAACCTGATAACAGATTGCGTATTTTCTGACCCAGTACGCTGAAGCTCTAAAGACGTGGGCGAAAATATTCAGTTAGTTTTCAGCGATCATTAGAGCTTCAGCGTGTCGCGTTAAGAAAATTCCACGCAGTTGTTATCAGTTTACCCTCCATAAGTTACGAATTGGCAGTAGCAAAAGCTCCCACACTCAAAATGCACAAGATAACATTGAGATTGATATTAAAGCCCGAAGGGCTAGAAGCGAATCTCATATATTGAAAGTAAAATTTTGTGCTAGATTGCGCTAGACAAAGAAACCGCTAAATTCAATCTATCGTCAAAAATACGGCTGTATTTTAAGTTTTCAAAAGATTCGCTTCTAGCCCTTTGGTTTTTTTCTTTATTGCCCCCTCCTCCATTATATCAATACATTAAAGCCACAAGCAAGCCCTGCCGATACCGGTAGCATGCCTCCTAATACATCCCGTGCGTCCCTCCTATACTAGGAACATCGAGTTTAAAGCCCAAAGGGCTAGAACAGAATCTCTAACCTTTTTCAGGCAAAAAAAGTGAAGCCTTAAAAAATGTGCCGTATTTTCGACGACAGATTGAATCTAGCAATTCCTTTCTTTACGATTGATATTTTTTTCGAAATGTTGGCTTCAAATCCTACTAAAGAGATTGACTTCTAGCCCTTCGGGCTTATACTTCATTGACTAGGAATGGGTAGGCTGTCATGGGAAATCTAAGCGCTTTTCAGACACCGTTGGCCCTGTGCTTGCGACACAACAGAGCCATGTCGTAACGGGTGATTATTCATATGAACAAAGTCGCTACCCCAGATACAATGTCTGGCACACTCAAAATACGACACCTATTACCCTTTGCATGGTACAAGTTCACCCATGAGAAAGTATTAGCTAGTTGCCGAGTGAATCGTAGCACCGAGTTGAAATCGAATCCTTGTCTCCAGTGTGGTAGTCGGACACTTATGTAAAAATAAAACCTTTAAGTTATGGAGAAACTTTTTAAATTTAACCCATTTAAGGTATAACCCCCCGTGAGTGATGGAAAATCATGATTTTCAAAAACTGTTGGGGTCAAAGCCTTAACCTTTTCTCTATCAAAAACTGCCATTTTTGGCTCTTGGGAAATTCCCCAAATCACCACAAGTGGCTATTACGCTGAACATACCTTAGATGCTAGCAAGCGATCCTTGAGACTTTAGTCCATGTAATTTTTAGACTTCCAAGGACTGAAAATGACTGAAAATGACTGAAACTCAGCACACTGGTCGTGGGTACACCAGGGAACTTGGAAATGTCATTTATTTGACAAAACCTTCTCAAATTAGGTCATCAAATTGACAGTCTTGAAACGTCGTTTTCTCGAAATACCACTTTTCGATCTCCTGGCAAAGATTGACGCTGACCCAAGTGCTCAAACAACACCAAATTTGAAGGGGTCATTCTACTCTAGATTGTCTACAAAATGAACATAATGGATTTTGGATTGACTTTTGTGGTGGCCCATACAGGTTGTCTAAAATTCTTGATTTCTGATGAAATATTAAAATTTAGACGAAAAAACGAATTACACGGTACAGAAGAACTTTATTCAAAAACTGCTCCGCTCATTTCATAGAGACACTCTTTAAGGAATCACATGCACAATAATTTCACCTTGAAAAACTTACTTCTCTTTTCTGAATCTTTGCCGGGGTGAACCGCCTACATCTCAGAAACCGCTGTCTTTGTAGGCCACCCATAATGAGAAATTTTCAAAAAAAGTGTACAAATTTCTAAGTTAGGCTAAGGACTTCGAAACTACATTTAAAAATTGTTTTTGAAACATTTGTACTTCTTAAAATAATTTTCTCAGGGGGTTTAGGCCTTAAGTGTCTGTATTTAAGTGCTTGATATACATTTTTCAAATTGTGTTTTATAGAACTTCCTCGGCGATTAATGACTGTACATCTTTGGAGCACTTAATCTATTAAAGTTAACTCTTCTGACAAGGTCTGACAAAGTGACAAGGTCTAA
This sequence comes from Clytia hemisphaerica, assembly GCF_902728285.1. Lineage (NCBI taxonomy): Eukaryota > Metazoa > Cnidaria > Hydrozoa > Leptothecata > Clytiidae > Clytia > Clytia hemisphaerica. The sequence continues at coordinate 1,136,883 of NW_027103551.1, forward strand.
TTAAGATTAAACGCCGATAATTTTGAATTTTATATAACATACCATTCATTACTGTTGAATATTTGAATTATGACATTAAAGAAGTTCTTTAAACTTTTAAAGATATATAACGGTGTTAATTGCTCTTCCTGGGACAGATTAACGCGGGGTATTTAGGATTACCACAAGCCGGCATTTATAATTAAAAATACGGATCAATAATTATCACATCAATTAAGTCTGATTGCAAAATATGTCGTTTTTTGTTTTGTGTAATAACTTTGTCCTAATTAAAATCCCGAAAAATAAATAAATATTACAATTTTATAATACTATCCATATAAAATTTTTGCGTCGATATTTTTGATTCCGTCTGCATCAATCCTTTTTGTTCAGGGTCTATAAAATGCGAAGCCGTATTTCGATCGGCTGCCCCATCAAAGGATAGTTATGGAATTTCACTTTTATATTAAAACAAACATTAAAGAGATTTTTGTGTCTGTGAATTTGATGATGAACGGAAGTATCATGATCTATTTGCTAACACCCTGATCATCCCGTACAAAGACTTGATACCGCTGTCTGGCGTCTATAACACATTGAAATCTGATGAAGTTTTTTGCAAGGTAAGCATCTCATTGGTGATTCTTGAATTGATATTGAAACGTCATTTATGATGATGATTTTGTACTGGATTAAAGTTATTGTTTAAAATGTCCAACAGGGTTTGATATTGAAATGCGTTATTCTCAGATTGTTGATCCTTCAAAGATGTGATTATAGGAATTAGAAATATTGTTTTCATTTTCGTATCTTCCCATTTTTCTTCATCCGTATATGCAATTGGTAGGTTTATATGCCAGCGTTCGCCGTTTGTAGTATTGTGGTATCTTTAGACGTATTAGCGCAATAGGGGATCAAAGGTTGATGCTATTTTTAAAACGATACCACACCAGGGTTTCACCATAACAAAGCTTTCGAATTAGTAATTACAGACGCCAGGTGTAGCTGTTGTCGACCATTTTTTGACGCCACCACAAACGATATATGATTGGTAGGTTGATATCTAGCTGATAAATTAACAAGAGAGCAACAATCTCTCGCCAAAGCAACTATTTATCCAAAGAGTAAACAGTTACAAATCTTAATTGTCCTCACTTTTTAGTCATCATCATTATTCTCAAGATTTTTCTTCCTGATCTGCACAGTCATCATTTAAAGAGAGAGAGAGGTTAATTAGCCTATTTCCAAATTCTCTTTTCTCCCACAGAACATTCTACACAAATCGTGGGAAAATTCCCGTTCACTTGTATGTGTATGCCTGATTTTTCCATCCGTTTTGCAAGGAATTTTGTTGAATGTCTCCCTAACATTGATTTATTAGATTCTTTCGTCATCGATTTGATATTTTCTCCACCTTCCACTAAAAAATTGTCCAACAACAACCTTTAGGTTTGATGCCATTGCTGTCGTAATGAGATTCTGAATTTTCTTACAATTTTTCGGCCCATATCATAATCATCTGGAGAGGTCTGACCTTGCTTGTTGGTAAATTTGTTCATAAAATCCTTCGATTCTATCAACTTCCTCAAAACTGAAAAAAAAGAAAGTATCAGTGAATGAATAGTTAGCAGAAAATCATCCAAACACTCTCTCTTATTCGAACTTTTCGAACTTATTTTTAGTCCATGTCAAGGAAAACCCTTTTAAATCACTTTCTATAATTGGAATCTCTCTTTAATTCGAACAAATAAGATTCCCTGTTCGAGTTCGAATTAGTGAGAGTCCCGTGAGAGTCAACTGTATACATGTTTAGTTTCTCTAGAATACAATGCCAAGCTCAAGAAAGAGTCTTGTAAAAGTGAAGGTTCACTGGTATGCAAGTAATAGTCTTATATACGATCAAATCAATAATAAAACTACCACTCTTCAACCATCCACAAATGCAGATTGTAGGTGACCCAAATACATACTCGCGAACCCTTCTGAAATGTTTGATAATCAAAAGAAATACTCCCTTCTAAAAAACGCCAGTTCTAAATAGCAGCCCCTTTCTCACTCATCAATAGTGACAGAACTGCCAAACCTACGTTCAAAAACAAAAAAACTGATCTAGTAGAACTTACAATGTCTAGCCATATCTTTTGGGATACCAACTACACCATTAGGAGTGATTTCTTGTAATTTTCTTCTTCTTCCCGCTTTTGCTGTTTTTTTTGGTTTAGAAGTGACACATCCATTCCAGCGTTTGCAACCTTCCATCATCGGGGCACATTCTGTTATCAAAACCACAAGTAATAAAACAATGATGAAAATGCAGTACTTCATGACGACAACGACGATGACTTGACAAGAATAACAAAAATCAGCAGGTTCACCTCTTGTTTAAATGTCAACGAGCAGTAATCTGATCAGGGGGTTGATTTGATCGCTCAGGATGTCTTATACGATGGAACGTCAAAAAAGATTTTTTTTTGTGATTAATATTATATTGAAAATCTCCTCTCTCCCCTTTTTGCGGTTAACCGCACTTTCTATAGTGCACGTTTACAGTATAAAAAAGGTTGAAGTAAAATAAGCCGAGACGTTCGCTGTCTCCTACAATCTATCTCGCGTGTGTGGACAATCGAGAGTGTCAGCTACACCTCTTCTCTTATATAGTCTACTACTTTCCTTTATCTTTAATTGATGGTTTAAATTGAACAATAGTCTCTTTTATAATTCGTATTTTTCGTTTTTTTGTTGTGTTTTTTTCATTGATGCTGGCTTCTGATGCCGTGTGTGGGAAAGATAGACAAAGATCTCAATTGCCATAAGGTCATCAATCTGTTACTAAAGATCTTTATCAAGTTTGAAAAGTCATCCGTATTTTGTCGGCTATCAGCCCCGTCAGTACCCGCCCTTCTTTACTAATTCAAAAAATACTGAAATTATTGACATATTTTTATGATGATTAATGTTAGTATTTCTTACTTCGTTTTTGAATTTATGCATAAGATTTTAATTGTTCACTATCAAGTCAAATCAATCACACGAAAATAAATTCCATTCCTTACATAATCAAAGCGATATCACTGCCCCACCCCAATGGGAAATTGGCCAAAATTTTGTCTCCGATGTGAAATTCAATTTAAAAAGTTGCATTCCAAAACCATCCCAACTGGATTTTTCAGGCGTGAAACAATATATTTTCTATTCCCATTGGGGATGCTGTTGTTAAAAGCTCTACCGGGGCTGTGAGACAGGGTGCATTTCATGTTGTATCTAATGAAATATTTGATATTATATCAAGGCAGACATTGTCCTGGTATGAAATATGTGTCTGATATGAAACGGTAACACTTATGTAAAAATAAAACTTTTAACATCCAACATTACGGTAAATCGGGAGATACTTTGGCAAAGTAGATACGATGTATGTTCAAACGATAATGGGGGTAGCTTTTCATAGCTCGAAAAAACTCCTCAAGGGTTACAAAAAGCCAACTCGATCTTTGAAGCATTTTATCAAAAATACACTTACTACTCTATTGAAAAATTTATGAACGAGCTAATACAGTATATATAGTAATGGATCTCGTCCTGTAAAAGCCAACTAAGTTACACCGTGTGTATATGAAACAAAGGAAATTGATGCTCTCTAATTCGATTTTCAAGGGGAATAGAATTTTCGTCGAATAAGGGAGTGCATCGAATAGTAGAATGTTGTTTATGAGAGTTTCTTGTTGACGGTGACTTTTAACATTATCGAATAATGGAGCCTATCGAATAGAAGAATCTCGAATTAGAGAGCGTCAACTGTAGTCTATCAATTTAAGATTTTTGGGAAAATTTTACTCGGAGTGTAAGTTGGCTGGAGTTGATTTGCCGAATGATATGAACCATCGTGTATAAATTGCAGTGGACCTATTAATCTGCATTTCCGTGGCTCTTGTTGAACATTTAAATCAAACTTGTGGTTGGGAAAAAATTTACTTATTTAATACTTTAATTGAGGACTACACTAGCGAGTTCATGTATTTTGGATAAATCGAAAGAGACGGTATAAAGCAAAGTTGACATGTCTCCAAAATCACCGTCCACTTTGCTCGATGACGGTAAAAACACCAAAATACCGTCGTCTGTTTAGATGAGAAAAGGCAATATAGAGCCGTACATCGACTTTATCGACTTTGTTTTTGCGTCGACTTCACTGACCGTCGCTCTCAATATCCTCCGATACATAAACTTGGTATACCCGGAGATCTATGGTGTGTTTTCGAAAGCAATAATCTATATTTTGCATCATCAGAGATCAGAGCAAATGAAGATTAGCTCATTAAGTGTCGATTAACATAATTTAAAAAACGATTAAACTATTCTAGAACAACATTGCCAACGAACAAAATATGACGTCACATAATTTGTTTTCATTGGTTTCGGAGATAAGATTTTTTGAAATGTGGTAATCAAATTAGTTTGTTGATATATTAATAGAAATGCTTAGAAAGGGAAATTAAAATGGCGATAAGATTAATCAAAGACAGATGCTTGACTATGGTCTTACCTGATAGATACAGCAAAGTGCACACAGTCATGCTTTCTTCTGAGAGCAGAAATAAAATGATAAAATCTTCGTCAAGGCCGTTCTATTCAGAATTAGTAAAACACTAGCAAGCACCTCATCAAAAACTGGGATTTTTTCTATTTTATGGTGCATTCTGGGCCCTAACAGTAACTCATTTGCCTGTCAGTAAACGTACATGACAACGAATTGTATTTAGCGGTTCCTTTGTTTTTGAGGACTGCATTTTTTGAAATCTAGCGATATATGTTAGTTTCAATCCGGCGTTTGTGTAAAAACCAGGCGCAGGGGTTTTGGATGGAAAATTAAGTGGCTTGATGGCATCCAAGAGTCTAGAGTCTAGCCTTCGGGTTTGGAAGTCAATAGTGTGTCTGCGTGTACCTGTTTTGGATATTCATTCATGTGTTTAGTGTCTAATGACACTTACCGGCTTAAGAAAAAATCCCGTATATTTGTGTGTTTTTTTACGGCTAAGTACTACCCTGAGTATCAGAGGTTGAGTTCTCAAAGAATATAATCAACCTCTGAGGACCAATAAAAGAAATTTTATCGCGCATGTGTCAATCTAATCACTGTAAAAAGAATCAAAGATGAAGAGCAACTATTACCATATTAATGTCTAGCAGACTGTACTGTACCCCAGAAACCTCCAAATGTAATTGAAATGAGTTTCTTTCGAAAGAAAATCTTCTACATGATTTCCAAATGTATAACAGTAATTACTAAACTATTAGTTTTGGTAATATTACTTTAATGGAATGGAAATAATAGGCAGATCTTTGTGTTATGATTCTATATCATTGACTCTTTTTGAAAAGCATTGATGACATTTCTAAGTTGTGTTTTCAACGACGGGAATAAAATATCCACTTTGAACCTCATCCAAGATCTTGGATGGTCGTCATGGTTACTTTTCTCTGCGTTGATTGCGCGCTGAATAGAATCTCGATTGGTCGGCAATAATATGATTTTGACCTGTGCTTTAACACGGTAGCTAAGTACTGTAATCAAGAATATATCAGGAATACCCATAAGAGCCCCCTCCCTCCCTCTCTCCCAAGTGATCACGCAATAGTCACGCTAATCGCGCAGTTTCTATTCACGCAGCTTTTCTTACGTATTCAAGCAAGTGAAAAAGCCCATTCACGCATTCAGGCAAACAGCGGGGGGGTCTAACACTGACTGACTCGCACAAACTATCAGAAACGAGTGAAATTTTCCTTGCTATGGAAACCTGCAAAAACACACATTAAAATTTGCTCAAAGTTTGTCTCATCTAAAACTTAGACCTGTCATCTTCCGGTCAAAAAATTGTCTTTATTTGAATAGTCTTAGCAAAATAAATCCCTCCTAGCTTTCGATTAAATATTATGATATGAAAATGTCATCATTCGGTCCTTATTTGAATATAGAGTTTTCCGGTTTGCATAAGACATGCTTTACCCATTACATAATTAAGTCTGTAACGTAGACATTCTTTGGCTTTAAACTTGACAGGTGGTATAATTAATATTTAAGCATCAAATAAAATGTTTGTTATAGAAATTATCAGCATTGCTAAATTTGTCAAGTATATCAAGTATATAAGCCGATCTCCCAATGACGGACTATAACTAAGACTGACACATTCTGGCAAAATCAGATACAAGGACGTGTGGCTAGCCAGAGCTGCTCTGGAAATATTGATAGGGCAGCAAATCTCGCGAAAATTTGAAAATTGTATTCGGCAGGTCAGACTGTTTTGTTTCAAACTCTTTTAACTAACGGTAGGTTTATTGGGAAAATATGACAATTTTCATCTGCCAGGGTCTATACATCACTCATAAAGAAACCCTTTTAACGGTTTTATTCTAAAACATCTATAAAAGCTAAAAACAAAAAAAGATGTTGGTAAATTTAAGAAATTTGACTAAAACTGACATTGACCCTGGGGGTACTTGGTCAAAAAGAAGTATGGGGGTTTGCCACTTTCTGTATCACTACCAGTCTAGAGTTTAGAAAAAATATATATATAAAAGCCAGTTCCCCGTTAGGTACCTTTTGAACATTTTGAGGAAAAAGTATAAAATTTTGAGAAAACTTTTGGAAGAGTCTAACTTAGCTCTAGTTTAGACGGCCCACTTTTTGCCCTGCCTATTCTAATTGTGAATTAAAGAGGGCATAAAGTGGGCTGTCTAAAGTGATGCATAGCCCTCTTTTGACGTCAATGCAATGTCTTCTTTCAAACCTTTCCAAGCAAAGATTTTAACAACCAACTTTGTGCCCTCTTTCTGCCTACTCTAACAATTATAATAGGCAGGGTAGAAAGTCGGCCGTCTAAACTAGAGCTTAGGGTTTACGGACCTCAGCGAAACAACCCTGTCTGTCGGCAAGAGAAGTACCCCCATACATTAACCGTGAAAAGAATCATTAAACGTCACACAGACCTTCCCTGCAACATAAGATACATTTTTGACATTCTTGAAACCTCTTGGCAACTAACACGCAAGCAATAAAAATTTCAGACAAATCAATAAAAACGGGAATTCGTGGTATTGCACAACTGATATTGATTGTAGAGTAGGTAAAATTTTCATTGGCAAAAATGGCCAAAAAATCATCTCCGGTGAAAAATATTTCGAAATTTCATCGCCATTGTAGAACTACACTGAAATCTGAATTCTAGGAAAATATTTTTGAGCCATAAACAATTAATAACGATTCAAAAATTTTAGAGTTGAATTTTAGTGTTAAATCTATGTATGAAAAAAAATTACAAATTATTATTATCTCTGCAATATGTCTAAAAGAATACCTTTTTATATATAAAATAATAAAAAAATTGTCTATTCAGTATTAACTACATTCTCCATGTACACAGCTTGATCAAGCAACGACAAGTCTAGTCTCAACCTTGTATAAAATTCTCTCAGGTTTTAGAATTAGATCTTGAAACACGATAAACCTACGCAAATTATGATCGTGCATATCGATCGGGGGAGGAGCAATTAAGGTAAACGAGGTACTGTATGTGCGTGTCCTTTTTCCAAGCTTTTCGAAGTGCACTGCAAGGATCAAGATGAGAAAAATTGCTTTCCAAGGGTGTAAAAATTGAAAAATCTGACCATATTTTGCCTTAAAATGGTCAAAAGCTTTCAAGAAAGGGTTGATTTTTCGTGTGGCTGCTGCCCAATGGATAATAATTACAAGTTTCCCAATCGAGCTTCATGCACGGTAAGGTGATTCGTTAAGAATTAAGGAATGTCTTTGATAAAGTCCCTCTATTCATCTATGAATGAATGACTTGCACAATTGTCAAATGCAATGTAAATTTTGGAAACACTCTCAAGTTAGTGGAGTGTAAAAACGGCTAGCTCGCAATATAAGCAGACTTGAAATCGTCTGGTTTTTGTCTCGTTAAAATCAATAGACAGACTTTCATTCTCTAACTTCTCCGAAGGAAACAAACGTGCTCCTATATTCCTACGCTTTTTGTGTCCACGAAATCGAAGTTGACGGACTTATGTCCGCAAAAATACAAAAAACCGACGATTACTCCAGGTCTGTTTATATTGCAAGCTAGTCGTAAAAACTCATTTATCTGTGTTTTTCTTTGAGTAACTTGAAGTAATTCAAATTTTACATCGATTAGAATTTTCACGATTTTCGACAATTTCTGCGAAATTTAGTCCTTGTGAAAAGATGAATAATCCGGAAAAAAGAAAAAAACTAGGCGATAAATTGGCCAATTCACGAAATTTTGTCGACGCGAAAATTTAAAATCTTCATTTTGCGAAAATTTATCCACTTCAGGTACAATGTTGTTTTATGAATCAATAACAAGTAATTTTTGATATAATTTTCATCTGTAATATAGTACCCAGGACTTTTTTCCATTTCTAAAGAAGCTGGTCCCAAATGCGCTGATTTTGAAAATCCACCGCCGTACCTATCACTTTTAAAAATACCATTGTAACTCGATGTTTCACAATACATACTTTGCCATTAGTAATATCAACAATAAACTGCAGGTTGACTGTAATTCATTGACTGTTCTTTTTTTTGTGCCCCGCCATTATTGACATGCATTTCTTTATTGAACTCGTGTGTGTTCTTTGTCTTGTAGCTGACCTGTTGAAATTTTGAATGAAGAAAAAGTTGGAGAAACCTCTATTCAAAAAAATTCAATACACCTAACAATCCAAACTCTTCGGAGGGGACTGTGTTCCAGTTTACAAGGGGTCGAATGAAACAAAGATCTGCATCTGTGAGTACATAGACGTTTTTTATAAGAACAAACTTTATAAGAACATAAGGCTTCGATGGCCAAAATGTTAAGATCAAGATAAGAACATTTTAAGGCTTTGAGGACTCTAAAACACCCAATTTCAAATTTGGTGAAATTGACAAAATTGCTCAAAAAATGGTGAAAATAAGAACATGATCAGAATATTTTTAGGCTTAAAGCTAAAAAAGTTAAGAATATTTGAAGGCTTCAAAAATGTTGAATGTTCTTATGAAAAAAAACTTGTATCAATGTAATGACTTCAGAAATTTGACATCGTTCACCCTTGTAGATTCGAACCTATTCCTATTTCATGCGGATTTTAGCACATAGGGAGGTAGATCAGTGTATTAGGCGAGAACTTAAATTTTTGTGTTCCAAGGACAAAAGTACTATTGTATAGGATTAAGCAAATAAAAGGAGAAAATCAGTCTTTAGACTTAATCCAAAAAGGAAATTGCAATTGCCTGCTCTTTCCGAGAACAAGTACGGCACCACTATTTACAAACCCTGTATAAATGCTCAGCCAGTGGAAATACAGTCATGTGAACTTGAAAAAAACCGACAATAGACCCAAAAAGCTAACCAATTTCCAAAATATGACTCAATGTTATTGGAAAAAGAAAGATTAGAAAAAGAAGATTTACCTGACTATCTGGTCCTTTACTTTTATAAACCATTTTCCTGAAACACGTTCCTTGACACATTTCTTCCAACAATGATGAATTTGAAAATCCCAATAAAACCAGCATCATAATTGTAATCGGGATCACCAATAAACTAACGACAAAGACAGTCCAATACATTGTATTGCCAGTTGATTTATCATCTTCAGAACAGTCTCTTACTTGCATAAGATGAGAATGAAACACGTGATATTGATATTGACACGTGTCAAACCACGTGATTGTTTGATGGGAAAAGATGAGAAGTAAAATGGCGGCTAAAACGACGACAATGTTTAGAAACATGGTACCGTACATCTGGAAAGAAATAATTAGAAAGTTTTAATAAATGTATGCGCAAGTCAAATTGTAGCCAATATTTGTGTACAATTATGGTCGAAATATATCGAAATTTTAGTGTATTTTAATGTTCTCAGAATTTCATTTTTCAGGCAATTTTAGCACTTCAACTCTCTTTCATTGAATATTTCGACTTTGGAGGGGTTTGGTGGCTTCTAGGCTATATTTCAAGCCCTATTAGAGTAAATTTGAGCTTTTAAATCCTGAGATCCTAAGACCCGAAGGCTTAAGTCTCATGTTAAAACTCTACTTTCCAATTGTAGTTTAACGCGCTTAAAAGTCGGTGAGATGGTGGAATTTCATGTTTTATCATTATAATATACTTCATAAGAATAGGCATACCCGGGGGGGGCACTCGATTATCACCATGTTATATACGTAACGCATTATTACCAATGAAGTATAAGCCCGAAGGGCTGAATCGAATCTCCATGTATCAATACACATATCATATTGCCATCACAATACAGAATGTTCTCAGAAATCAAAAACAGTGTTGCTTACATATTTAGACTTGTGTGGTTTAATATCAGCAAAACATCCAAAAGCTCCTGCTATTGCCATCTATGAGAAAAAGAAATCTTTTGATCATTCGATAATTTACCCCTTGGGATATCAAAAATTTCTGTCCTGGGTATATAGAAAATTCCCATATTTCTGGAGCAGATTGTCTGTTACAAAAAGATTGAATAATCCCACCGTAGACTATGTACCCCCTTTATTCAGAATTTCTACTTTGGGTGAGAGGAGGCATGAAAGAAAAATATTTACTGGAATAATACCCTATTGTTTTATTGCAATAAGTGCGAGCAGATTCCAAAAAACAGCTTGCACTAAGGCTTTGAAAAATCGTAAATCGAAAAACTACAAATGGAATACTATTAAAGTATAGTTCGAACTATACAATTGACGCTCCCTAATTCAATTTTCTACTATTTAACACACTCGATTTTTCGATAATATTGAAAGTCATCTTTTATCAGAAGCTCCCATAAAGAAAATTTTACTATTCGATACGTTCCCTTATGCGATGAAAATCAAAAAAATTGAAAATCGAATTAGAGACAGTCAACTACGTGTGTTTTTTTAAAGCAAGTGTCAGTCCCTATATCAGCCAGGCTCGCATTATGCTTAGAATTCTATTGTTCTCAAACAATAGAGCCATTGTTTAGGTACTAAAAAACTGAGTCCTAACGTTTATGCTTATAAACGTTACACTTATAAAAGAAAAAACATGTATGTACAAAGGGACGGTAAACCATAGTCATTATAAAAAACCCCGGTCTGGAAGGCTATTGTTTCTTTCTAATATTAACCGTTAGGGCTTTCGTACCTTACATTGATTTGTTTTGCATAGTTTTTGATCATGTGATCATAAAGTAAACCAATCCCAAGAGTCGAAAATGGCAACGTGATCAAAAAGTATGCAAATCACAACTTGCCTTTTATTTACAACGAAGGAAAGGTTGACAATAAAGCTAAAACAATTACATTACCAAACCAGGGTTTTTTATAATGACTATGGGTAAACTTACAATTAAACCCATCCATATTGCTGCACCATATTGAGTTGTCCATGGATTATCAATATAAGTATCGGCTACTGATTTATCACTTTGTAGAGTGTGGTCAACCTCACGAAATTTAATAACGATTCCTATGCCAACAGCTGTGATGATGATAGCACATATGATTTGGAAAATACCTAATATTTTTGCGATTTGGCTTGTAGTGAATCTGCCACAATGGATCATTTTTTCGTATTTTTGTTTTTTTGAAGCTTAAAAATTAGGTGGATTAAATCATCATATAATTCTTGATACGCGCGAGTCGGTTGTCTAACGGAAACTCCCGAAAAAAGCCGGGATTTGACCACTCTTCGTTACTGAAAATAGAAAGAGGGTAGTCAAAATTTATAAAAATCCGGCTTTTTTCCGGTGCTTCCGTTAAAAAATATGACGTCATCTTGACTTACGCTTATTAAAAATAGTCAACTTTTCCGTAACACACTCACGCTCGTTTTCTCTTCATAAGCCATTTCACGGGTAATCAGGACCACTGCGCTCTAATGCGTAATGGCGACTTTCTGTTTGTCTAAAATTTTAAATGTTTTGCGTCTAACCAATGGAAAGCTGTCTGGGGTTGCAATCAGGATTGTTTAATATTGCATAGTAATTTTCCAAAATAAGCATAGGAATGACTGTTAGAGAGGCCCCCAGCGGACCTTCAATTCACGCAATTACAAATTTTTTTCCAATTCACGCATTCACTCAAACTGCTAGGGGGAGGGGCCATTTAAGTGAATAAAGAATCTTGGATGAAATATAAGCTATAAGCTCACTAATTCTCCAGTTCAGTTTATATAATGGAACTACAATTTTATCTCAAGCTTAGAGCTTAGAAGGAGAAAAGCGCGTTATATCAAATTGAAAATGCGAAGGGTGAATTTACGGTACCATGCCAAAGTACATGTAAAAGCATCAAGATCACATAACTCCAAGATCAGACTCTAAATGAACTTTCATACCTTCGGACCGTAATTTATTTCCGATCCAGCAGATTAAATGAAGATAAGTGGGAAAAAAAGTCCTTGAATATAAGGACGTCCCTACAAATATAAGGACCGTCCCCATATATAAGGATGTCCTTAAATATAGGGTATGGTGACGAATTGGTAAAGATTCCCGCTTTTTAAATATCTTTATACTGGCCACAAAGCAAACCATAGCAGACTTTTTGTATTTTGTTACAAAAACACTAGATTTTAGAGAAGATTTTTGAAACTATTTTTTTAATACAAAATACACTCAAACTTTCCCTCATTCTTTCGTCACGATATTTTTATAAAAATCTTATCACACAAAAAGATCTGTAATCCTTTCACAAAATACTTTTTGACCAATGGCGATATTTCGAGAGAATAAATTATTACATGAGTAATCTTTCTTTCAATCTCAGACGTTGTACATCTACAGGTAGTACTAATCAAAGAATACAACATTCAAAATCTAACGTTCTCGGGCCACAGTCATCATCATCCTCCCATTTAACCCGGCAATTTCTGGCATATGTCAGCCGGAAAATAATTTTTATCAAAAATTGGACTCAGCCATGTTTAGAAGATTGCTAATGCATATTTTTGCACAAATCAGAAAAAACTGATGAAATAATCTCGAGAAAATGCCAAAAAAAGTTTTTCCGACATATTTCCTGCATTTTCGGCTGAAAAATATGTTTCTCAAAAATTGGGCTTTGGACTTTTTTAGGTTTTGCTATTTCACATCTTTCTATGCCAAAAATCAGAAAAAACTAATGAGCTTGTAACAGACGAACGGACGGACGAACGAACAAACGGACAACGGTTAATTCATAGGAGCTCCAGGTAAATAACCTGGTTACCAGAGGCCGAGTTTTCAAAGAGAAAATATTCATTCGAGTTGTGATACTCACGGTAACCTCCTGGTAGGTCCAAAAAGCTTGTAAATTGAAATTGATGAGTAAGCAAACGATATCACTCTTATTTAAAAACAGAGAGTTTGAGACTTTGAGTATCTTAGAAAACAAATAATCACAAGGCTTGAATACCAACATTTACCGATAATCATCATTAAGTAATATTATAAACACATTTTCACAAAAAATAGAAAAAAGAAGATTTCAGGAAACTGATACCCAGCAATAGCTTTGTAAGTTTATATAAACGCCAATTCAAAAATATAGAAATCTAAAACAGATTCTTCTCAACTCCTTATGATCAAGGAATGTGAATAAAAATAGTCCTCTCTATGGTTTCATTTCATACCCAGCTTGAATTATGTATGAGTGAAAATCAATAGAAAGAAAAAACACTTTCTTTGACAAAATTTAAAATCCTCCTTAAATACTATTTTCATAAACCAACTAACTAAACCTCAATCAAAAATAATGCTGTTTTCAGTTCTCCTTAACATATTCAATGTAGACGAAGGTGACAAGAGTTTATACACCCCTGTGTCACAGACCCGCTGTGACTCCAGTCCCACTGGAAAATGTGCTGCCAAAAACTTAAATTATTCTACAATTTCAGTCTCACTGAGAAATTGACTTTAATTTCATCCCCACTTAAAATTCAATAGAAAACAATGCACTCCAAAACCATCCCCACTGGAATTTATGGGCTTGGGAAAATAGAGCTTCTATCCCTATGGGATTTTGATAGAGAAGCTCATCCCCAATGAAAAAAAAAAATTCCACCGGGGCTGCGAGAGAAAGAGGTGTATTAATAATGCCAGGCGGTCGGGCTCGATAGGATCGATGATCAGAACGGATCGATGAAGGGTCGATAAAAGATCGATAAGTAATCGATAAATGATCCTGACCATAAAATTATTGAGCGTCGATCTCCACTCGATCTCTTATCGGAATCGATAAGTAATTTATTGATTTTTATCGATCCTTCATCGACCCGTTCTGGTTATCGATCCTATCGATTCCAACCACCTGGATAATACCACCAGAAGATCTGAACTTTCATTGCCAATGTTTACCAAATTATCAATCACCAACCAGTATTTGTAGTCAAAATGTGACAGAGGCTCAAAATTGTTTATACTGTTCGTTTACTGCTTATAGCCCATTATCTATGACAAGGCTATTTTAGCTGATCATTGAACTGCCACTAATAATGAAAAAATCCATTCGTTTTAACCGAAAAGTAGTCTAGCAAGCTAGACGACTAATTCAGACATAAAGAAATAAAGCAAAAAGTTAATGGAGGGAAAGAATTTTAATCGTCTAAAAAATTCTTCTAGATTCTTCTTCCAGTTTCTACCACTATTCCGTAACAATAATATTATTCATGTAACGCCTAGATAACACCACTAAACGACTCCAAATCCAACCGAAAAGTAACATCTCTTTTCTTATCCCGTGTCTTACCTAAGAGCAGTAACTCGATAAAGCTTGTAAATATGTAAATATCCACAGTCTGAACATTTCAAATCGTATAGTAAGTGAATAAGCTAAAGACAGTTAATCATATAGTATTCGAAGCAAAATTACTCAACGGCACTGCGTGAATGAACTCTCATAAAAGCTTATAATAAGTAAAACATAGGGTCCCTCAGAGCTTTCGAAAACAAAACAACAAAAGTAGAAGTACTCTCTTCTCAATGAAAGCATCTCAAATTTAACTGTAGATTAAGAGAATAAGGTATTAAGTTACATCACACACAGTGTCATTGATGCTGCTGACAGACAAACCGTTCTTAAGCACAAGAAAAGGCTGCATTTTAACAGGTATGCAGTTTTTATAAGGTATTTTACAGGTATTTTACAGTTAGATTATGTATCTAAATTCTACAATGGTTTTACCCTGTTAACAATTCTTACATTGAAACTGCCATGATGCAAAAATTGATACAAGCAAGTGACGATATATTGTTTCTTATAATTTATTTTTTCCAAACTGATGCTAAAACCTTTAACCTCTTTCAGAGAAAAAACTTGTATGTTCATGTGAGAGATTTAATTGAGAACTTAGCCGCTGAGATTTCCCCTGTTTATAGTAATAAAGGTTTTTGTAAGAGGTATTAACCCGATGCAATGAGACGCTGAGATTCCCCTTTCTAACTGAATGAAAGACCTTTTGTAATCTATTCTCGTAGATAAATCAAATCATACCAGTTCAAATGAATGAACTATACACGGAGACATGAGTGGGACAATGAATATCTAAGATTTGTCCAACCTTATTCTTTGTTTTTTTTTCGCGAGGAAATTCGCAAGGAAGTATCAAGGTACAAATCTACCTTTTACATTTTTTTTTAATTTTGAAGTATAATCAAGTAAGCAGAAGTAAAATTCAATTAGATATTGCTGAAGCTCATTTCAGAAATATTTGAATTTGCATTTTGCCGCCCTGTTAAATCCTGCAAAGGGTTTTAAAAATTAACCCCTTTCCAGAAAGAAACAACAACAATAATTACTTCATTTCGCGATGACACCCGGCATGTGCCGCCAAAAAATTGGCTTTCAAAATTGGACCCTAACAGTGTAGCCCCTGAGCAGTGAAAAGGTATAGATCAATTTTTAAATTTTTTGAGCACTTTCCGAAAGTACACGTTTTTTTTTTTATTAGAACACCTAAAATTTGGCTGAGCCTGGATGTGCTTATTTTTTAGCAATTTTCAGCCTAAAATGTTCTTAAATGCGTTCTTAATTTTTCAGACTACTCTAAATCGACAATATGATACAAAATAAAGAGCACTGAAATTTGGCAACATTTGGACAATATTTGACTCTTGAATTTTGAAGATCCACCCCTAAATTCGGTTAAAACTGCTTAAAAAGAGGAAAAAATTGCAGTTTCTTGTCATTTTTTTCCAAAGTGGGGCTGGGCATGTTCTTAAGATGTTCTTAATTTTTCGACGAATTTCAACCTATATGTTCTTATAAACTAGGTTCTAATAAAAAAAAAAAACGTGTAACAGTTTTATTCAATTGAGCACAACTTTTGATCTAATGAATCGAATTCAATAAATGATCCATCAAAATTTAAGTTTATCTTTCCTCTTTCCAATAAAATTCAGCTTTTAAAATTTTTAAATTTCGAGAAAATTACTTTTAAAGAGAGAAACTTTTTTGTGGCGCACCCGGTAGTTTGATTTCATATCTTATTTTGGTAAAGCCACACGTATGAGCCTGAAATATCGACAAAACGTGCAAAAACAAATCAAAATGGGTGCAGTCAAAACCATAAAGATACATCAAATTCTTATTCTTGTCCAGCCAAAGGAAGACCCTTGTAGTGCACTTTATATCAAAAGTACACCTTTACAGTGCATTTCGAGGGTCTCGAAAAATATACCCTATACGCCGCGGGTCAGACCATATTAGTGCCCTAACCATCCCCACCAAACCCCGGAGATGACACGGACGCAAACAATCGCGTAGTTTATTTTCAAGCCAAACTAATTGAAATTGTACCAGCTAAAACACAATTCATAATAACCATCTAGTCAAAAAAATAGCCCATGAATTTATTTTAGTTATTTATTCAAGTAGAGTATTCGGTAAAGGAATTTGAAATGTAGAAGAAAGTTGATAAATTCAAAAAGTAGCTGATAAAATATCACATAATCGCACTTGTTATCTACCTCTTTTGTTTTTAAACATAGTTGCCGAAAAATTACTTTTTTCTCATATTTACATCATAGAGGTTACAGTTGGCAAATATTTATCGAATGGTTTAGAAATGTACTCAGGTCTTTCTATAAGAATTTATCTAAATAACGAATACAGTAGACTCACGTATCTTAGTCTACACAATATACAGCTCCAGGCTTTTAGGCCTTACTCTTGTTCTATAGGCACTGCTATAGGCGGCCACTAGTGGCCCCCACCGGGAATTTTCTTTTTAATAGGATTAAACATAATAGGTGTTTTAAAAATACTTTGTCTCAACGTTTATCTAACGTTATATGCACGTTGTGAACGTTAGATAAACGTCGAAAAAACATTGTGTGCGAGCTGGGTAACTTCTTTGACCCGTCAATTCGTAAACACAATAAACGACAATCTACTCTTTGAGCCCCCAAACGGCCGACAGAGTTCGAATAATAAGGACCATGTCATATACTATTGGCAACAGACTTCGAGCAAAAATCGGACCTTGTAAGATACAAATTTTTTTAAAGAAAAAGAAACGCTTGTTATTATCAGTACGTCCCCGTATCTTATTTTGCCCCCGGGCAAAGAACCTCCTCCGAACTCTCCACGGCACAAAATAATTTCAGGTAAGTATCTGAGGTATCGGAAATTATTTTAAAAGTTTCTAGTTCATGGGTAGTGTCCACTTATTCGGCATTAATTTAGATACTTTGTTCCAACTACACTGGTGAATAGAATTCAACAGGAAGGCGAGAGAGAGGAGTTGTGAATAATCGAAAATAGTTAAAAATTCAGCCAGTGGGGATAAAAATAACGGACTGAAACTCGATGGGGATTGATATTCCAACATTTTTTATGGCCGGGGATTTCAATTATTTTGTTTTGAAGTCAGAAAATTTAGTGGGGAAGGGAAAAAACAGCATAAAATTTTGCAGTGAGGATTGTCAGTGGGGACAGAAATTGGAGGACAATATTTTGGCCAATTTTTCCAGGGGGAAGGGGTCCTAGTGGGGCTGTAAGAAGGGGATGTATGTTCCTACAAATAAACTTTCTAATTGATGTACCAAACAAAAAAGAAACATGTTTGCACAAAAATTGTTTCATCAAATTTTCAACTACTCATTGAAAAGGGGATGATAAATAAACTTACACAATCTAAAACAAACAACATTATACTGGATTAGAAAAATACTTTTTACTACTATAATTCCTACAAGGATCACTCTTGATACCTTTGTTTACATTTCAAATCCTGAAATTATTTCCTCATTATTTCACCCTTAAAGACCTTAAATTGAGACACTTTAAAGTTTGAAAGCATATGGACTATCCTCGCGTGAATGGGGATGAAATGAAAGTACATTTCCAAGTAGGGATGAAATTCCAGGGTATTCTCCCACCGGAGACGAAATTTTTACCAAATTTTGTGACACAGGGTTGTTCGCGTGGCTAAAAATTCAAAACAATTTTTCCTATCCTCACCTGATCAAGACATAGAATAATCTTTAGAACACCTCATCCCTGCATCGCAAACAGCTTGAAAACTTACAAAAAGCTGAAGTTATGAAATTTATCAAATAGAAAATTACAGAAAACCTTACAAGATTTCCTCTGTACCCGGGAAAATAACTATATTTAAAGGCTAATGACAAAAGCAGTGACTGATATTTCTTCATCTAGAACGACACCAAGTTTATCATTCAAACACCGAAATAAATTTGAATCGAATTGAGAAATTGAAATATTGAAATGACTAAAAATTTCTTTCTTTCTCCAAAGATTTTGATCATTAATGTATTTTGATGCATGCGGTCAAAAACGATAAGCCAGAAAAAGCATGATATTTGAAGTTGAGGTTACATGAGGCAGAAAACAACTTTATATTGTATCATTTGATTAGATTAGATTATATCATCTTTGATAGTTCAAAACCCGTCCTTAATGCCATTTTAGATTCTTATCTTCGAGTCATGAAAGTACCGAAAAATTACGTGTCAAAAAAGTACCCTTAGTCTTAATTGTCCCCTGTATTTCTAATTCAAAGAATTGAACTCCAATCAATTGCACTGAATTTTTTAACCCGAGAACAATATAATTTCTATCCTCATTAAATACTGATAGAAGTTTTCACCCCAATTGTGGGAAGAAGTTCCACTAGGGCTGTGAGACAGGGGTATATGCACAATACATAAAGTAAACAAGAAATACATCTATAAGCATGAAAATGGTGTGAGCTAGCAAGAATTAACCTGAGATCAGATCGTGAATGTTTTCTGCACACCACGCTGAAGCTCTAAAGCGAAAACATAACAATCTGACGAATATGCAATCTCGAAATCGTAAGGATCGCGTTCGTCTAGAAGGACTAGGAACGACAACAAAGTTGTGTGGTTGTGTTTATGAATAGGGCACCGTATCAGTTTTTAACTTTCCGGCGCACAACAAGATTCCGCGGGGGGTCAAGTTGAACATTTTACAAGAATTTTTGTCATTGGACTGGACGTTAACTATTCAAACAAAAACTTTTATTATATTTTTTTAAAGAACGTGTCATCTCTATTGTTTTGAATAACCAATTATGTGAGCATCTTGTAAAAACTTCATAACAACTGTCCGCGGGAGGACTATTTTCCTCAGATGTATAATTTTCAAGCGCCTTCAGAGGTTTACCATGTGCGTAAGAAAATTACGAACATCTGTTATCAGGTTAGCAAGAATCTGATAGACAAGAAAATTCTCTACGGTGAAAAAATCATCATTGAGAAAAGGAACACGAAATTCTTTTCCGGGGACTCTGTTACTGAAAAAGTGTAACGTAAAGGTCAATGAGCTAATTCATACCGGTATGTTATCGCCTGCATAAACAAACAAAAACAAAAACAAATTAGTAACCATAAACAACATATTTATCAATTCATTAAAAAATATATCACTTGATCATCATCATACATCTTTCTTTCACCATCGCGAGTTTTTGACAAAAATGCTTATACGAGCGTTATTTTGTGTATGCAATGAGATAATAATTACATTAACCCTCAAGACGATAAAACGATTAAAAACTAATATTTTTCTCCCTATTTTATTCATTTTTGTCATCAATTCTATTTTCTAAGTAATAAAATTGATACATTTTTCAGGTATAGAATGTGATATTTTTTTTGTCAATTTCTGCGAAAATGCAACAAAGATCGATGCCAAGAAAATGAGATTAAAGTATGACGTGACATTATGCTGAGCAATGCAAAAAAATATGAAAATTTTCCGATTTTCTTTAGAAACATTAATCAACATTACAAAAAGAGAATTCATTATGTATGCAGTAAAGACAATTATCTAGAATAATCGAAAAAAGTTACGCCCCTTATCTATTTCAAAATTTACGGGGAGGGGTACTTTTAATTGCCTTTTAGGAAAGCGTAATAACATTTGAATCAACTACGAAATTCGGTCATATTTTCCAATCTTGGAATACAACAATTTCATAAACTTTAAAAACAAATTTTGATCGAAACTATCATGCCGCATCTAAAATTTTGAAAATTCGTAGAAATCATGTTATAACAAAACATATACAACGTACAAAAATCAAACTACAGGGTGTCCCTAATTAAAGTATCGAGTTTGAACATGCGATTGAGTAGAAAAGTTTGTGTGTGTTATCACTAAAATATAAGAACGTTCTCCATCACACAGGCTTATTACAAAAGGTAGTTACAACGTATAAATTAATTGTAATGACAAAGAAAAAAGAGGGAGAGCTTAAAATACAATTTTGTGAACACGCACATAAAACTTTCTACTCATAGTTGTGTTTCGACTCGATACTTTAATTAGGGACACCCTGTACAACACTATATGCATACCGGATACTATATACTAAATAAAGGAACTAATTAATTGTCCAACATCAAAACAAGATGTATTAATTAAATAACTTCCAAAACTTCCTAAAAAACCTTATATAGTTCAAACCAACCAGAAAGATGCTATACATTTTGCTTATTATCCAGATGGTTAATTAAAAAAAGCTATTTTACATTAGTACGGCGCGCAGTCGAAGCAAAGCAATTAAAAAGTAATGATTGCAATTTAATTGTAATTTGATATATTTGGTAGTGGCTAGTCCATCAAATGTTTACTACTAGCCTAATGCCGTCGACTGCCGTCAAATCTGCCTTACTTTTTTCCGACGCTCTATACTACTAAGTAATCAATCTTCCTCAGTCAAAAAAAAATTTCAGGAAACATTTGGTTTAGTTATCTTTTCATATTTCAACTTCTAGCTTTTTGAGTTTTAAGCCTTTATAATTGTTCTTAACGTGTTCTTATTTTCACTATTCGGGTGTTATGGAGTCCAAAGCCTTAAAATGTTCTTAACTTGTTCTCAATATTTTGGCAATTGAAGCCTTGTGTAGTACTTCAGTTCAAAGCTTTCATGAAAAGCCTATCACCTATTTTTCGACTTCGTGACAAGATTTCTCATACGCTTTCTTGATAAAAGAAGATCTGACACAGAGATCCCTGGCTCCATATAATGGCCGGTATGTAAGAGCATACCCCCTTCTCACAGACCCGGTAGGATCTTTTCAGGCAGTGGGGATAAAAGGAACAGACTGAAACTCAATGGGGATTGATATTCCTATATCTTTTATTGCTGGGGATTTCAACTCTTTTGTTTTCAAGTCAAAAAACTTAGTGGGGAAAGGAAAAATAGCATAGCATTTTGCAGTGAGGATAAAAATTGGAGGATAACTTTCCACCGGGGACGATATTTTGGACATTTTTTCCAGTGGGTTTGTGAGAAGGAGGTGTGTAAGCCCAGGTCCTCTTATCAAGGTCATCAACATTTTCATTAAATAGAAAGTTATATTTACAGGTTTAATTACTTTAATTATAGTTTTACATGATTCAAATTTACATTATTTACACTTTTTTTTTTATAAGAACGTCAAAAATTTTCGAAGCCTTCGGATGTTCTTAGTTTTTTGGATTTGAAGCCTAAAAATGTTCTTAAAATGTTCTTATTTTCAGCATTTTTTGAGCATTTTGATGTAATTTTTAAGAAAATGCATGTTTTTAAGTCTCCAAAGCCTTAGAATGTTCTTAGAATGTTCTTAAATTTTTGGGCCTCGAAGCCTTATGTTCTTATATAGTTTGTTCTTATAAAAAACAACGTGTATCTACAGAAGAGAATACTTACATAAATTGTACAATGATCGATTCTGTCCCAAATCATACAGAATATTCTATAAACAGTTTATATTCTAAAGCCCCGAATAAACGTCTCCCCCCACAATTAGTAATTTTCTCCCCTCCTCTTTTTTATTAGGACTCCCTCTCCCCGTTTTTTGTTTTACTTTTGAAAATGCTTTCAGTTTTCACAACACAAGCTGAACTGCTTTAAATAGCCTGGTTTTAACTTATAATTATCTATAATTATGTTATTTTGGTTTTTTTTTTGAGGTACCAATTCGTCCCCCCCAATTTATTAGATTTAAAAAAATTTCGGAATCCCCTTTTATTCGAACCCCCTATCATTCAGGATTTTACCAAGAAAACAATGGAGGACGAAAATCGGTATCTCTGCATCTGTTGTAGGCTAATGGATACATATTTACACATTTGGGTATCCGTGGCTAAACTTCTCAGAAGCCTGTAAATGAAATCCAATAACAAATTAATTTGAATAAAATTGACGTCATTAAATGTGTATCCTTGTTTCTAAGCTCTAGCAGAAACCAGCAAATCATCAACCAACCAATACAATGTGAAGTTTTCAATCTTCAATTTCTGAATATTGTGGATTTGACGTGACTGCCAGCATCATTCAAGATGAAAAGTGCGTTGCTTGATGCTGAAATAAATAAAATAATAAAGAATAAATTTTTCCACATCTTTCGATTATTTGGTACAAATACATAAAAACCACAAGCTCCATTGATATCAATTAGAGTACGTCCAAAATGGTTAAAATGATGGTTAGGTTTTTGTAGAAAGTTATTACTTGCGTATTGTCCCAAAATAGATTTTTCTTACTTTGTTTAAGAAAATATACTATTCGACGATTAACCACACTTTCTGCCCAGTTTAGCTTAGCCAAGGGGGGGGGGCAAAATTTGTGTAGGAGAGCAGATTTTTATGACACAGTAATTATCTTTTTATATTATGAATAGATAATTAGAGTGTCATAAAAATCTGCCCCCCCCCCTTCTGTCTACTCTACTGCTACCGTTCCATAGACCCTAAAGCGATTGATTTTGGGCCGAGAACGGCAACTGTGATTCAAAGCACCCAGTCAGTACAATTTGCTGAGGCTAACGAAGAAATGAAACAAAGAATATTTCACAATCTTCCCATCTGGCACACAACGTTGTTTCGACGTTTATAACGTCCATAAAACGTTAGATAAACGTTGAAACAACGTTGTGTGCCAACTGGGTTGGAAGTGAGTATGTACAGTAAGTAATACCTCTCATTTCAGGAAACTCCAAATCAATTTCTGAATCAGCTGGAAGGTCGATATCATCCAGTTTTGAGGTTGAAATCAAGGACAAATCACCTAAAGATGAGAGATGCATAGTTGCCACATTATATATCCAGCTGGCAAGGCTGGCACACAACGTTGTTTCAACGTTTTTCTAACATTCACAACGTCCATATAACGTTAGATAAACGTTGAAATAACGTTGTGTGCCAACTGGGTACACTTCTCGAGATATATCAACAGCATCGCGGGCCTCGTTTTCAGATAAAATAATTACTTTTTTTTTAAAACGACAGTTACACATGTTTTCCTAAAAGACAGTTTTCAATTTTACAAAACTGCAAACGCTTGCAAGCATGAATTATGTCTGACAACGTTGGAGCGTCGTAGCGACAAGTCGAGGTTCGCAATTATTTTATTCATTTCATGAATAGTGTATTGTTAGAAAAGATAACAAAATTGCCTAGAAATTTAATTATGCAAGTTGTATGTTCAGACTTATAAAGGGTTTGTTTTTAAATAAGAGTGATATCGTTTGCTTACTCATCAATTTTAATTCACAAGCTTTTTCACATTGGATCGATACGGATGTGGAGCAAGATTGGTCAGAAAGAGGAAAGGAAAAACATTGTTTTTGCTCATATGAGCACAATATAACAATAGGCAGACACCGTCCTGATATGAAATAAGTGTCTGATATGAAACGGGAACACTTATGTAAAAATAAAACCTTTAAGAGCCATTTTTTTTAAGAGTCTTCAGGGTGTGATACCTCATCCTCTTGGATTTTGATGAAATTTTGACCAAATGATCCATCACACAAGAAAATAAGACCCTGAAAATTTCACCTTGATATCTCAAGTAGTTTTGAAGATACAGCGTCTCAAAGATAGGCTACTAAGCGAAAATTGACCCCTAAAAATCATGAACTCTGGTGGGGAGCAGATTTTGAAAGCCAATGAATTTTTATTCAAGTACATTAGAAAGCTGATTTACAGTGGATTTCAAGAACTTTTTGTAGGGAATCAGAAAAAATCAAATTGAGTCTCCAAAATTTTCCCCAAAAATCTCTAGCACCTCCTGTAGAGGGCTTCAAACTTTGTGTAATCTGGGTTTGGAAGCACTTTTAGCTGTCTGCTGATGGTCCTTGAGACTTTTTTTGAAGCAAACTTTTGACCTGGAGTGGTTTACTGGTGGGTTTTGGCCACAAAAATAACATTTTCAGGATTTCTATTTTTGCGTAACCGTCAAAAATGGCCGAAAAAATTGCTATTTTGGCTGATCTGGAGCAAAATTCAAGATGGCGTATCTTTTTGAACCCCCTACAAATTTTTTTGAAACTTTCAGTAATGCTTTCTTAGTGGGTCTAGTTTATAACCTCAAGAAATCTCAGTGGGGCCTTGAAGTCTCTTAAAGATATGATCGATTGAAAATTTGCTTAACTTCGTTGTTTTTTCCCTCCTAAAATGCTAAATCAGGCCCACTTAAGGGCTCTAAAGGTAAATTCTTGTCAAAATATTGGTTGATCTTCTCTAGCCAACTAATCATTGGCATTAAGGGAACAACTGTAAAAAAATTCAGGTCATTTCCATTAACAGATGACATTTTATGACTGTTTCTTTATTTTTAAGTATAGAATATGTAAAAAAATGAGACTGACATCTGGCCTTTCCTACCATTCCAGGGCCTATATTTTCAGGAAAAGCCTCAACCTTTCACAGTTTGGTGAATATTATTCTTAAATATAAGCAGGTTACTTCAACTAAATGGGTTTAACAGTACTTAATTCCTATTCAAAAACTTTTTAGACTCATTCAGAAATCCTACTTTGACAATAATTTGCGCTTTACCGCAAAATTTCTAAGTCCAAGTGTCGTGATTAACTTTAGACTGTCCAATATTTCTTGTCCAGAAGATTTAAACATCATTGTTTGCAGTATCTCATAAAATATCACCCTAGTAATGTTGCTTAGTTATTTAAGAATCAACAAGTAAGGCTGTCAGTGTACACAAATATAGAGATATTGGACAGTCTAAAGTTAATCACGACACTTGGACTTAGAAATTTTGCGGTAAAGCGCAAATTATTGTCAAAGTAGGATTTCTGAATGAGTCTAAAAAGTTTTTGAATAGGAATTAAGTACTGTTAAACCCATTTAGTTGAAGTAACCTGCTTATATTTAAGAATAATATTCACCAAACTGTGAAAGGTTGAGGCTTTTCCTGAAAATATAGGCCCTGGAATGGTAGGAAAGGCCAGATGTCAGTCTCATTTTTTTACATATTCTATACTTAAAAATAAAGAAACAGTCATAAAATGTCATCTGTTAATGGAAATGACCTGAATTTTTTTACAGTTGTTCCCTTAATGCCAATGATTAGTTGGCTAGAGAAGATCAACCAATATTTTGACAAGAATTTACCTTTAGAGCCCTTAAGTGGGCCTGATTTAGCATTTTAGGAGGGGAAAAAAACAACGAAGTTAAGCAAATTTTCAATCGATCATATCTTTAAGAGACTTCAAGGCCCCACTGAGATTTTTGAGGTTATAAACTAGACCCTACTAAGAAAGCATTACTGAAAGTTTCAAAAAAATTTGTAGGGGGTTCAAAAAGATACGCCATCTTGAATTTTGCTCCAGATCTGCCAAAATAGCAATTTTTTCGGCCATTTTTGACGGTTACGCAAAAATAGAAATCCTGAAAATGAAAATGTTATTTTTGTGGCCAAAACCTACCAGTAAACCACTCCAGGTCAAAAGTTTGCTTCAAAAAAGTCTCCAAGGACCATCAGCAGACAGCTAAAAGTGCTTCTAAACCCAGATTACACAAAGTTTGAAGCCCTCTACAGGAGATGCTAAAGATTTTCGGGGAAAATTTTGGAGACTCAATTTGATTTTTTCTGATTCCCTACAAAAAGTTCTTGAAATCCACTGTAAATCAGCTTTCTAATGTACTTGAATAAAAATTCATTGGCTTTCAAAATCTGCTCCCCACCAGAGTTCATGATTTTTAGGGGTCAATTTTCGCTTAGTAGCCTATCTTTGAGACGCTGTATCTTCAAAACTACTTGAGATATCAAGGTGAAATTTTCAGGGTCTTATTTTCTTGTGTGATGGATCATTTGGTCAAAATTTCATCAAAATCTAAGAGGGTGAGGTATCACACTTTCTTTATTCTGAAGATTTTTAAAAAAAGTGGCTCTTAACCAGGGAAAGAGGAAATAATTACCCAAAAGATCAATGTAGTCTGCTTCAGAAATGAGACCAAGTCTGTTTGTCACGATATCATAAGAACAGTGATGTTTTGTTCTGTAACAAAACCCATAGAACAGTTTTGTGGACGGAAGATAAACGGATAGGGAAGTCATCATCGGGTGAACACCTGAAAATGTAAAGAAAAAAATCAAGACTCATAACTTTTCGAGCAACAAATTTGGTAGAAAAATCACTTCTAGTACATTAGTTACAGAGGCTAGTGTAAACCCCATACAATCAAAAAGATTCGCAGATTTTGTAGATTCGGGGTGTCCTTGACGGAAATAATTTGAAAAGATCTCTCCGTGAAATATTTTTGAATAATATTGTTAACGCCCAAATACAACTTTAAAATGTTTGTCATGAAAAACCAAAGAACAATTTACCTTTCCATTTTTGCCCTTTGTCAGTTGAGAAATAACAATTGGATTTCTTGCCCCTAAAATAAAAAGAATCAAAAATTAAAATTCGTCAATAAACAAAAATAGAAACAGACGGATAGACGATTTCCAGCTGGCACACAACATTGTTTCAACGTTTATCTAACGTTATATGGACGTTGTGAATGTTAGAAAAACGTCGAAACAACGTTGTGTGCCAGCTGGGTTGATAGACAAGTGTTCTAATAAGTCAGCAGCACAAACCAGGGATTCCCAGTTCGAATCCCCGCTTCTTCCAATACTCTCATTCAGACACCCCTGTGTCACGGACCCTCTGGGACCCTAGCCCGTGCTCAGTCGAAAAATACTCTACAATTTCAGTTGCACTGGAAAATTGACTTTGATTTCACCATCTCCATTCGAAATTCAATTTTAAGAATTGCACTCAAAAACCATCCCTACTGGATATTTTAAAGTTTGGAACAATAGAATTTCTATCCCCATAGAGTTTTTGACATACCTTATCGGGGAAAATTTTCGTCGAGGAAAATATTCGTCACTTGTCCAAAATTTCGTCACTTTTCCCTGACGAAGTTTTCCCCGATAAGGTAATCCCCCGCTCTGGAAAAAAGTTCCTATCCACCATGGCTGTGAGGCAGGGGTGTATTCAGTTTCGTAAATACCCGAGAAAGCTGGCAGTGGATTGCCTGAAAATAATCGAAAGACTGTCTAATAGTCTTAGATTAGTGGGTTATCCATGTAAAATAATAATTTTCTCCATCTCTTAGAAGCTTACAAGTCAGCAGTCGGTTCACAGAGTAGAATTGTTGACCCCAGTTCGGTGTCCAATTGAAGGATCGATTTCATACCAATCTTCTCCATTACTTCATCAGTATAACCTACAAAAACAAAAACAGTTTTCGCGAGAATCATTGACCAAACCAACGTAGATGTAACGTTCTCCCAATATTCATTTAACGTTAAAGACGTAAATGAATGTTATTAGGTAGACGTTGTTTAGAATTAGTGTGCCAAATGGGTAATCCCTCAAACTATCTCTTCTTTCAATTTCATTTCATAAAATCTCCGCCCGATCCAATACTGGATTACGCCCTTTTCTCAGTCATTGCTCAAAGCCTCTTTCGCCAATTCGCGCTGATAAAGATGGACGCAGAGTAAGTAGAATACTTAAAATTCCAAACATTCCTTTATGAATCCAAAATCATCTAAGCTTAGCAGATTAACTACCTTCATTACATTCAGTGACTATGAAGGGTAGTGTTGCCCCAATATATTGAAGGCATTATTTTACTCGATAAAGTTTAAAAAAAAATCAAAAATCCTTTATTTCATTCAGTGATTATAAAGGGTAAAATAATGTTTCAAAATCTCTTTCCTAGAAATGGTAATGGAGATAACGTCCCTGCAGCTCCTCAGGAACCTATAGAAGAACATGCTGATGAGGTCCAGCCCATCAACGAACAACCTCCAGCCCCTACTGACAGATTTGAACTCGATCCAGAGGCGGCTGAAGAGAAATGGGAACTCCCAAACAATCTTTTAGAATACATCCACAAATATATCAAACTGCATGTAGCTGATAAAGATATCAAAGACAGCATTGTTTGGGAAAATCCTGTACCAACAAATCTAAAACAGGTACCTGATCTTGACAGCTACATCCGCACGATACTGTCAAATAATAACAAATCAATAACTCTTAAATCAGAAAAGACATTAAAGACAATTCAAGATAAAATGTTTTTGGTCTTTGGACCACTTTTGAAAATTTGGGACGCAGTTGACCAGGAAAAAAGCCGAAATCCTGAGGATGAATCAACCGTCCACCTCTCGCATCTTCTTGACCAAACAATACTTTTGCTGTCTCAGATCCAAAACTCATGCAACTATCACAGGAGAGAGAATATTTTGTCAACACTGATTGACTCCTCATCAAGAGTAAAAGACATCTTAAAGAACCAAAGTCAAGAGCTTAACAAGGCTGATAACAAGCATTTATTTGGAGAAGAATTCGAAACCAAATTGATTAAAGACACCAAAGCTATCAAAAAGTCAGAATCTGTATTTACTGGAGTGAAAGCATCATCATCTACGTCAACTAGACCCAGATTCCCTGCAATTGGTTCAAAAAGGCCCTTTCCAGGAGGCTCTTTTCCAGCAAGCCGTGGAAGAGGGCATTCAAGACCAGGCTTCTCATTCAGAGGTAAGAAAATTTCCTATCTTAAACCAAAAAATATCAACTTGTTTTGTACCTCCAAAACCGAGTCCCATTCCTCCACTAAGACAGGTCCAGGAAGAACAAGACCTTTCTTGTGTGCACCCTCTAGTAAAATCACTGTTTCCTCAGAAACTAGTCAAAAACCTGCCAAAGGCAGGTCGAACGAAGTTTTATTTGAAAAATTGGGAAAAACTAACACAAGATCCAGAGATACTGAGAACAGTTCAAGGATATCAAATACCCTTTGTTTCAACTCCAAGGCAAAATCAAATTCCCAAATCTCCAAACATGTCAAAAGAGGAGATATCACTAGTGGATCAGGAGATAGAGCAAATGTTGGAAAAGAATGCTATAGAAACAATTCATTTTCAAAACCAAAATCAATTCTAAGTTCTTTCTAAGTTCTCTGTTCCTGGTTTCCAAAAAGGATGGAGGGAACAGACCAGTGATAAATCTGAAGTCCCTAAACAAACACATTCCTTACCTTCATTTCAAGATGGAAAGCTTGTCCTTACTCAAAGAACTTCTAAAAAAGGGGGACTTCATGGTCAAGATAGACCTTTCGGACGCCTATTTCTCAATCCCGATAAGTCAAGAATCCAGGAAGTATGTGAGATTCAAGTGGAAACAAAAAATTTACCAATTTCTTTGCCTGTGCTTCGGCCTTGCTCCAGCACCCAGAGTCTTTACAAAAGTGATGAAAGTTCCTATAGCCCTATTGAGAAGGTTGAATGTCCGCCTAATAGTTTACTTGGACGACATTTTAATCCTGGCGTCTTCCCTTCAAGAGATAAGAATGGCCCGGGACACTTTGATGTTTTTACTTCAACATCTGGGATTCAGAATCAACATGAAGAAGTCAGTTCTAGAACCAGTTCATCAGATTCAATTTTTGGGGGTGGAAGTGGACTCGTTGAATTTAAAATTGAGCCTGCCACCAGAGAGAATGGAAAAGATAATTTCCCAGTGTCAGAATATGCTGGAATCTTCTCAGGTATCGATAAGGGATCTCACAAAACTTCTTGGTCTCTTGTCCTCAGCAGCAGTAGCAGTTCTCCCTGCACCTCTTCAGTACAGGGCTATTCAAAGCCAACAGATAAAAGAGCTGTCGAGACACAAAAATTTCGACTCAATGATTTCCTTATCAGAAGAGGTGAAGGAAGAACTGAACTGGTGGTGTCAAAACCTTCAATTGACAAACGGACGTTCTCTAGTGTTACCTCCTCCTCAACTTTCGATATCTTCAGATGCATCCAAGGAAGGATGGGGTGCATACTGCAAGGGGAAGGAAACAGGGGGTCAATGGTCAGCACCAGAACAGGATCTTCATATCAATGTACTAGAGTTGAAAGCTGCAAAACTAGCAATACTAGCATTCCACAGGCTTTTTCCACAAACATTGTCCATTCACATTCAGATGGACAATATAGCAGCCCTTACATATTTGAAGAAAATGGGAGGAACCCACAGCAAACTGTTAACAGACCTAAGCAAGGAGATCTGGAAATACCTTTTAGAGCATCAGATCACGATTACTGTAGAGTATCTTCCAGGGCGCCTGAATGTGGAAGCAGACCGCCAATCACGATCAGTGAAAGACTCAAGCGAATGGAAACTAAAAACTCAGATATTTCGAGAACTTTGCAAAGCAAGGGGGACACCGTGTACAGACCTTTTTGCCTCAAGACTAACCCACCAAGTACCTCTTTATTATTCTTGGAAAATAGATCCCTACAGCAAGGGACAGGATGCATTTCAGACTCAGTGGACTCACATAAGGGGGTATGCGTTCCCACCATTTTGTCTAATAGGGAAGGTTCTTTGGAAGGTGTCAGCCGAAAAGGCAACAATCTTGTTAATAACACCAGCCTGGCAGACTCAAAGCTGGTATCCACAACTTCTTCAATTGTCCATTCAAAACCCTATTCTTATCCCAAACCAATGGGACCTTTTGATGAACCCTCAAAACATAATACACCCTCTAATACAGAACCAAAGCCTCCATCTGGTGGCTTGGACAGTTTCAGGGAGAGAATCCAAGCAGAGGGATTATCGAAGAAAGCTGCAGAGCTCATCACTGCCTCAAGAAGACCAGGGACACGATCTCATTACAAATCGGCCTGGGGTAAGTGGGATAGCTGGTGTGGTACAAAACAAGTTGATCCCTTTCGATGCTCTCTAAATTTCATCATAGAGTTCTTAACTGATTCTTTTCAGAGTGGCCTTGAACATAGTACAATTGCTGGTTACAGGTCCGCAATATCTGCTTACCATCAACCTATTGATGGTTTACCAGTTGGAAAACATCCCTTGGTTTCTTCTCTTCTCAAGGGTGTTCATAATGAAAGGTTTCCTCAACCGAAATACAATTTTATTTGGGATGTAGATGTAGTAGTTAGATATTTAACCTCTATTGATTCAAAAAACAGCCAGTGACAAATTATTAACCTTCAAATTAACAATGCTCCTTTCGTTAACCTCAACAGCCAGAGCGCATGAAATAACTTTCCTTGACACAGCATTTTTGGTCAAGCATCACTCAAAATATATTTTTTCATTTGGCAAACCAACTAAGGTTGACAGACCAGGAAAAGTCAGACCTCCAATTGAATATTTTCCTTTTAAGGACGATGAAAATCTGTGTGTTTGTAAAAACATTGATTTGTATTTAGAAAGAACAAAAACTTGGAGAGAGGGGAAAGGTCAATTGTTATTGAGCTATGTGAACCCCCATAAACCAGTAGTTTCTTCTACCGTCTCTGGATGGGTGTTAAAAACCATATTTTTGGCAGGGATAGATACTTCAACCTTTAAGGGACATTCTACTAGGTCGGCTTCAACTTCAAAAGCTTATGCTCAAGGTGTTCCAATGAAAGAAATTCTAAAAAGAGCACACTGGTCAACTTCAACCACTTTTGAAAAGCGATACAAAAAAGATTTAGTTGAGGAAAATGATTTTACATCAGCACTTTTCTCTAATAAATAGTACGCTTTAAACAGAGGCTTTGAGCAATGACTTGCAGACTGAAGGCGAGAAAAGGGCGTAATCCAGTATTGGATCGGGCGGAGATTTTATGAAATGAAATTGAGGATTGTGCAAGGGCCCGAAGGGCCCGCAGTGCAATCCCGATTTTATGAATAAAATCGAAGCCAACGATCTAATACTGCCCGCCCACCTTATTCCCCTTCATCAGCCTAATATAACAGTATATTATTTTATTTTGTTCTCAATTTCAGGTCGTGGCAATTTCCGCGGACGTGGACGAGGTCGTGGCAATTAGTTTGCCATGTCTTGGTGTTTTTCTTCATTAGTTTTACTCAGAAAATATATGTATCTGAACCAAAAATAATCAAAATTGTGTCAAATTTATTTCTCACCCCGAATTGGCTAATCTTAAAAATAAAAGTCTTTGACTTGTTAATTTTTACATAATTTCGCAATGACATTTCAGACTTTCAGCGTGAAAAGGGCGTAATCCAGTATTAGATCGTTGGCTTCGATTTTATTCATAAAATCGGGATTGCACTGCGGGCCCTTCGGGCCCTTGCACAATCCTCAATCTTTGTCATTCCTATCTGGATACCCTGTCAATAAAAGATATTTTTTAAGTCATCCAGCTGACACACAACGTTGTTTCATCGTTCATCTAATGTTCACAACGTCCATATAACGTTAGATGAACGTTGAAACAACGTTGTGTGCTAGCTGGGTAGTAACGAATTAGCGTTTGTTTAAAAATCTTACCTTGAATCAATTTGAATTTGTTTTGCGCACCCGTATATTCATCGAAGATGCTCAATGTACCCCTCAATACAACATACCCAGTGGCTGGTTGATATTCAAGAACGTTTGAAAAATCTTTTTGGAGAACTCGAAAGTTATCATGCTGGAAATATACTGGGTGGTTTGCACCAAATTTAACTTGGCCGTCTTGAGGTGAAACTAATCTGCCTTCTTGAGTCAAAATATAATTTTCACGGCATTTCGATTTAGCAATGACTCCACCATTGGGTCCATTTTGTAGACATCTACCGTCGTGTTTCGATTTGATTCTCATGCCAGGTTCTAAAACACAAAGAATCATAATAGTCCCGCTGCTGAGGTCGAAAATTGTTTCGTTTCGTGATACATCTCTTAGATCTAACTTTTTTTGGTGGAAACTCGCGAATTAGTATGTGTAGATTACAAAATCGAAAAGTTTCCGCGATTTTCTATTGCAAGTGTCGAGAAAATCGACTTAAAAGTTGACTGTTATCGAGTTAATCGATTTTAATCGATTTTCATGAACTTAACAGTTTCTAGGTCATGAGTTTTCACTTTTATGATGCATTTTGCTTGTAAATACTAAAAGCCATCAAAATATTACACTAATAATTAACTCAAGCGATGAAAATGTAGGAAAAACGGCTAAAATCGATAAAATCATCGATAAAACATCGAATGTCAACTGAAAAACTCCGAATGAGTCTGTAGACTTCAAAAATTGTCTGATTTGGCTGAAATTTTGCACACTTGGCCCTTGGGGGAATATCTGCAGATCTAAGTTTTCAATTTTTGAAAATTTTGATTTTTGGGGTCTGGGGACAAGCTTTTCGTCAAAACGAGGCTGAAACTTAGGGGCGGCCTGCAGACCTTAACAATGGTCAGATTTTGCTGAAACGTTGCACACTTGGCCCATGGGTGAATATCTACAGATATAATTTGTCATTTTTTGAAAGTTTGGATTTTTGGGGTCTGGGGACGAGTTCTTCGTCAAAACGAGGCTGAAACTTTAGGGCACACTGTAGACTTAAAAAATGGTCTGATTTGACTGAAATTTCGCATATTTGCTGCGTTAGTGAATATCTAAACATCCAGTTTTTTAAAAATATTTATATTTGGGGTCCGGAGACGAGTTTCTTGTGAAAACGAGGCTTTGCGTGGGCAGCCTGTAGACTGGACAGGGTTAAATGGATGAAATTTTGCAAACTTTTCCATACTGATTTTCCAACAGTATTTCAACAGTATTCCAACCATTTTTTAAGTCTACAGTGTGCCTTAAAGTTTCAGCCTCGTTTTGACGAAGAACTCGTCCCCAGACCCCAAAAATCCAAACTTTCAAAAAATGACAAATTATATCTGCAGATATTTACCCAAGGGCCAAGTGTGCAAAATTTAAGCCAAATCAGACAATTTTTGAAGTCTACAGACTCATTCGGAGTTTTTCAGTTGACATTCGATGTTTTATCGATGATTTTATCGATTTTAGCCGTTTTTTCTACATTTTCATCGCTTGAATTAATTATTAGTGTAATATTTTGATGGCTTTTAGTATTTACAAGCAAAATGCATCATAAAAGTGAAAACTCATGACCTAGAAACTGTTAAGTTCATGAAAATCGATTAAAATCGATTAACTCGATAAAAGTCAACTTTTAAGTCGATTTTCTCGACACTTGCACTAGAAAATCGCGGAAACTTTTCGATTTTGTAATCTACACATACTAATTCGCGAGTTTCCACCAAAAAAAGTTAGATCTAAGAGATGTATCACGAAAATCGCTTTCTAGCCACTTTTTTCGATCTCAGCAGCGGGACTATAAAACTAAGGTCTGGTTTAGACGGCTGGTTCCAACTTGCCTTTTTTGTCTAAAAGTTTTCGACTTGTTTTAGCCCCAATGAGGCAGCAAGCGGGGATAAAAAATCAATTTAATCAGAAAACCGACTTTTGCAAACCTTTGGGCGACCCTTTTGCGAAATAAACACGATAAAAAATAGCAGAAATAGCAGAACGCATACGAATAAGAAGTGAAGGAAATGCTATGTAAAGCATAGCGAACAGTGATAAAGCGAGACTAAAAATCAAGGACTCAAAATTATACAGGACAAATGAAACTCTGCTTAGAAATTAAAAAAAAAACAGCCGCAGCTCTTACGCTCCCGAGCATTTGGTCTAATGAGTCAGGTACTGAAATTTTAAAACCCAGTAGACTAGCAAGAATGAACAAACCACGGCTGGTGTACCGAGAAAACATCCCAGATATCTTATATAAAACGCTAGAACTTTTCCTTCTCTATTTGAAGCAAAATAATTCACCATCTTAGATGAAGTAACGTCACAATTTAGCCTGCGTGATCCTTGCAAAGTTTGAAGTCATTGCAGTGTGAGAAAAAGTTTAGATCAGTGAAAACCAAGGTTTCTACGGTGACCTACTGTGACCTACCTTAAGCAAAGATAAACAGATTTTTTGCTTCGCATGCCGTGTTTGGGAAGAACAGAGTCGCTATCTAGTGTTTTATATAAGATATCTGTGGAAAACATAGGCTGATGGTATACACTGACCGATTTTTTCTCCTTATAGTACAAGCTGTTCTATAGAGGTCTGTGATTCAGAATAGGAGAATGAACACAGTGGAGTCTCTTCAACTCGAACCTCTATAACTCGAATATCTCCTTAACTCGAATAAGTTTTCAGTTGACAATGCCTTATAAATCGAAATTCATTAAATCGAACAAATCTATGCTCCCCGTGGGTTCGAGGTTATGGTGCTCCACTGTATTTGCAATTACCTTTCCAACCATAATTTCCATTAGTTTGTGAAATGACATTGACAGCAGTTCGGTTCACTTGGAAGATCTGTTTACCATAAGTATCACAACATCCAATCGACTCTTGGTAGTAATGGAAGTTGCTTTGACCATTACTTGTTAAACGTTTGTTAGCAATATCCATCGTCATTTGTGGTAAAAATGATGTACCAAAAACAGCATCAAGCTAATAGTAAAAGCGATGTGAAAAAATATAGTTGACGCTCTTTTGTTCGATTTTAACCCTATTTGGGCCGGTTAAAACAACGTTGTGTGCCAGCTGGGTAGTGGTACACTTACTTTAAACTTTGCTGCATTCTGGTTACTGTATTTCTCAAAGAGCATAGCGCCAGGACGAGGTAGAACAACATTGGTTATGGAGTCTGTTTGGAAATTGGAATCGAAATACACTTTCAATTCAATATTTGTTCCGTAACCTAAGTACGCCGTGCTGAACAGCAAATCCTCAGTTATTCTAGAACGAAAAAGAGAGGTAAATCACTCGATATTACTGTACCATACGATACTTTATAACCTTTTTTTTTTATTTTTCTTTTTTTTTTAAACCGCCCAAAAACATTCCTCCCCTATCTGATGATTTTTGATTTTTTATAATTGAGAATTCGCTTGATAAATAATCACCAAAAAAAGTTTCTTATCATCAGCCCTGGAAATTCCCTTAAAACCAGCAGAAAAAAAGTTGACTTTTTAACCCCCCCCCTTACGTCACATTACATTACACCGCGCTAAAGAGTTTGAGTTATGTGGCCCGGCAAGGCAACATTCAACGTGTTTGAACGCATGAAAGGGCTCTTTTCGTTGCATGAATGTGTTAAAAAAAATGCGTAAATGTGAACGTTCTTTTTTCTGTGATTGCGTGAATCATCTATTTTCCTCTATTTCGTATAAATTTCCCCGATTTTCATAGGAATCAAATTTGTGTAAAACGCCGGGGGGTAACTAGGTGGTTTGCGAGAGGAAGGGAATGTCTGAGCCAAAGTTTTGAAAAGAATTAAAGTCCATTTGAGTCCAAATTTTAAGGATTTATGACCCTTTGAGGGAATTGATTATTGATTTTCGTAATTTTTGGTACACTTAAAGAGACTTAATTGTTTTGTAATGGTTTTTGTTACCCTTTGAGTGACTTTCGAGAGTGTGAAAATATCCAAAGGTAGATAGTCTAGCAAGCTAGACGACTAATTTAGACATAGTAGAAATAAAGCAAAAGGTAAAGGAGGGAACAATTTTAGTTTATACAAACTAAATCCCGTAATAATAATCGTATTATCATATAACGCCTATACTACTGTATTGCACGCATTATAAACGGCTCCAGTCTAAAAGGTAGAGGGAACATGCCCGGCACCCATTGGGCTTTTCCAGAAGAAAAGAATTTACCCCACTGTTGAGGATATTGATTTTTCGAAGAATCGAACCCCCTGGATATCCTACTTTATTAGTAAAGACATCCACTCTTAAAGACATCCACTCTTAAAAGTATGCTCAACTCCCTGGATATCCTCTCTTATAAAGATGCTTACTGGATATCGTATTTTTTACTTGAAAAAACACTTTACCCCCTGGATATCCGCTCCCTTGTAGATATCTAACCCCCTGGATATCCACTTTTGAAAACGTTAATCCCCTGGATATCCGATATCCTCAACAGGGGTTCACGGACTATTTCTGGAAAAGCCCATTTTGTTTAAGTACTACCTCCTCCGGGGTGAAATGTAAAAAAAATAGCTTGAATACGTGACATTATACCTTCCAGGAAAGAAAACGTTTGGCATGTCACTGATCTTTGAAATTGACATATGAACAGTGTTGGTTTTGGAAAGAACTTCTTGATGCACAAATAACGTTTCAATATTGTCTTCATCTCTCTTGAAACTCCAAACATGCGATAAGGTCACTTTATCTGAAGGTGATGGTAACATCTACAGAGTAATAAAAATGTTTATTTATATTAATGATCGAGACACAGAACAAAAGAGTCATTAGAAGAACCCCATATAAACTGACATTAAAATAAACAAAGAAGATAAACCAAGAAAAACAAAGAGATTGTTGCACGTTTGCTCGAGATCTCTAGTGCATAACTAGGAGTGCATGTGCAAAATTTGAGGTTTTCAGGACAGTTTTTTAACCTCAAGTGCATAGTTCAGCTATTATTCCTTAAGTGCAGCTAATTGTAGCATTCTTTTGCCTTTTTATTGGGCAAATTTCCGAGGTATAGGTGCACCTTGTTCGAACCAAAATTTATCAGGTGCGTTCTTCCAGTACTTGGAACTTGGTATTTTCGAATTTTTTTCCTCGAGTGCAGCCTTGTCATACTCTGCAAACTGGGCCTCTACCAACTTCTTCTTCATTTAAAGGGCTAAATAGGCTACACAATATATTGGTGAGCAATATTCGACAATATAGTTTTCGGACCGTAACGTACGGAGTAAACAACAGGTGCTCTATTATAAAAAGGAATTTTCATTTTGTAAACAATCCCCCTATATTGTTGGAATATTGCAAATCTAGCTGACAATATATTGCGGACACCTTTACAATATATTGCCAGCATTCACCAATATATTGTGTAGTGTATGTAGCCCTTAAAAAAACGTCAATTACGTTTTGAATTCTCAAAAAATGGCACCACAACTCACTGTTGTAGTAAATGCACCGAAAGCGCTGGATCTACTTTTCCTTAAATACTTGAATAATGTAGCGCTTTTTCTCACGTTAGGTAAAGCTTTTACCCTGCAATAACTTCTTTGCGGGTACCACTTTCAAAAAGGACTCTGATCAAAGATGGCGGATACATGCTTTTTTCATGCATTAGAACCAGTAAATTTTGGCCCAGGCTTTATTAATTTAATGATATTTTCAGTCAAGCGTTCTTACGATGTTCTTAATACACTTAGTTTCTTTCTTAGAATGGGTTTAGAATCTGCTAAAATCTGTTAAAATCAGTACTTTGAGGATTGTTCTTAATTTATTTTAAGTTTGGGCCAATTTTCAACCTCGTGTTTTATAAATTGTTCCTATAGAACAAACCATGGGTATACCCAGCTGGCGCACAACGTTGTTTCAACGTTCATCTAACGTTATATGGACGTTGTTGTGAACGTTAGATAAACGTTGAAACAACGTTGTGTGCCAGCTGGGTAGCTTTGCCAGTGAAGCAAGTGGCCAAACCTTAATGTTAGTGTCCATATACAATTCAGCATTTGATCTTGAGGTGTATTCCAGATTTCCTTCGCGTGCTACATGATGCGTGAAAGCATATTTGTTCCCTATTGCCGTAGACGTTGGTTCAGTAAAAGCTCCTGTACCATCAACAAGTGTGTTGGCTGTGATGACCAATTCTGATAGTAAAGAGAGATATATAAAAAAACCAATTGACTATCGTGCTGTTTTGAAATGGCACTAATAGTTGAATGTACCTTATCGGGGAAAACTTCGTCGGGGGAAATTTTAGTCGGGGAAAAGTATTCGTCACTTGCTGGTAGTTGGTAAACGCATTAAGGCCAGGGAAAATTTTCGTCTGGGAAAAATATTCGTCACTTGGCCAAAATTTCGTCACTTTTCCCCGACGAATTTTTCCCCGATAAGGTACCCCAAATTCTAAATTTGGATACTGTTGTTTTTCTTGGTTGTTACGTGTCAATTTTGTCAGCCAAATTCTTCAAAACTTGTAAATTTCAATTTCAAACAAAAATAGCTCAAATAAAACGATAAAAAATGT
The DNA here is from genome assembly GCF_902728285.1 of Clytia hemisphaerica. Classification (NCBI taxonomy): domain Eukaryota; kingdom Metazoa; phylum Cnidaria; class Hydrozoa; order Leptothecata; family Clytiidae; genus Clytia; species Clytia hemisphaerica. The sequence goes on from NW_027103551.1 coordinate 1,176,537, forward strand.
TCCAGTATTTTGTGCTATCCTCCAAACCGTGGTTTTTAGTCGGATAGCGTAGAATCGGCTTATATCTTTGACCAGGGCCGGAGATCTTCTAACCGATCTATTTAGGCTACGATGCGCAAAGCCATATGGATTCAATCCCCGACCGGGTCATACCAACGGCTTCGTAATTAGTACAAAAATGGTACTTGATACCTCTCTACTTAATGCTCAGCAATTAAGACAGGAATCAAGGGTAAGTGGAGCAACCGGAGGAGAGGAAAGCGTGCCCCCCCCTTGGATAGATCGCTACTGCGGCTCGAAGACTTACTTTACCCAGCTAGCATACGCTGTATCAACATTCATCTAACGTTATATGGACGTCGTGAACGTTAGATAAACGTTGAAACAACGTTGTGTGCCAGCTGGGTACTATACTAAATCATTGTTTACCTGGTATATCAATGGTATCATTAGTTGCAAAGACATCAACACGTGCTCGATAACTTGGTGATAATGTCATATCATCTATTCGGAATTTCGGGAAAATCTTTGTAGCCACTAAATTGGCAACATCCACTGTAGGATACGTGTCTCGATAAAGACCAGAACCTTTGAAGAATCATAAAAAATACGAGAAAATTATAAGCATTAATACTGTATAAAACAAGTACAAAAAAAGATGCAAAAAAATACTAAAGGCTTGGGGACACGAGAAGTTCTTTCCGCGTTGGTGCAATGCAACATGCTCCATCCCACCAACACATTAAAAAAGTGTGTGTCTCATGGTTTCTTTTTTGTTTTATGGGACAAAAAGTGAAGGAAAAAAACTTCTCGTGTCCCCAAGCCTTAAATTTTGAAAATAGACTTTTAAACCGGTTAATTTGTTGACCATGTAACCTACAGACGTTAAAGTTACAATTAGAAGCCTTCGGTTGTTCTTAACTTTTTGAGCCTAAAAAAGTTCTTAACATTTTCTTGTTTAGTTTTAACATTTTGTGGATTTTTTTGTCAATTTTTCTAAGAAAATGGGGTTAAAGGGACATAACAGTACTTGCAAAATTTGTAAACAAACTGTATGCAGCGGATACAAAATCAAAACAAATATCACATGTCAAAATAAAATATCAAACCAGAGATTTGGGAAAAGAGGATAAGAATTGCGCTATTCAGCTATAGAAATATAGGCTAGGGAGCCTTTTGTTCTATTGAAATATCTGCGCCCGATCGATTGTTTTAGTTCTGAACCAATCGGAGCGCTTGATTATACTATGCGCACAAGACTAGAAGTACAAACAAAAAATGGCAGCCGTGGTTGATATCGAAAGTGAAATAAAAATATTTCAATATTGGGTATTTTGGTATTTTTTTATAAGCATTTTTTATTTTGGACAGGGCGGATACAGTGTTAGTCGAGCCAAAAACTTTCAGTTTTAGCCAAAATACTTTCCTCAAGGATGCTCGAACCGATGTCACATATTATTTTGTAGAAGTAGAAATAACTACTAGTAAAGAATTTAAAATTTATTGCATTCAAACACAAAAAGAAGCTGGTAAAACGAATAGTTTTTCATTACTTCTCGGGCTAAAGTGTTTTGACAATCATATAAACATAAAAAGAGCTAGCTTGGTTGAATATTAAAACAATGAAGGAGAAGGGAAGGAAAATAAACAGGACTGAAACAATAGCAATTCATGATATCGATGACAAGAAATCAAAAATATCATGAATTTTTTTGTAAGAACTTTTTGAAGTTTACACAACAAAGCGAAAAATCATAGCAATATAATACAAAACAGTAGTACAGAAAAGAATACATTAACAAAAATTATACAAAAATGTTTATTTGGTCGCGTGTTGTAATAACAAAAAATAATAATAAACTGGTTAAATTTCTGGACCAATTTGATTCTAATTGTCAATTTTATTTGTCTTATTGCTTCCAAAAAGTTACTTAAATAATTGCAAGAAAATTAATTACAATCAAAAAACTTTGACTTGATTTTTCCTCACTAAAAGCACTTTGGAAAATAAACATATATATATTGTGAAACACTCTTGGATTTAGCTTAGGGGGGCTCACCGATTCCAATAGAGGTATGACTCAAAGATAAAAAGCAATTTACCCTTTCAAATGAAATTTTAGAGAAAAAGAGCATAAATATAACCAGACTGAAGATGAATAATTATATAATGTGATGCATAAAAATAGTTCAGTTCATATCTTGTAATTGTAGCCTACCCGCATTCTGGTGTCTTGTTTGCGACTATTTGCGTAATCAAGCAGGAAATCCTGGTAAAACAGGGATAAAAAGCCCTCAATCCAATTGCAAACAAACCAAAACATCATCAATGTCATCAGAAAAAAGAAATTATTTGTACATAATGCAGCATGTTTTGGTATCGAAATTCAGTTGCCATTAAAAAATAAATTTCATATACTTACATACATTATATACACATAAGAACTCATTTCCATTGGCAATTACAGCCATTACATATCAAAATTAAATCAAGATGTACTTTCCAGAGAGGATTTATATGATACAAATTGATATTCAGTTTACAGGGAAAAATTTAAATCCAAAAACATCCAAGATTGTTAGGTACACATAATGCACATAATCAATTTGATAGAATTATTCCATTGTTGTTTCCATTGAGTTAAATATGGTTTCCACTCACCCATCTTATTAGCAGAATTTGTTGGTGTTTACAAAGATATTGAGCCTTGTACGTGACAAATTCAGACAAATTTTAAGCCAATTCTCATTGTATACCAACCACGTGGTACAAGGTACAAAATAATTCATGGATCTAGGTTATTGGGGAGTAATGATGGTAACTAACCTGAAAGTATATAATAATGAAAATGGGAATTAGGATCTTTTGCAGCAAGCTATCATAAACAAATACAGAACACAAACAACAAATCACCGACCACTGAAAAAAACCGGTGAAATAAATCTTATATAACTGGCCAATCTATTAATCGGTCAGAGCCAATCTATTAACCGGTCAGAGCAAATCTACTAACCGGTCAGAGCCAAACCGGTCAGAGTCATAGTTTTATAAATTACATATAAAACTATGACTCTGACCGGTTTGGCTCTGACCTGTTGGTAGATTTGCTCTGACCGGTTAGTAGATTGTCTCTGACCGGTTAATAGATTGGCTCTGACCGGTTAATAGATTGTCCAGTTATATAAGATTTATTTCATATTTACATAAGTAAAAATATTAGAACTTTGATTGCAATTTTCTGTTACATACAGTACAAAAACTTGAAATTTCAACCCCAAAAAAATGTTTTTCCTCAGTAGAAGCTAAAAAGACATCAAGGATAATTTAGCGTACTTACCAAATCTAAAATCCATTGCCAGCAAGCAAGTTTTGCTAGGAAAAACATTTTTTTCATCTAAAAACTAGGAAAAAAATACAACATTTTTTAGACGAGTTTGCCCATCTTCAATCAAAATGCTAAGAAAGTTTGAGGATATGTGCCATGTAAAACTAAGCTATAGGTTGTCACTTAATCAACCTTACTGCTACCCATAAAAATTATGTTTGCAACACAAAAAAATTAATTTTATTCAACTTAACAAACAAAAAATACACTTTTTCATATAATTTTTCAGCTATCTTTGAAGGATGTGCCAAAAAGATCTAGAAGGTGCCAATAAAAACCAAAGCTAGGCTAGTCACCTACAACCTTTTTCCAACCCAAACCACTTTATTTTGACTCTGAAAGACTTTCCAGTAAGGCAAACTAGCTAAAAATAAAAAGGTCCCATTTCACATAAAATTTTAGCATGCCTGCTTCCGCCATCTTTTTCTCAAAAAATAAAGCATGCAATAGCAGATTTTTTTGTCAGTGGAAACCCCAAAAGATCGTTATTTGCTTTTTAGTTGTTTATATAAGTAGGAAACCCCTCCAAAGGAGTAAATTCAGACAGTTTTTCTTGAACTGTTATAATACTGCACATAACGCCATTTTTTTCACAGTACCTTCTTGGCCAAGTTGTTCCCTAGCCTAGCGACATCAGACGACGCCGAATTCAATGATCAACAATGAGAAAACAGCGAGCGGCAGCGGCGATTCTTATCCTCTTTTCCCAAATCTCTGATCAAACCAAATATGGCTAATTTTGATTGTTCAATTGTTTTACAAGTTTGTTTTGGACACGTGATTTTAATTGTTCTCTTTAATGACACGTGGTTCGCGCAATGTTTACATTTTACTACTTTTATGTCCCTTTAAGGAGTCCGAAAAGTCTTAAAATACTTGTCAATAATTCTTTCCTACAATCATGGTTGAAATGAGAATTCCGGTTATTTTAACGTTTTTCAAGATTTAAAGTTCCGACGAGAAAGTCGATTTTGGGCTATCTCTTTAATTTAATCAAATATTTCAATTTTGGGAGGGGTTGGCAGACTTCCAGGCTATATTCTGAGCCTTATTGGACTATTTTTGAACTTTTGGATCCTCAGATCCTAAGGTCCTAAGTCCTAAGTCTACTGTTAACTATACTCTTCGAACCTACTTTAGAGCACTTACAAATCGATTGTGGTTACAAAACTTCCTGGGGAATTTTCCCTTTTTTCTCAAATATTTGATTGTAAGTTAAAATAATCCTCATTAAAGGTTTTTTTTTAAATAAGAGTGATCTCGTTTGCTTACTCATCAATTTTAATTCACAAGCTTTTTCACATTTGATTGACACGGATGTGGAGCAAAATTGTCAGAAAAAGAGGAAAAGAAAAACATTTTTTTGCTTATAACAATAGGAAGACACTGTCCTGATATGAAATATGTGTCTGATATGAAACGGGAACATATATGTAAAAATAAAGCCTTTAAGTTGTGATGACAACAACAGATGTCTCAGCATAATGTTTCCGTTACCTGAGTCTAAGCAACTTCCAACTGACCATGTTTTATTTTCGCCAACACATGGCGGTGATGTGCACGTGCGTACGCGTGACATCATTGAACGAGGACCATGAACATTGGGAGATTGACAAGCTGACCAGCTACCCCATAAACCCCAACCGTCTGCACCTGGTAAAAGATGAAACAAGATAAAACCCGTTGATTACTAATACATAAAAATATGAAATAAATCTTGTGGGTAGACAATTTTCAAAATTTGGTATTTTACCTCTTTTTGGCTGAAGATTACTACACGCTTTTTTTTTTATAAGAATGGTGTAAATCCACTTCATCATGGATATTTTTAACTTTTTTGGGAAAATTATCCTAAAATATTCTTACAGCATTCTTAGGTTAGGATCCTAATTCAGACTAGATTTAACATTTAGTACATACGTCTCAAAATTACATGATGGTGATATGCTTAGCATATTCTTAATTTTTTGGCCATTTTCATCATGGACATTCTTATAAAGTGTATTCTTATAAAAAAAAAGCGCGTAGTTTTACAGAGTAAAAAAAAGCAAACATCCGCTGAAATTAGCAATCAGGTGTACCTTTTGACGCTTATTTTCGGCACCCCCATAAAAATTGGTCTTTAAGGAGGGGTACAGTTGCTCCCTCCCTTTTGAGAGAAATATAATGGATTCGGTTTAAGTAATCAAAAATACCTGCTCCTGATTGATACCATAGTCATTATAAAAACACTGGTCTGGAAGGCTTTTGTCTCTTTTTATTGTTAAAGGATAGAGCTTACGTACCAAAATCGATTTATTTTGTAAACTTTTTGATCATGTGATTGGAAAATAGACCAATCCCAAGAGGAGACTTTGGTAACGTGATCAAAAAGTATGCAAATCGCAACTTGCCATTTGTTTGTAACAAAAGGAAATTGAACAAAAAGCTAAAACAATAAATTGCCAGACAGGGTTTTTTTTATAATGACTATGTTGATTCTATCTATCCAGACCCTGATCTATCTATGTCTCCTTGGGAAATGAATGAACTTTATAAAGAAAACATTTCTTTATATTCTTGAAAAAAAAATCAATTTATCATTTAAACTTTTTATTTGTTTAACTGTTTTTAACATTTTATTTTTAGGCGGAAGAAACCTATTATATTTTTGAGGAAGCTGATTTTTATGATGAAAAAAAAAAACAAATTCTGTACCGATTGGTGAATCTGTTCCGGGTGTTCCTGATCCTCCACAGCCTCCAGATGACAATAAAAAGGCATATTTTCCAGTCCCAGCCTGTCCTATATTGGAACCTGAATTCATGGTTGCATAGTCACCAATTGGAAACTCTTGTTTGGCATTACAAGCTGGATCTCCAAACCCGATTGGAGTAGAATCAGTCGTAGCTAGTCCATCGTAATCAAGGATGACCCACGTATGTACATAGTCTGTGAGCAGGACGGCTTGGTATTTATACAGACAAGTGGCACAACTATAGCCTGCAACGTTATTATAAGTCATAACAATAGCTTCCTTTGATTTGAAGGGAACTACATCACTGGAAACTTCTGCTTGAATGATAGGAATATCTTGATCCATGTTTGCCAATAAAGCAGCATCTGTGGTTGACCTGTGGAAAATGTTGCCACCACTACTTCTCAAATCTTTGTTGAAAGGGACCAATAAGGCGTAGGCTGTTGTGCCCAGTGAGGCTGTGATACCGGTCACCAAAGTATCAATAGTAATGAAACCATTACTGTTCAGCTGTTTAGTAATTGAAAAATAGAAATAAAAATAAAAGTTGAAAAGAATGTTAACTGGCGTTCACTGCTAATGCAATCATACATGAGATTGCTAAATTTTTTCGGTCTGATATCGTTAAGTGTGGGATATAGGAGCGCTGCAACCAATGGCACCCTGCTTTTTTCTTCTAACTTGGGGTATGTACATCCATTGAAAAAAAAAATATTTGAAAATTTTGAAGTGATGGTACTTAATGGGTTAAGTCTCACGAAACTTGGTAGAGTTAACGATTTCATCGTGTTCCCAGCTGGCACACAACGTTGTTTTAACGTTCATTTAACGCTCACAACGTCCAGGGTGGACTAGAATTCGCGCAAACTGGGGAGGCAATTTTAGAAGATTTTGATTTAGACACCATGAAAATTATATATTTTTAAAAAATAACGTGAACGAAACAAGCACAAAAGTTTTTGGGTATTTTCTCTCTTTCTGGCCGAAAACTGCCATATGTAAGGTGTAAAAGAGCAAAGGGGCGCCGAAATGAGTGATTAGAGGCGTTTTTTTGCATTTTTTGTAGTTCGGCGCCCCTTTGAAAAACCTCCACTGGGGGGCATTTGTCCCCCCCCCCCTGACTCCCCTGCCACCACGCTACTGCAAAATATGGTCATAAAATGCCTTTTTTTATATGCTCATTTTGCATAATTTGTAAGTCAAAACTATTAGAAGGATTTTAATTTGAATTTCTTTATAAAGAGATAATGAAATTCTGAGTATTGATAACTTACGCATATCTGGGTGTGGCCGGTCGTAGTAAACAAAGGAAATTGCGAGGAGACTGGGAAGCACTGAGCTGTGTCATCACCAGATTTAACAACTGAATCACCATTTGATGTTCCAAATGGATAGAACGCTAAAAAAATATGATGAGGCGATACTAGTTTAATTTGTTGTTTTACGGACCAAGCTACCCAAAAAAGAGGGTCGGTTGGTCGGTCGGCGAAAAAATAAAAGTAGAAGTGGAATTTCACCTTTAAAACCTCCTAAAAAGTCAGCAAAAGCTACTATATCTTGACAAAAATGGGAAATAGAAAATAAAGCTCGAATTCATGGATAAAATGAAAAATTGAACATGATATTCTCAGAACCTTGAAAAAACTACCAAAGTTTTGAGTATTTTGCAGTCTGTAAAGCAATGGAAATTACAGGAAAGCAATGAAAACAAAAATGTACTACCAAAATGAATTTTATTTTTTATTTCGACTTTTGGAATTTCAGGGTCGGTCGGGCCCGTAAAACAACTAATCAAATAAGTCTCGCCTAAACTGGATTAAAAATGCTAAAAATGAAGAATATTTCAATAATTGGTGAAAGTTTTTAAAGCAGAGGTTTTTCCCATAGATTTATAAATCCCGAAGTGCTAGATGTAGTACTTTTGTTGAAAAGTGAGCCGTGGTTAGGGAGGAAATCATATCGAGGTCACGTGATATTACAATAAAATAATACAATATTTTTTCCGATATTCAATTTTTTTGCCTGCGATGGCTTAAAGCACGCCATTTAGCCCTTCGGGCTTTATAAATCTATGGTTTTCCACCTTTTATAAGTCTAGATTATGATTAAAATTATTTTTTTAAACAAGAATTGAAAGTTTAAATCTGTAAAAGCAAATCTCAACGCAACCATAGATAGACCAATGGAATTGTATTGATGAAAAATGCCCTTATCTACGTTACTTTAATATGTTAGAATATATAGTACCTTCAGCTTGGTCTTTTGCAAATGTCACAAGTAGAATAAAGAAGAGGTTAAAATCCTAAAAATGGTAAAGAAAAATTTAAATAATTTCATAAAAATAAGAAAATTTTTGCAAACTGTTTCCTTCACTGAACTGTATATACCTTAGATAAAGTTTCCCAATCCCAGCCAAGCAAAATCTTTGATCGTAGATTTTTGGAAAGTGGTACCGTACACAGATATCTGTAAAGCCCGAAGGGCTAGATAGGCAACTTTAAGCTTTCTCCAGCAAAAAAAAGTGAAGATAAAATTGGACTTTTTAAATTTCGTGCCGATGGATAGGATCTAGCATTTTAATTGTTTTCGGAGCGCGAGATCAAAAAAAGTAGGCGGCAAACGCTATTTCACATCTCTCAAACCGGTGAAATTGCATATTTTAGTCACGTGACTCTGGTAGGAAATCCTTCCAAAGATGAGCTTCACTTTTTGACCAAGGCCGCAAATCTAGCCCTTCGGGCTTTACAGATCTGTGGTACCGTAATGGTAGCGCTACTCAATAGCGGTGTAATTGCACCGAGAGCCCATTTTTGGCCATTTTGTGCTATTTTTAGCCTATTTTGGAGGGTTGTAACTTTTGATACAAACAATCTGAAAACATATTGGAAATCAGCGAAGCCCAAGTTTCAGAAAAGTATAAATTCAGAACTTTTGGTCCAGTAGAAAAAATCTGCACTTTTTCATCTTCATTTTCCAAATTTTTGAAAGATTTTAAAGTCTTAAAACAATCCGCTGTAAGATCATTCTTTTTAAACGAGGTATTCCTTCTAATCATATCTTTACAAGAGCAATAAATCAAAATGTGTAGAATGCATTTTTTTGGAACAGATTTAAGATAAATGACGAAATTATTTCGAATGCATGTATATCTTTTTAATCAGCCCGAATATGATCTAAATTCATTTTCCACTAGAACAGAAATAATTACCGGTAATAAAAAAACTCGGTTAGACAAACAAGGGGACGAGTTCGTCATACTCAAAAATAAGAGGTCAATTATCTTACCATAATTACTTATTAGATCAAACTGTCCATAATTAAATCATATCAAGAAATCTTCTGGAACTTTGTCAGATTTTATTTTCACAACACTGTCATCAACTCAAAAAAAATATTTTTTTCAACCGAATATTTTTAACAATCCAATCCATTCGGTCATATTTTTTATCAGGTAACCGCAAAAAGGAAAGAAATGAATCAATTTTAAATGGGTCACGAATTTTAATGAAAAATAAGTTAGTTGGGGAAATGAAGATCTGCATGATCGATTTTCATTAAAAATACACGTTTTTTTATAAAAACATCCAAATTTTTTGAAGCTTTCAGATGTTCTTTTAGACTATTAGTCTAAATTGTTCTTAACATATTCTTATTATGACCATTTTGTGAATATTTTTACCATTCCCCTAAGAAATTGGGTGTTTTTGAGTCCACAAAGCCCAATGTTCTTAACTTGTTCTTAACATTTTCCCCAGCGAAGCCTTATGTTCTTATATAATTTGTTCTCTTATAAAAAGACGGGTATATAAGAAATATGTAAATAGATTTTTATTCTTTTTTTATGAGAATAATTTAAGAATAATGCTGCTGAGTCTGGAAAAGCTGAGTTTTAAGTGGATTACACGTTTTTTTCTCTATAAGAACAGACTATACGAAAACATAAGGCTTCGATGGCCGAAATATTAAGAACAAGTTAAGAACATTTTATATGGTATTGCAGACTCTGAAGCACATGATTTCTTAGAAAAAAATGGGCAAAAATACTAAAAAATGGCAAAAATAAGAACATGTTAAGAACATTTTCAGCTTAAAACTCAAAAAGTTAAGAACGTCCCAAGGCTTCAAATTCAAATTTTTGGGTGTTCTTATGAAAAAAAGGTGTAAATTCATGAAATTAGAAACCTAAAAATAACTTAACCTTTCCGCCCCGAAAGACGTATCTGATACGTTCGCCATACGTTCCGAAAGACGTATCTAATACGTTTTTACATATGTCTCTATATTTGGTCTTGTCTCCTTTGCTGAGGTTCTGTAAAGTACTCAAAATTATCATAATCATAAACTAGAAACCCAAGGCTTTCCAACGATATATAATTATCATATGTTTCAGTCGCATAATTATGCAAATTTATGCCATGCTTTTTCGAAAATTTTTGCCGAGTCCGCGAGAATTCATTTTTTACAAGATGGCGACCCAGAAAACACAGTATAGAACTGCTGAGGAAATCAATCAATTTTTAGATGATTTAAACTCAGATTTTGATGATGATGAAAGCACTGATGAAAGTATTGTATCTGAAAATGGTGAGAGATTGCTTTACTTCCATTTTTTTTTTTGTTTTGAGTGTTTTTGACCCCAGAATTAGGCAAATATTAGACCAGTAGATAGACTGACAAGTAAGTAAATGATATATGGGCAAGAACTGAAGTCTTATCTCTGTTTTTTTTCACAGAAGTCCCTAACAATGAAGTTGTAGATGAAACTATGAGTACTGTAGCAGGCAATTTTGATTCATTTCTCGACGAGCCAATTCCTGAGGAACAGTTAGAGGAGGAAAATCAGATACAGTTTGATGACCGAAATTCAGACAATCACGAGGACCAGTTTGAAGATCAGTTTGAGCAGTTTCAGCTTGATAATGATGAAACAGATAGTGATGGAACCATCTCCCCTTGCGTTCTCCCAAATCGTGCGCGAACTCGTGGGGGTCTAGCTTCAAGAGGTCGGGGATGTCGAACACGCGGCCTGTGTTTTGATGCGCAACGCGAAAGCGCCCAAGCAGCAAGGCGCAGCGCAGTTGCTGATTCTGATCGATCAAGGTCATCTCTATCGTCAAATGGGGAGGTTTCGGAAACAACAGAAGAGGAGATAATCGAATCTGATGGGGATAGATCTAGCACAAACAGTGACGTTGACCTTTGTCAAACAAACTCGACACCAAATGAAAGGGGAAAATCTAAACGAGGAAGAAAGCCAAGACGTGGGAACCGTGGAGTTGGACGTGAGAATCGTGGAGTTAGACGTGGGAACCGTGTAGTTGGACGTGGCAGATCAGCTGGACAAGATATAGAACGAGATGACAATGATGGAGATGCAAATCAATCGCCAGATGGTGGAGACATTGCTGTTGGACATGGTCGTGGAAATGCTCTAGTGCGTGGTAATGGACCGGGACGAGGTCGTGGGAATCGTGGTCGTGGGAATCGTGGTCGTGGGAATCGTGGTCGTGGGAATCGTGGTCGTGGGAATCGTGGTCGTGGGAATCGTGGTCGTGGGAATCGCGGTCGTGGAAATCGCGGTCGTGGAAATCGTGGTCGTGGTAATCGTGGTCGTGGACGCGGGCAAGTAGAAGGCGATCAAGGCGAAGGCGATCAAGGCGAAGGCGATCAAGGCGAAGGCGATCAAGATTATCCAGAGGATCCGTGGACAGAACAAGGACGACAAGAGAAACGGGGTTTTAGATTTACAGGAACTCCTGGTTGTAACAATATACCTGAAGGAGAGTTTGACCCACTCAGTGTATTTAAAATTTTTGTTACCGATGACCTTGTTGAATATATAGCGTATTCAACCAACCAGTATGCTGATATTATTATAAACACACCAGAAATTCAACAGCGTATTGCTGCTACAAAAAAGAGTCTTTTCAAATTATGGAAGCCTGTAACTACCGATGAAATGTGGATGTATTTAGCTGTTACTATGCTAATGGGGGTCATAAAGAAACCTGAATATAATCTCTACTGGAGCAAAAATCACTTCTTTGCCACACCCATCTTTCCACGTCTAATGAGGAGAGATAGGTTTGAACAGATCAGAAAAATGATTCATTTTACTGCCCCAGAGGATGAAAAAGCAGACGACAGTCTCAGAAAGCTGCGCAGTACAATGGATTATCTCCTTGCTAAATTCAAAAGTAATTACACACCACAACAAGAAGTCGCAATAGATGAATACTTATCATTGTGGAAAGGCCGTTTGTCCTTTCGCGTATATATACCAAACAAACGTGAAAGATATGGTGTCAAGCTATACATGCTTTGCGAGAGTTGAAGTGGTTATCTATCGAATTTCATCATTTACACCGGTGCGACAACAGTTTACACTCCACCTACTGGTGATTTTAACTTCCCTACCGAGTTTGAGGATCTCAAGAATCCATCTAAAGTTGTTTTGAGTCTGTTAGGTGATCTTTTGGGAAAAGGCCACAGTGTGACACTTGACAACTACTACACATCCCCAGAGGTTGCAAACTGTCTCCTAAAAGCCAGGACAGATTGCTATGGGACATTACGCGCAAAGGCTGAATTACCGTGGGACTTTTGGTGGTGGAAACCTACACGAGAAGATGGTCCAAAAGTGAAATTTAACGATGACCTCATGGTTCTTAGGTGGAATGATACCACGAAAACGAAGAAAGAAAAGATTGTAAGCATGCTTTCTACAATTCACCTTGGTACTCTTGTTGACTCAGGCAAGAAGAATTACGCAACACAAGAAACTGTCTACAAGCCCGACGTCATTTGTGATTACAACCGCACCATGGGGGGTGTGGATCTGCTAAGCCGTGTTGTTATTCCTTATTCCTCCCAGCATCGAGGGGTCAAATGGTACAGAAAGCTTGCTGAACTTTTCATGGATATAGCTATGTATAACAGTTTTATTTACTATTCAAAGATTTCATGCGACGACAAAATCACCACGCATCTTCAATTCAAAATGAAAATAATCGAGGATATAATCACACATCACCACTTTGGCATGAATCCTCCTCAAGCCGGCCCCAATGCTGGTCCCAACCTAATGAGATTGATTGAACGCCATTTTATCACTACCATTCCTCCAACACCGAGAAAAAATAATCCACAAAGAAAGTGCCATCGTTGCTACAAGCGCGGAATCCGAAAAGACGTGCGTTTTTGGTGTCGGTTCTGCGGTGGTTGCCTTATGCTTTGAAAATTGTTTTGAAATTTATCACACTCAACTTGATTATATTTCTGATGATGTGGTTATTGTGGTAGAGGAAGGCCAATCTGAAGACTCTGAAGAGGAATAAGATAATCTCTACTTGTCATTGATATTCTTTACTTGTTGTTGATATTCGTTACCGATAGTCCAAGGATATTCTCTATCGTTCTCCGCTGTAGAATTTATTCATTAGACATGCTATAGGGGCTTGAAATAGGGATAAGGAGTTTTATTTGCTAAAATATTATACGTTGTTTATAATCTGAAGGCCAGGCTTTGTCCCTTTATCAAATCTAACTTTTCACTCCGAAATTGTTTGAAAATCCAAATTTTAGACTTATACCGCTACCGTCAACCAGTAAATCTCTAGCCTGTATTACTTGAACCCAGCCTCAATTCAGATTATTATTTTACTTTTAGTCTTTTGTTAGCTTTATAAATAGTGGTTTTTGACCCCTTCTAATATTTTTTCCCCATTTGTAGCTTCCATGAATCATTTCATAGATTATTTCAATTTTTTGCTAAAATTGAGATTTTATTAGATTTTTTCGCTGAAAATGGCATATGCCCAAACTTGAATATCTTTTGATTTTGAGTTTTTCTGATGATATCCTTTGGTTTTCTCATTCTTATAAGTCCAATCTACAATGCAGAATCAAAGAAAAAAAATATAATTAACTTTCCCCCATTTTTTTTTTTTTATTGATTCAAAAAGTACCGAAAAAGTGACATAAGCGAAAAAGTTGAAAAAAAAGACTCTAGTTTCCAGTCCTGCCATTTCAGCTGAGATTGATTTTTTGAGTTCTAGTTTTTTTTATTTGATAGACAATTTATTATGCTTATTATTTTCATTTACTTTTTACCTAAAGACTTTTAGTTTTGAAGTTATTACAATTTTTGTTGAACCCTTCATTTTCCCAAAAAACCTTGCGCGCAGACAGCGCGGAATTTTATAAACCTTGCGCGCTGGAAAGGTTAATTTTACCCGAGAAATAAGAACAGGATAAAAACAATTTTAGACTTAATATGAAGGCCGAACCTCATCATTCTCACTGTTTCTATTAAAAAAGAAAGCTTTAATGTAACAAATTCGATATCTCGATAAAGTTCTTGCCTTTGTATTTCAATCAGTTCGGGAAAAATTGGAAATGTTCATGAAAATCATGATATGACAATATTTTGAATATCCTACGGTCAAATTCATTAGCTTTAAATCAAATTAACTTTGGGAATTGTAAAACATTTTCGATAAAATATTGATTTAGCACGGTTAAGTTGACATAGAAACTACAAAATGCATATTTCAGTTTGAATGATCTCTAAGAAAGCCAATATGTTATTCAAAAAGGTAAATTAGTCAATGGAATATTTGAATTACACACAAATCTAACAAATCAAAAGCAAAAAAAACAAAAACACTTCTCACTTCTAGAACTTGATTGGTTCTTATTTGAATAACAATGATTTTATTCATTATTATATTACTCATTGAAACATTTTGATTTTTTTAAGGATTTTATGTACCTCGATTATCTGACAATCCGTTATTCTTCGAAATTTGACTCAATAAATTAACAAATCAAACCTTTTTTATGAGAACAAACTATAAAAAACAAAAGGCTTCCATGATCAAAATATTAAGAACAAGTCTTTGCGGACTCCGAAACAGGAAATAAATTTAGCCTATTTTTTGAAGAAAAAGTGAAATGCAGACCGTAGCGTGAAGGTAGAGCATCCAGCTACGGTGCGCAAGGTTGTGGGTTCGATCCCCAGCCGGGTCACACGAAAGATTCCTAAAATGGTGCTTGATGCCTCTCTGCTCCATGCTCAGCAATTAAAGAGACGGATCAAGGGTTAGTAGAGAAATCCAGGGAAAGAAGTGGCGCCCTCCCCTACCTTCGGGTAGACAGCTAGAGAAAAGGGAGCCTTTGGGTTACCCTCGACTGCGGTCGCAGACTTACTACTTTTACTTTGATGTGATAAACATGAGAAATCACAGGATAGTCAATACCATTCCAATACCCCTGGAAATATATCTTCCGACCCCTATTAAAGATTTTTTTCTGTAAAAGACCATTAAATAATGGAAAGCTTACCTTATTGAGTTAAGTTACAGTGGAAGAAAAGATCATAGCTTTCACTAAATGCCCCCACAGAAAGGCCATGTCACGCACTTATAAAGCTTCAAGAAGCTTTTAATGCTTTAAAAATTAAAGCATAAAAAATAATCAGGAATAATTAATTAATTTAATTATTTATTGATTGATTGACAAAAAATCATATTCCATTAACAAAATAATTGAAGAATTCATGCAGCTTGACAATTAAATAAAATTCAAGGAAAAGCTGGAAAGCTTCTCAAAAACATATTTCGAAAATCATGGTATCATTATCTTACTGACTTTCACATCTCCTTGTTTGTTTGTTTTTTCTTACAACAATATATGTCATGATCATTCTCTACTCTTAGGTGCCAAATAAACGGGGGAGTTCGAATAAACGGGGGGGTTGGAAAAATTTTTCAAATCAAATAAACGGGGGGACCTAATTACCGGGGGGGTTGGAAAATGGAGTTTTAAAAACCCTAAAAAGGGTCAAAATAGACTAAATTTAGGCTTTTTAGAGTAAAACAAGAAACTTTCCTTTTGGGAGCTGGGAATTTTTTCAAAAATTAATAAACGGGGGGGTCATAATAACGTCCGGAGGGGTTGGAAAAAAATCAAAAAATTAACAAGCGGGGGGGGGGGGGCCCGTTTATTTGGCACCTAAGAGTAAATAGACCTTTTCCGATAATGCTGCAGACATCTTAGATTGTAAGCAAAATATATAGCGGTGAATAAATCAACAAGGTAACCAATCAGAAATAGCTTGTTTATTTTTCATTGGCTGCTATATATTTCAACAATTCGCTATGGCTACTTTGCCTAATAAACAATAGTAAGATGATAGATAAGATGATACTGCGTATAAAATTTCAAATTTATCAAAAAGTTCTGCGCCATCTGAAATAGACCAATCCTAGTTAAGGCCCGGGCTCCACCTGCGTACGCTGTGATTGCAGTCAAAAGAAAAATTAAGGAATGTCATTGTGGTCCATTCAGACGTACAGTCGAAAAGTTTAAATGTGCCTATTTTTTTTCAAGTGCATAGTACTTTTTCATGATGCAATCTTTTCTCCAAGCTGAAAGGATTGAAGCCATTAAGATATGATTGCAGTGCAGACAACGAAGAGACGGGCCTTCAGGAAACTAAACTTTTTGAGTTTTTAGCTATATATTCTCACTTTATGGTGTTCCTGTACGACTGTCTGTGTGCCTAGTCTAACCACCGTTAAATTGGAGCTATTTCACCAAACTCCTGGAGCGTAAGTTATTTAGGCTATCACAACTGCATGAAAAAGTTGAACGTGCACATGCAAAGTTAAACGAATGTAAACAAACTTTTTTCAGGTTTTTAAAATAAATTTACCACACTGAACAAACAGTGAAAACACTCTAAGTGAGGTAAATCTATTTTGAAGACCAAAAAAAACCATTGATTGACATTCAGCACATTCAACCACTTTTGGATTCAACTTTACTTATGTGTACATTCAACCTTTTTGTACTTTGCCGGTATCTTGTTTTACCAAGCTAAGAAGGACTTTCTCGAGTTACGACCATATGATGGTCTTTAAAGCTCAAGAAGCTCTATAAACAATAAAGCTAGTTATTTATATATAATAACAGACAAAGATAAATTACAGTTTGAACAAAAATATCCAATGTACATTTGAAAACTTGAGCAAACTCTAGCTGAAAAACTTCCAAGAAAAAGAATTGAAATCATTGCTGAAATGAACTTCTGACTAAATTACAGTATTTAGTATTCAGTTTCAAAGACAAGAAACAAAATTTGACATACAAAACACTTTTTCATTTTCCAGTCAAAATGAATCAGCTCATCATCATAACCAGTCTGCCATTTTGTTTTTTGTTTTGATTTGCAGAAGTAATATTGTAATCAGTTGTAATTCGTGTTATGATGTAATCACTATACTTTTTCTATAATTTGCATTTATAACACTCGCTTCAGCTTTTTCAATGCTAAATCAAAACTAATAAAATGTAATACGCAATAATGGTAATAGCATATAGCGTAACATGAAAATATATATAACATTTACCTCTGTATAATTTACCGCCATATTTTTGCGGAACACTTAATTGGCCGGAAAGCCGATTACGACGCAAACACAAAAACAAAAACAATTCGCAAAGAATCGAGATTCCAGTCCAATATATTGCGTGAAGCTATGAATGCCTCCTCAGTCGCTGCGCTCCTTGCGGGGGCAATCATTTCTTAATCTTGAGTACAACTAACAAGTCAAAGGGCAGGAGGTTTTTGTTATCATAAGTTGATACGTAAAATAAAGATTCCAAAGAAAAACATTAAACCTTATGGAATGTTAAAGGAATCATACGTCACAGTGACGTATCCCCACTAGTTGCTTACAATGCATAAAATCTTACAACGAAAAAAAAACTTTGTCAACATCCTGAGCCGCTTCTATTGTCAACATATGATGAAGAATATCTTAAAAAGGATCTATTTTTCATTTTCAGATCGCTGCCATCAAGGCAAAAGGTCAAATCTCAAAATTAGTGTCTGAGAAAACTGAGAATTTTTCTGTTTGGCTAATCTAAATCTTGAGCTTTTTTCATAGTGAGGGGGATCCCATCTACATGAAAAAGGGTCAATCTCAAAATTTAAAGTTAGCAAAACAGAAAAATTCTTAGTTTCCTCAGACACTAATTTTGAGATTGGACCTTTTGCCTTGATGACAGCGATATGTTATACAGAATAATAGGAGATGAGCATTTAGAAATTTTGATAGAGCACACGAAGTAACTTTTTGGTGATTTCATCAAAAATATTTATGTAGGTCAATCATATCAAGACAAAAAATGTGACCAGTTTTTTTAAAAACTAAAAAAAAATATCAACAAAAATAAACAATTCTAAAAAACAATAAATAGGTCATACAGAAAAAGAACCCTCATTTTTCCCAAATTTTATGTACAACGTTGAGTCTTTGATACACGTTTTTTTATAAGAACATCCAAAATTGTTGGAGCCTTCGGGTGTTCTTAACTTTTTTGAGTTTCAAGCCTAAAATGTTCTTAACATGTTCTTAATTTCACCATTTTGTAAGTGTTTTAACCAATTTTCCAAAGAAATTGGGTGTTTTAGAGTCCACGAAGCTTTAAAATGTTCTTAACTTGTTCTTTTAACATTTTAGCCATCGAAGCCTTATATAGTTTGTTCTTATAAAAAAGCGTGTAAGTCATCTCGTTGAAAATAATTGATAGAAATTTTTCATCTTGAAAATCAATCATGAAAATCGAGATGTGTGCCCCAAATAAAGTTCTTCAAAAAACAACATAAATATCAATATTTAGACCACTCACAGCTAGTAAAGCAGAGTTCTGAATCAAGATACCCCTGCCAATAAGTACTAGGGAATACCAGTAAGATGAAAAAAAACTGTGGAATTTTAAACCGTTAATGTGATACTTTTACCTTTAGACTATCAATAAACTAACTAAATAATAGCTGTGGAGGAGCTTGGAATTATACAAGTGAAATTGTACATTGTTTGTTTTATGGTTTCATTGTTGGAGTTATTTATATTGAAGTCGTGTTATATTGTTTTATGGTTAAAAACGTTACTCGTGTTGTGGAGTTAATAATCGTTAATTGTTTTATTGGAGAAATATTGTTTATTGTTTTGTTGGAGATATTGTTTTATGGTTACCAACAACAAGGTAACTTACTTCAATTTTCATGGTAGCAGAGAAAAATGGCAACATCAGCATCATATAATAAAGCTCCTCCTCTGCTATCCCAAAGTAAGAACTATGAGGATTGGAAGAAATTAATTGGAATTTGGACGGAGCTTACAACATTAGACAAAAAGAAGCAAGGACCGTCCCTTGTACTCACTCTTGACGGGAAATCACAAGAAGCTGCATTGGAACTTTCGAGAGAGCAGATATCTTCTGAAAATGGAGTTCAAAACATCATCAATAGGCTTGATAAGATCTATGCAAAGGATAAGTTGACAGAAAAGTTTGATGCCATTGAGAAATTTGAGACTTATAGACGAACAAAAGAGAAGAAGATACGAGATTTTCTAACAGAATTTGACAAAAGATATTATAAGATAAAGAACTATATTAACTACCCAGATGATCTGCTAGCATATCGGCTACTAAAAGCTGCCAATCTCGACAATTCTCATGAAAGACTCATAAAAGCAACAATAACGGATTTAGTTTACGAAGATGTGAGACAAAAGCTAATAAAAGTTTTTGCAGAAGAGTCTATCGAAGGAGATTTAGAAAGCAGTATGTCTTCTGTAAAAATCAAGTCAGAGCCTGCGTTTTATACAAATGAGGCCCACCCAGACGATTACCAACCAACATCATCAGATGAAGAAGGTGTGTATTATGTTAAAACGTAATTACAACCAAAGATTTTCCTCATCAAAATTCAATAAAAAAGGAAATAATTGGCGCCAGGAGAAACCTGCTGTTCGAACTAAGGCAGAGATTATTCGAGAAAACCTGGCAAAAAATCCACTTGACAAGAATGGCCGTGTTTCTAGATGTGTGATATGTGAAAGCGTATACCATTGGCAACAAGACTGCCCAGAGAAACAAAATGATACGTACATGGTACATGAAATCGTCCTTCATAATGAAAGCAACAAACCAGGTCAACTTAAACATCTAGTATCAGAAACTTGGAATTGTGGCTTGCTCGATTGTGGTGCCAGTAAGACGGTTTGTGGAGATGTTTGGCTTGAACAATATGTCAACTCTTTATCTGATGAAGAAAAGAGAGAGGTAAAGCATCATCACAGTAAAAGCCTATATCGCTTCGGAGACGGAGAACAAGTCCAGGCTTGTGGAAGAGTCTCAATCCCTGCTATTATCGGCAACACAAAGGTCAAGATAAACACAGACGTCATACCAAAGGACTTACCCTTGTTACTATCAAAATCATTCATGAAAAGAGCTGACATGATCCTGGATTTTCAGAATGACAGTGCAAATGCATTGGGGGAAACTGTTCACCTAGCAACAACTTCAAGTGGACATTATACCATTCCTCTGACCAAACCACGTCAAATAATTGCTTCAATAGACAAGCCTTTTGAATGCAATTTTGTTTTCATTTCGAAAGAGGACAAAAACATGTCCTCGATTGCTGAAAAACTTCACCGGCAGTTTGCTCACCCATCTCTCAACCAAATCTTGTCTCTTATCAATAAAGCAGGGGCACCATGGAGTAACAGCAAGGAGTTGATATCAGAAATCAAAAGAGTAGACAAGGAATGTACAACATGCCAAATCTACAGAAGATCACCACCTCGTCCTGTTGTTGGATTACCCATGGCATCAAAATTTCTTGAAACAGTTGCCATGGACTTGAAATTCTACGATAAGAAAATAATTCTCCATCTTATCGATATGTGTACTCGCTTGTCAGCTGCAACGACTATAAAGGATAAAAATCCGACCACAGTCATTGAGGCAATACTAAAAACGTGGATATCCGTCTATGGCTCATGTGAGAAGTTCCTCGTGGATAATGGAGGTGAGTTTGCAAATGAGGAATTAATCAATCTAGCAGAACAGTTTGGAATCACGATAAAGACTACTGCGGCTGAATCTCCCTGGTCAAATGGCATTGTAGAAAGACATAATCAAACACTTTCCAACATGCTTGATAAAGTACTAAACGATACAAAGTGCAGCATTAACACTGCCCTTTATTGGTGTGTAAATGCAAAGAATTCACTGCATAACGCACATGGATTTACCCCATACCAATTATCCATTGGAACGAATCCACAGTTGCCTTCACTAATAGACGATAAACCACCAGCTTTATCAGGGAAACCAGCCACACAAATGATGAAAGAAAACCTTGAAGTACTTCACAAAGCAAGAGAAGCCTTTATTGCAAGCGAACACTCAGAGAGAATACGTCGCGCTTTAGCCCACAACATTAGGACTTCAGGAGAAATCAAGTACCTTACAGGAGATCGTGTATACTACAAGAGAAATGATAGCAACGAATGGAAGGGTCCTGGAACTGTGCTTGGTCAGGACGGTCAGCAAATTCTAGTCAAACATGGGAGTTACTATGTTCGTGTTCATCCTTGTCGCGCTAAATTGGTACATGAAAACGACAAACCCATTCATTCAGAGGAGAAAACGGAAGCAGAAACGGAAACGACGACCAGTACCACTGAAGAAAGACTCCCAAGATTAAACATTCCAAACGTGAGCCATCAATCATCAGAAGAATCAGAATCAGACGTAGAAGATTCTCTAACACCCATCAGTAATGATCCACCAACTACACCTACCCAGCAATTACAAACTCAATCCACTTCAGTTGAGACACACAATCCTCCTCAAAAGGAACAACTTAAACTGAAACCGAATCTTTGTCTCAAGTATAAAGACAACGATGGAGAGTGGCAAAAGGCCCGAATCCTTTCAAGGGCAGGAAAAGTTGGAGGAAAGCATGAAGGCTGGTTTAATGTAGAGACAGAAACTGGGATGAAGAGATCAATAAACTTTGCAAAGATCAAAGACATTGAAATTGATGAAAGTCCCGAAGAAGTTACTCTGATTGCCAACAATGATGAAATAGTCAGAGCAAAATCAAAGGAGCTGCAATCATGGATTGACAACTCAGTATATACTGAAGTACCTGATCAAGGTCAGAAAACCATCAGCCTGAGATGGGTGGTAACACCAAAATTAATTGATGGACAACCTTCAGTCAAGGCAAGGCTCGTGGCCCGTGGATTCGAAGAAATACAAAACTTCAAGACAGATAGTCCTACCTGTTCAAAGGAAGGATTACGATTAGCATTGACGATTATTGCATCAAACAATTGGACACTCAACTCCCTAGATGTCAAAACTGCCTTCCTTCAAGGGAAGGAAATTGATCGAGAAGTGTTTGTTCAACCACCAAAGGAAGCCAACACCAAGTACCTTTGGAGACTTTCCAAAACCGTATACGGCCTTGCTGACGCAAGCCGTAGCTGGTATTTAAAATTAAGAAGTGAGCTTATCAAACTTGGTGGAAAGCCCATCGATTTAGATCAAGGGATTTTCATCTGGTCATCTAATGCATCATTAATCGGAATATTAGTGTGCTTTGTTGATGATGTGATTTGGGCAGGAAGCACTACCTTCACAAATACTATATCAAAGCTAAAGGGCATCTTCAGGACCAGCAGCGAACACGTACAACACTTCAAATACATTGGCATTAATCTCAACCAACACGAGGATGGAACTATTACCATCAGTCAAAATGATTACGTCACAGAATTGGAACCAATCACTCTAGAATCAGAGAGAATGAAGTGCGTAAACGATGATCCAATCAATGAAATTGAAAGGACTAAATTGAGGCAAACACTTGGTAAGCTCAATTGGTTGGCATGTATGTCAAGACCAGAAATCAGCTTCACGGTAAGCGATTTGTCATCAAGAACAAGAACAGCCACAATATCTGACATCAAACTTGTTAACAAGACGATAAAGTTCGTAAAAGCTCACACCTGTCACATGACGGTGCCAAAACTGAATTTGAATAGCTTGAGCATCAAGGTATTCACTGACGCCAGCTTTAACAACATTGAAGGTGGTCAAAGTCAAGGTGGCTACATTGTCTTCTTAACTGATGGCTCAGGAAAATCATCACCGATTTCCTGGAGCTCAAACAAGGTTCGTCGAGTAGTCCGATCAACTCTTGCAGCCGAGACACTAGCTTCTGTAGATGGTGCAGACGCAGCGTTTTTCTTGGCAAAAATGATTAAAGAATTCTTGTCCAAGACACCAGAAGTTGTCTGCCTAACTGATAGCAGATCACTCTTTGAATGTGCCGGTTCAACAAAGGCTGTGACTGACAGACGACTCCGTGTAGAGATAAACGCTCTACGTCAAATGATCAATACTGACGAAATCATCCTGCAATGGATTGGCGGAAGTCATCAACTGGCCAACGTTCTGACAAAGAAAGGCGCATCCCCCTTTTCCCTAATGGAAGTGCTTGAATCAGGGGATTCGACATCGGTCGTAATTAATGGTGAACAATAACCACATCACCATTGTTCGTGTTAAAACAAAAACAAAAAAAAACAAAAAACAAAAACAACGGGTAGAAGTTATCACGCTATAAGTGTTAGACATTTGATACGATAGACATTTGATACGATAGACATTTGAGATTGAAGAGCCATCCGAGATTGAAGAGACATTCACTTTCAGGAAACAGCAAACCGTGAGACTGTGGCCTGATATTTTGTGAATGTAATTGACATGGTTCAAGAATTACTATCGGTTCAAGGACAATTAAAGAAAAGAAGAAAAGAAAGCAGATTGATACTTTTACCTTTAGACTATCAATAAACTAACTAAATAATAGCTGTGGAGGAGCTTGGAATTATACAAGTGAAATTGTACATTGTTTGTTTTATGGTTTCATTGTTGGAGTTATTTATATTGAAGTCGTGTTATATTGTTTTATGGTTAAACGTTACTCGTGTTGTGGAGTTAATAATCGTTAATTGTTTTATTGGAGAAATATTGTTTATTGTTTTGTTGGAGATATTGTTTTATGGTTACCAACAACAAGGTAACTTACTTCAATTTTCATAATGGAAGCAATATTACATCACTACTCTGATCATAATGTCTTATCCAATTGTTCTGCAAGTTCATTTTCATCAAATGTTGTAGAGGACACAGGCTTGGGAATATCCACACTTCCACTAGCCTGCGATACCAGTTCTTGTTCCGAGTCATCAGTATCTAGTGCGAGATCAGATTGGCTTTTCTCTTTTATTTTTTCTGATGAAGTTAAGTCTGTGTCTGATTTACTTGAATCTAAATTTTGTGATTCAGAAGAGGTTGTGCATGAACTGACTTTTAGTCCTGCCACACCTTTACGATCAACACCAATTCGGTCTCTCTTGATGCGACGCCGGCGAGTCGGATGTGATTTACGAAATTGAACCATGTCACCAAAATCAACGAAATATGAAAAACCAGAGATAAGAAGTTCACAAGAGCGAGCCTCTGTTTTAAATGCTTCTTCTAAAGTAACCTGTGCTCTTTCATCGTATTCCCACCAACCGTTTCGACCCTCATAAAACCAATTATATTTTTCAGTGATTTCTATTGATGTTGAAGAGGTTAGAGATGCTTCTCCATTCTTGATTTTAACCTGAAAGGAAAATTTCCCAAATTTAATTTTGATTACAAAATATGTGAAGGGAATGAATTAAATAATAGCAGTGAAAAAAACTTTCCAAAAATATCCATTTGAAGCTTGAGTTGAAAAAAAGAATAAAGAAAACTAAAAAACTTGATAAAGCTATATTATTTCTACAAAATATACTGGATGTCTAATAACAAAAAAGTGTTTATATTGAACAAAATCTAAGGCAAAGTTTGATCCTTGGTACTATTTCGGATTTAAAAAAGCCAGCAGCAACAGCGTATGTGCCTGCCATTTTCTGACGTTAAAAATCAAAACATTATTAAAGTATAAAACTTTAGAATCTTTAAGTGATTTTTTCATGTTTCAAGGGCTAAAGTGACACATAAAATTATTTTTATTTATAGTAGGTCCACATCAGTAAATTTTCAATTGCATTTTGTACAGACCTTCATTACCAAATAGAGTAATAACAATAATAATAACTAAAGGCAGGGAATCAGTATTCAGAATCTAAAGAATACCTACCACAACTGGATTTTGAAAGTATTCAAAAGGTACTTCACTTCGACATAGAGCACATCGTTTGCTTCGATACACAAATCCTTTCAAACAAAGGAAACAAAAGACGTGTAGACAGGGTGTTTGAACTGGTTGTAAACATGGCTGTAGACACACAGGACATTCTGGATGTGTTTCTAACCAAACTGTCTCCATATCTAAAAAAGGAAACCAAAGAAAAATATGTAGATTTGTTTTGGATTATGGGGCCACTCATTGTAAGAGAGGTACAGCATTGCCTGGATTTAGTGCATTTAGTACATTTCATGCTCCTGATCCTGGTTCAAAACAGCAGTAATATAGCCTAATAAGGATGTTGCATTTATAATCTCAAAAAATCTTTTATTTGTGACATGTTATTGACTAATCAAATTGCCTGATAAAAGAAGCGATCCAGATTACCAAATATCTTCATAAAGAATAAGCAATGGGTGAATGGTTTATCTGAACGCTATCCCTTTTCCGTAGCTTCGTGTAGTCAACTATCTCGTCTGCAAAGTTAGCTGGGGAAAAACTGTGTGTTTCCATTTCAAGAAATGACACAAGCAATCAACAAAAGAAACCAATAAAAGATGACAGAGAAAAGCGGGAAAAAATGAGTGTTTCCAATAGTCATTTAGGAGAACGCAGCGATTTTTGAATAGCTAATTACTCCACATAAGTTACCTAGATAATTTGTTATTCAATAGACCATTGCGTTCTCCTAAACGACTATCTTGGGGATTTGCAAAACTTAAAAACTAAGTTAACCGGTTTCTTGAGCTTTCGCTATGGTATATATAAAGACTCCACGGATTGGCAAACATGAAGAAATCGAAAAAATAAAAATACACCCCTGGAAAGTAGATTGTTTTATTTTGTTCAATCGCAAACACTAGTGAAGGCGCCAAATATTTTGTTTTATTTTGCTCACTCAAACAATTGCCGTGTGATTGTTTAAAAAGAAGTATCCAATCGAATGAAGGTAAAGTGCTTGCATCTAATCAGAAATAATTCTTTGAAAAAATAACGCTTGCATCAAATTCCCACTTTTGTTTAGAGAACTATTATAAGAAAGAATTCAATCCTTGGAATCAATGATTGAAACAAATGAAGTTATTATGACTGTTTGTCATTATCAAAAAGCCATTAATGTAAAAAATTAGGGCCAGTCATTAAAACCTTCATCATTTAAAAGAAGGAGGCTTTCCGATGGAGCCACCAAGAAGAAGAGACCACTTTCGTTTTTATTGCAGATTTCAATATATAATAATACAATGCATGGGAAATATTCTATCAATGTGCATTATGTTCAAATATATAAAGCATTGTACTGTATTGTTGGAATAGGAAAGAGAAAAGAAGTAAGTTTAGCCTAGCCTAATTGTCAGGGGGCGTTAAAAGAATATGAGGGTTTATTTATATAAAAAACAAAGCACATGGTTTTTCCAAGCTGAAAGTAGTTATGAGTATTAGAGTGTTTTTTATAACACATCTTATTCAGTAGGTTTAGTAATAGAAGGTTTTATCATAAACATTTTAAAGACCAGATAGTTGCTATGCAGGAATTAGACAAGGTATTTTGGCATTACACGAAGTTATGGTATTTTCATTTCTGGAGCTTTTGCAAAAACAAAAGAAAAAAGGCATACAGGAAAAGTGGGAGCCGGGAGGCAGGAGGCTGAAAACGAAAGTGGGAGACGGGAGGCTGAAAACGAAAGCTGGGAGGCGGGAGTTGGGAGGCTGAAATCGAAGGTGGGAGGCTAAAAATGAATAGACAAAAGGCCGAAAGTGAGAACTAAGTTGCAAAGATAAACAAAACCTTGTGAAGATAAACAAAGACAAAGGTTTAAAAAGCACTCTCACGAGTTCCGTATCGTTTGTTAGTATACGCTTTTTCAATATAATAAGGAACCTTAACTTGGCTCCGAGCTAGCTCCGAGCCTAGAGTCCCTTATTTTTCCAGATAATTTCACTCTCAATGTTCCTTATCGAGTACTTTATTTAGTTAGCTGTTGAAGGGGGGGATGATCACATTGAAAAATTAAAGCATGTTGCCTTAGTCATTCAGACAAAATCGCACGGATTTGCCTTGGTGTTACGTGCATGTTTTTGAGTAATCTATATAATTGATCAGTTAGCCTAGCCCGTGAGGTCTGTTCACCCGTATATGTAGTAGTGTCTTTTATAAACATTTTCAAATTTCGTATTTTCATTGCTAGCGTGCCGGACTCAGAATCAGTGACAAGAGACTTTGGTGGTTCGAGCTGGGGTCTAATCTACAGTTTTGAAAAAAAAATCTAAGTCGCAAGGCGTTCTAAGCATTTAGCTACATTTCACTCTTGATGTCTTCAAGTTAGTCTTTATATAATTATTGGAAATACAGTACGCCCAATGTCAATTTTCAGGAGAGGACTTGAGGTTTGTTTCATGGCTCCGCCCCCCCCACTTATTTGGGGGGGGGTGTAAATCTCAAATTGGCTTAAAAGTGGGTGGGAGCTGTCTCATTTTTTAAACTCAGGGGGGACCTAAAAAAGTGGGGGGAGCTGAAGGGCTACACTAAAGTTCTGGGGGGCTAATTAGGAAACTGTAAAATACCCCCTCACTATTGTTTTGGTTAATAAGTTAAGGATTTTTCTATTGAATTTATTATCTCTTACATTCTATCAAAATGTAGGCAAAAATGGCAGATTTCCACCCTTAAAATTCCAAAATTTTCTCGTTGCCCAACCATGGTGGGCAACATTTATTTAAATTTTCAATTTGGACCCCCAATTTTTTTTAACCCCGCATTTTTATGATGTACATGAATTCTTTCTTCTCTTCCTCAGTTGGTTGACGTCCCATGTTGATACGTAAAAAAACTAGTAATAGTACTACCAGAAATGACAGTAGCTTTTTTTGCTGGGACCTGAACCTTGAAAGCAATTTTTGCAGGGACCTGAACCTTTATATTTCAACTGGGACCTGAACCTTACTGAAAAGTGGGGGGACCTAAATCGTAGGGGGGGACCTAAATTTGTTGGGGGGACCTAGAACCCCATTCGGAGCCATGTGTTTACATCAGAGGAAAGCCCATTCTATTTGATTGTTAAGGCCGCTACCCACTCAGCATTTTATGGTCGGCGAGCAAGGAACGCGGCTTATTTATTGCATGAATTACATAAATTAAGCCTTCAAAGGCTGTCGCTTTGAGCGCAACAAGAGTTGAAACTTTTCACCTTTTTTTGCTGAGCTGTGCAGCTTCTCTATTGTTCTTTTTTAATTAGCCAATCAGAAGAGACATTTAACTTTCTTGTACCGTGTGCAAAAGAATTTCAATAAAAGAAAGAAGAAAAAATGTATCGATGTTGATGGCTTGTTGATTCTTTAAAGAAAAAAGATAACAGGTATATATAGCTTTTTCTAATCCTGGAATATCGAGGTTCCAGCTTCCAGTTCTATTAACAAAAAACGAGTGTGTAACTTGCCGCGCGAGGGACATCAAACGCTCCATCGTTTTGCCACTAATTTGGTCTTCTTCATTCCAGACATTCGCGTGTGTTCCACAACAGATTTTTTTCATATTTCAATTTAAAACAAGCCTACTCGGTGCGAAAGAGAAATTGTGTATTTTTTAATACGTTGTTCATTAATTCAAATCAAATGACTTTGGAGGTTCAAATCTTTAAGAGAAAACGCGTAAATGCACAAGCGTCCAAACACAGATATAAAAAAAAGTCTGTTCTTCCGTTCTTCTTGTGAGATCTGTACCGTAACTTGGTCTTATGTCGAGACCCCTCCTCTAATTCCGACACCCTTTTTATCAGCTGAAATTTATAGAAAGGTTGAAACTGTTTTTCTTGCTTAGTGGTCAGAGAGGATAATCCTTTTTCAATCAGTGATTCAAGCTTTCATATTATTCCTTTCTCTAAAGAAGGGTGTCGGAATTAGATGAGAGATGTCAATATTAGACCAACTTTGACATGTCAATAATAACAAACGCTGGAAAAAAGTCTTTGTAGAAAAAAAAACACAAAAGATGGCATCAAAGATATGATGAGCAGCGTGAGTGTGATTAAATTGTTATTACTTCTTTAAATTAAGTACTTTTGAAATGCTTTAAAAATACATTTGGTTGTGATTATGGGGTGGTCAAAGTTTGATTGATAAACTTGGTTGAAGTATCAAAACAAGCTTGTTGTCAAAGAGATTTAAACAGTAACTGAAAATACAGTCCAGAAATCAACCAACCATATCCCCTCTAAGATTTGACCAATTGTCCCAATTCAAAGTTAGAGCAGTTGACGGTAATTATCCAACATCATGACATTGTGTTGAGCAAGAGTTAAAAGACATATATAATACTAGCATCCAATGCATGTCAAAGATTACGGCTGTGGTGAAGTCGCTTTATCATAATTTATTTTGACTTTGAAAAAAGTCAAAAGTTAACAACGGCCAACACATGAAAAAAGGCAGAAACCAAGGCAAAAAAACAACCTTATCTAAGAAAAGTCGATTTCTAAAAATCTTGGGAGTGAAAAGGTTAAAGTATTTAAACACATACCCTTGTCATGACCCAGTTGATGGTCTGTTGATAAATTTTCAGATTTTTCTACCTTCGAATTTTCCGCCATTTTGAAAGTTGAATGTTTTTGTTTACAGCTTGAAGCTCCGGATGAAAAGATAAAAGTAAGGAGAACGGTATACCCGGTAACCGGTCACGATCGTTTTTAGCCGCCAAACAAAAAAGACGCCCGAAAAAATATTACCTATCGAACCTATTTCAGGCCTATGTCGCCCACTCAGCAATTTCAACAATGTTGGAGGACTATATATGCTATAATTCAAAAACAACTCACGTAGTCAAAGCGCAAACCTAAGTTTACAAATCGCAAACCCAAGTTTTAAAGTACAAACCCAACCTCGTCCCCGTGTATCCCAGGCTTTATTTACGTTACTACTGATTGACGCCAGAGAATATTATCTAGCGCTATCAGTAAGCATCAAAAAGCTGATAATGCGCAGGGAACGAGGTTGGTACAAACCTAGGTTACTTTTAAAGCATAAACCTAGGCTCTAGAATAATTTCGGCACTTTGAGTATTTCTTCAAATTCTTTTGTTCATATATGGTTGGGAATATTATTCTTCTCTTGAATAAAACTTTTTGCTGAGTTGGATTTAATTCGATTTTATTGAGTTAGCTTGGTGCCCCCAGCGGTTTGCATGAATGCGTGAATTTGGAAATGAAATCGTGTTATTGCATGAATTGAAGGTCTACTGGGGAGGCCTCCTTGATGCTATAGGACCTATAGATAGACTCTTTTACACAATTTACATAAGTAAGATTTATATTTATATAAGAACACATTGGGGTAACTGTCAGACGGGAGTTTTATACACGACGAGCGTCCCCTATATCAAAACATATCAGAAGGGATGCGTGCAGCCTAATAAGAATGATGAGGCTTCTTAGTACGTTTATTTATGATTTTGATAGCAGTGCTCACCAATTCAATTGTATCAAGTCCGTCAGTGAAAACAAAAAACAGATCCGGCGGAAGCTAGGAGACCTGCGATACTTCAGCCTCACCACTTTTGAGCAAATGAGATTTTTTATCTCGAATTCCTAGCGAATTTTATCTCATTTTGAGCCTTCAGCCTCCCCCCCTCGATTTTTACGGTTTGTTCTACCTGGCCTGAATGTGATACACCTATGATGATATGATATGAGTTCTTTTTAGTAAATTTTTTCTCCGTTGCAATTGAGACAGACTTTAGTTCGTTTCTTTATGATTCTGATAGCACTTGCCAATTAAAGACATTAAATAGAATCACATCCATCAGTAAAATAGAAAAAAGTGGTGCAAGTTGCTCTGGGTACGACATTAAAAGGACCACCGTAAGAGGAGCATAGGGTCATAGCTAATGATAATCATGTGACATGACGATATGAGTTCTTTTTAGCAAAATTAATAAAATGCTGATCCTTTATTTGTCAAATAATTCAAAGAAAGTTCCATAAAGCAATCATTTATACTGATAAAACATCTCCGGAGGAGTGCAACCCTTTTAAGAAGAAGTGTCTAGAATATCAAATGATGTATAAAGCTCTCCCTCGCTATGCTTTTAATTGATTTCTCATCATGGGATAAGTGGTTGTTATGTCATCAAAACATTAGAAAGATCACGAGGTTGTCATGCTTGTCAAACAGTGTGGTTTCCCTGTATAAAGTTTGTGTTTTGATGAACTTTTTTTCGTTGTCATATTCTAGGTTGAACACACAAGGATACAAACATGTTACGATTTTTAGTTCTTGCAAGCGCTTTGGTAGCTTTATCCTTGGCTGCAGAATCCAAGAAAAATGAATGCCATAAAGGTCCATCGTACTGGTGTCAAAATGACGTCATTGCAACTAAATGTGGTGTAAAGTCTTTCTGTAATATCATCAAGGATGGTAAGATTCGGTTCCACCCATCAGTACCAAAGAAGACAGTCGAAGTTGGACCACCTCCAGTTAATGTGTCTTTCTACTACGAATCGTTATGTCCAGGATGTCGTGGAGTATGGCGTGATCAATTATACCCAACCTACCAAAAACTTGCCAGCTCAGGAATCGTCAACTTTGAATTTATCCCATATGGTAATGCACAAGAACAACCGTACGGTAGCTCATGGTACTTCACTTGCCAACATGGATCGGCTGAATGCTTAGGTAAGATTTATTGAATTTTCTTAAAGGCTGCTCAGATTACACAATATGTTGACGAAAAATATTCGACAACATAGTTTTTGCTAACCGTAATGTAATATCCCTCAAGCTGACAGCATATTTTGTAGTGTATGTATTCCCTTAAAATGATTTTCAAACCGTTAGCACCAAGAGTTTGCGTCTGTAATTTTCTTTTACTCGTCCAGTAATCCATAATCTTTGAAAGTTTCCAAATGCAGTACTTACCATTAATATCAAAATTATGACGTATTTGATCATACAAATTCAATTGAAAAAGAAATCTTCAAAACCGAGTTTATCGTGTAAATCAAACCTATCCTCTTCATTATAGGAAACCTCATCGAGACATGTGCAATCCATTACAATCCAGATGCATCCAAAATCATCCCTTTCTTACATTGCTTAGAAGAATACGGCCCAACACAAACCAACGCTCAATACTGTGCTGGAATTGCTAAAATCGATTATAATACAATCTACACGTGCTCCGAAGGCGATGAAGGCAAGCAATTAGAACATCGAATGGCCCTCAAAACAGAGGCTTTGAACCCACCACATCAGTACGTTCCTTGGTTAACCATGAATGGTCAACACACCACTGCTATTCAAAATGGACTGAGTAGTAACATGTTAGCAACCATTTGCAATGCATATACTGGTGCTAAGCCAGCTGCTTGCTCCCAAGCCAAGCAAACAATCTGTGTCAAAAAACATTAGGTTTTGAAAATAAAATTTAGAGGATGGATAAGATAAGAGGAGTTCGAAATTTATGTCTTATTACGTTTTGAGCTCCCTATCAAGATCTACCTACCTCTGCATACTGTAAATAGACTTTTATGATATTTTAGGGAATTTTTTCATGATATTTTGTTATATAGGGAAAAACTTACAATTTTAAAAATAAAGCACATTTCAAATTTAAAACGAGAAAAATAGAATGTGATTGAATTATTTCGATTTTGTCTTTACCAGACCCTTTTACTTTTAAACCACTTTTTTCTTAAAATTTCTCAAATTTATACTCAAGAAGAACTGTTTCACAATTTCTTTAATGACATAAGCGCAAAGGTAAAGCATTTGGACACCCCTGTCTCACAGCCCCCGGTGAAACTTTTTCCTCAGTGGGGATAATAATTCCTATTGAAATCTCAATTGGGATAGAAATTCTATTGTTCAAAGGTTACAAAAACCAGTGGGGATGGTTTTGGAGTGCAATCTTTAAACATTTAATTTCGAGTGGAGATGAAATATAAGTCAATTTCCCAGTGGGGCTGAAATTCCAGGTTTTTTTCTTACCGGGGACGAAATTTTTGCCAGATTTTCCAGTGGGGATGGGGTCCCAGCGGGTCTGTGACACAGGTGTGTATTTGGCTACGGTGCGCAAAGTGTTGGTTTCCTGGTCTCTGAAAGGGGTACAAATTCAAAGGTTAGTCTCTGAAAGGGTCCCAAAATCACGAAAATCAAAAATTTCTCTCTCAAAGGGTCACGATTTCCAAATATTTTGACCAAAATTTGGTAAAAATCAAACCAAAATTTGGAAAAAATAGACCAAAATTTAGGAAAAGTCTCTTAAAGGGTCCCAAAATCACCAAACTTTTGTCTCTCAAAGGGTCGATTTTCGTTTTTCGGCTCGGACATACCCGTCACCTCGCAAACCTACTACCCCCCCCCCCCCGGGTTGGGTTCTATCCCCAGCCGGGTCATACCGAAGAGTTTGTACTTGGTACTTTATGCCTCTCTGCTAGATGATGAGCAATTAGAGAAGGATTAACAGGGTTTAGTGGGGGCAATCCAGGAGAAAGGGTGGCACACTCTCTCCTATCCTTGGGTAGAAACTTAACAATACGCATTTCTTTAGAAAAATCTAAAAGGTTTTAAAGTAAAGATAGTATTTCCTTGAATTGGTCGAGCAAGTTCTATCCTGGAAATGTTTGGAAAAGGAGTCTGGGTGTTATAAGCTTTTCTTATAAGAACCAGAAATGTTTGGCTCAGCCTGGGCTGTTCTTAATTCTTTTGTTCTCAATTCTTTTAGTTCCAGAGATTTAAACGAGTTTGGAAATTTACTAAAAGAAGGGAAGCAAACTTATTAGGTATATGGCATAAAAGTTGATGCGAAATTTTTATTCAGGGGTCTGATGACGGCTTTCTACGCAGTTTCGATCAAATACAAACTTACAAACATACGCTTCATCCTACTCAGCGAGGAAAACGATGAAGCCAAAAGGCAGCTTTCTTCATTTTAAGGGAAAATCTCGACAAAAATAATGATGGCTTAGTCAAATAATTCTAATGTCAAACTTAGATAAGTTCGTGAATATTTATGACGTAATGTTTTTTACTAAGTTTCTTGTTTATTACGGGATTTATATATTACGAGATTTGACGAAAAAAAAGATGGGAAAACGGTATTTTAAAATCAGACGGTGACGGTATTTGGCCTTATTTTTTGTCATTTTGCCGGTATTTGAACCTGTACAAACCGGTGTGACGGTGTTAATATATTTCTCAATTTTCGGGATTTCGGGATTCAGCAAAAATTTTGACTGGAAACCCCCCCCCCCTTTATACGGGACCGGGTGTTTACCAATAATTTTGAATTTAAACAATAAAACTACCCTGCGATTTTGGGGGCTTTCGTATAAAAATAACATTACGTAATGAATGTCACGAATAAGTTTTAGTTTTATACTTCCCATTGGGTTTAAATTCTTATGGTCAGGAAAATGATGGGATATCAAAACTAATGGAAAGTTTATAAAGAGAGAAATTGAAACCAAGGCAAAAAAGAAATACCTTGACTCCAAACAGTTATTTTAATCGTTTGAAAATAACAATAAGGGTTTTTATAATAAGCACAATTTAATCATGTAAAAATCTAATCTAAAATAATTTTGTATATGTTGAGGTAATGTCATTTTACAAGAACTCTATTGCAGAGAGACCTTTAATACTCTATGAACTTCATGATACATTTCTTTGGACTTTAAAATCCGGGTTAGAATCTTAGGTTTTCGAAATATTCTTATAAGGAAAAGCCCGTCAGTAAGTAAATCTGCCACTACTGTCGGAGACGACCTGAAGGCTCCTCTTTCGATAGCTATCTGCACCAAAGATAGGAAAGGGCACCACTCTTTCTCCCTGGAATGTTCATTAACAAATGAGTCTTTTTGGAAGAACTTCAATTTACGATATGAAACATTTTGTGATTTGATTGTATGAAAGGTTTAACAATTTCCCCAATTCTTATCTACAATCTGTGACTAAATATTGTGGCAAGACCTCCCTCCCCCTAGTATCCATGTTGATGGGTGGAAAGGTTGCCACCATGCTCAGAAAAAGCTCAAATCAACACTGATATTAGGGGGAAGGGATTTTTCAAGAAATTACCACATATTTAGTCACCAATTGTAGATAAAGTTGAGCTATTGCATGACCGAGTTAGCCTGAAATACGTGGGATAAATGGCCGTTCTAGAGATAAGCAAACTTATCAAAGTTCTCCATTTGTTGAAACAAGTACAAGACTGTCAATTATGTCAATTCTCTTTGGTAATCTTATTTAAAATGTCTTTCTTATAAAAAGTGGCAATATGAGATGAAACTGAAAGTTGCTGATAGTCATAAATAGATTGCTTAAAGAGACTTAAAGCTTCTACTGTAGGGGGAATCCCTAAGCAATAAAACAGTCTAGAGGATATTAAAATGCAAAGGGATTATAAAAAAGGTTTTTATTGCAAGACTCCAACATTTGTATAGAGAATAGTATTAAAACCGTTTGGTAAGCACATATTTGTGAGAATGATCTTATTGGTTGGTGGCAAAATAGCATTTAAAGCTGAATTTGAGACAATAAGCTAATAAAATCATAGTACTCATTGCATACATGAGAAAACTTACAAATGCAAAGAGATAGTAAATACACTAAGTGCAGTATTCCTCAATTTCTGCAAGGCAAGGTGGCTTGCTAACATGATGGGTGGAGTTGATATTGTATGTATGGATGCAGTCAGTTTGGTATGAATTTTCGATACTTTTTATTTTTTTTGAGAAAATTGGACTACAGGGAAATTCTACTCATTGATAATTTTTTCTTCGTGTGTGATGAGAGGTCAAAACGTGATCGTAATTTGAACGATTTTTGAGCCGTGATACGTGATTTGGACTTTTTCAAAGGGATGCGTGATTGTCCATTCTTTTTTCTGCTGATTTGCGTGATCGTGATTGAAGACAAAAAATTGCGTGATATCGTGATCAGAGTTACCACTGGTGGGAGGGGGGCTCATAAATGGGAAGTTAATTGAATGAAGTGAGCTATCTGAACATGTCGGTTGAGGCCAGACAAAGCCAGAAGCAGGATTTGAAGAAAGTTGAGGTTGTTTTTGTTCATAAAGGGTGCTTTTTTGGGAAAATTTGAAAACATTTTGAAATTCTAGGTCCGTTCAGGATCTCTTTTTTCACAAATCTTCCAAAGTCCAAAGAAAGTAGCATACATTTTTCGAGCATCAGCCAAGCGACAAACTCTGTCGCTCGGGAAGGCTGGTACCCTTTGGGTATCTAAATTCACATTTTCAAAAAAAAACTCACACATTCTCGGACATATAATATAAGGCTAAAGTGTTTTCGATATTCCTGGAGGCTTTTAATAGCAAAGGCATTTACTTTAATCTTCATTGTTTTAAGGCAGGCTCTTTAAAAAAATCTCTTGGATTTATAGATTTTTATGATGTCAAGCGATGATTTAAAGCAATGCTTACTTGACAACGAATTAATTCCTTTTGATATCATAAGATATCTCATTTTTATCAATGAACAGGTATTAAAAATCTATTTATTAAAAGACTGTGATTTGTAGTAAGGTCTTAGCTGGTCAGATATAAATTCATATGCGTGTCGTCGTGATTTTAGTCGAGTCTATGTTTTGTTGTTGAGTACAAAGTTCATTAGTGTTTTAGTTTTATTTGGTTCGGAGCAGGCTTAGGACTAGTTTGTTTGTTTCTCTGCTTTAAACATTAATATCTGTGCTAGCATTCTTTCAATTAAATCATAACAGAACCTGCTATTCTTTCTTGGAAAGTTTCAAGTAAAAATTGTTTACCATGATATTGGTTGGTTAGTAAATTTATGTATAGGAATGTTGAATTTAGATGAAATGAAATTGGACTTTTTAAAATTTGATAAAGCATGGTGCTGTTTGCGTGAATGCGAGAAAAAAAAGCGGCGTGAATTGGAAAACTTTGCGTGAAAAGAAATAGACTATATGCTATAGTCTAAGACAAATCCCCGACAAATCGCACTCATCACTCATTTCAATTACCTTAAAGGAAGGAATTTTGGCGGGAATTTAATTTGGCGGATGGCCAAAAAAGTATTTTCAGAGGGAATTTAATTTGGCGGATGGACGAAAAAACTAAATTTGGCGGGAATTTAATTTGGCTGATGACGGAAAAAAGAAATTTTGGCGGGAACTTAATTTGGCGGATTTCAGTCAAATTCGCCAAATCCGCCAAATCCGCCAAATTTTCTTTCCGCCAAAATTTCTTCCTTTAAGGTACACTTGGAGGTTTCTGGGGAATTCGTAAATAGTAAACTGCATACTGATACAGTCTGCTAGACATCAATATGGTAATATTGGCTCTTCATCTTTGATTCTTTCTACAGTGATTAGATTGACACATGCGTGATAAAATTTCAATTATTGGTCTTCAGAGGTTAATATATTCTTTGAAAACTCAACCTCTGATACTCAGGGTAAGATTGCATGGTTGCGTGAATTGAAGGTCCACTGTGAGGGGGGGGCTCTTGGAAGCATTATTTAGAAACACTTGAATGCAGAATTATATTTGACTTCAGTTGCAAGCTCGAAGAGTTTCTTAACGATTACAATTTTCAAAATTTGCAAAATGAAAAAGAAAATATATGAAAATCTTTTTAGCAATTTCTTTGATAAGAACTGCAGCTTGTGAAAGAAAGACTTTTCTTACTTCTGGAATGGTCATTAAGATTCTATTCTTTGGGACCCAATTGGGATACTTTTCGTTTTGCTCATTGTTACACCCTTAGAGTGACCTTACTCTCATCCTCGTTCACTTTTACCTTTACAGTGTACTTTTGGAAGCCTGAAAAATGCATCTTTAAAAAGGCTGCACCTATGGTGGATCGCTTTCTTTGAATACCTCCGAGCTATCTCTGCTTTGAAAGGTAAATAAGTATGTTTGTAAGGATTTCTGTTCGGCTCGATTTTAGTTTTTGAAAATGGCACGATATTTCTTTGCCTTTACCAGACGATCACGGCTTTTTCCTCGTCACCAGTGATAAAAAAATCGCGTGTTGGGATAGAGATAGGCTAGATATTTTTTTGATCTTTCCAAAATTTAGTCGTCTGTTTAATCAATATATAAATAAGATTTCATTAAAAAGCATTGAAAAGCTTTTTTCGTATTATATATGGGGGCGCGTCAATGCTAAAGGACATTCATTAACACGCTTAATGATTGGTTATTATATGAAAATAGCACGATGTTAATGGTATCGTGCAGTGACTTGGAAAAAACCTGACACGCTAACTTGCTGAGAAGGTTAGCGACTGGAAGGATGGACGATCAACGTAGGCAAAGGCAGCAAACACGTAAAATGATTAGTGAAAGACCTTTCAAATCATCGAAAGTTTTTTTAAAGACACCAAAAAGTAATGGTCTCTCTATCTGACATTCAAAAACATCTGGAATCAAACTCAAGGCGAAAAAGAGATTACCACCAAAAAAGGCAGTTTGGTAGAAAAGACTATACTCTCAAAATTGACTTAAAAGTTCTGAAATATACTTAAAAAATCTTTTTAAACCCATATGTAATGCTATTGGTGTGTATTTATTACCCTAGAGGGGTCAATTTTCGACTTTCGCAACCGAGTTGCTTTTTATCGTTTTGTACTCTTCAAGGGGCTTTGAAGGGCGTTAAAAAGACCGCCAGGACAATTCTCTGACTGGGGGAAAATGGGTCAAGCTGGAGTTTCTACAAGTTCTTTGATGACTCTGTTGGTCGTTAAATGTTGAGACAAACGATTTTATTACTTTTTCTAAAGAACGCGTCATCCCTATTGTTTAAAAATAACCAATCAGTTAAGCATCTTGTAAAAACTCCAAGGCATCTCGGGAAAAAATACCTGACTCTTTGACTTTCGTACAAAGTTTTGCATACATTTTTATACTCATTAATGATAAAAGTCACAAGACCTTAGTAAATGAAAGCATTAAAATACCAGAAAAAGTATCTAAAAAGTATTGCAAGAAATCCGATTACATTGACAAAAACAATTTCGAAATCAAACAAAAAGGGGAAAGTCTTTTGGTTTTAGTTTTGGTTTGGTATAATGAAATAGTATAGTACAAGGTAATACAATAGTATAATGCGGTGAAAGAATCCGAAATGAATTGCAAATACTTTGAGCTTTGAGAGACTGACAATGAAGTGTTTGGATTAGTTTTGTGGTAAAATTTAATTGAAATGAATTATTGTTTCGTTTATTGCACGTGATTTCGTAAAAATAATTTTCTATCCTAGGAAACTAACTACTCTCGGGTACCTAATAGCCGGGGGGGGAGCGCTAATTAATTTTTCGAAAATTTTCCACCCAGGACATTCTTATTCCAACCCCCCTTCCACTTATTGATTTTTGGGAAATATTTTTTGAAAGTCCCTTATTTGCCCTAATTTTGCTGTATTAACCTCCTTTTTTCAAAATTTTCCACCCAGGACATTTTTATTCTAACCCCCCACTTATTAAGTTTTGAGATTTTTTCAAACCCCCGCTTATTAACCCCCCCCCCCCCTCCCGGCTATTACGTACCCGAGAGTAGATGATACGAGTTTACATGGGAAAATAAGCACGAAAAACTTTTAAACTTCTAGCACATTTTTCAACTTGTAAGAGAAAATGACCCAGCAGGCCCACAACGTTTTTTCGACCCGTTTATTTAACGTTCACGACCTATATTCTTTGCAAATGTTATGCGGAAGTTTTGAGGGGGACTCCGCTTACTCCAAACACGCCATCAGACCAAAATAAATCTCTTATGAATCACGTATCACGCTTTTGAAATTATAAATCACGTCATCACGCCCAAAAGAAATCACGCCATCGCAAAAACTGCTTAAGGGCTCAGTTATCATGTGAGTTGTTTTACATTTCATAACCCAGATGGCACACAACGTTGTTTCAACGTTTATCTAACTTTCACAACGTCCATATAACGTTATATTAACGTTGAAACAACGTTGTGTGCCAGCTGGGGAAACTATTTTTTCAGAGATTTCGATCTTATCCAAAGAATTTAGAATTTAAGTAAGATTTTTTTGGATATCGACGCTATCCATTGGCCCCCCATTATGATGTGAGTAATTTTAAAAACAAAGGCTTAGATAGTAGCATATTACTGAAAGTGTTTTTTCTTTATGCTGTATTACATTAGATATTCATTATGATGCATACTGCGAGACTTTCGATACAAAAAGTACCCACAACGTTTCCGAGAAATGTTACATTTATTCATTTCAAATTTTTATTTTTATTTGTGGCTTTTCAATAAATATTTCACATCATTTTCGAGTGAGTTGAGTCACAATGGTTTATAGCAGAGATGAATCGCAGGAGATAATAACAAAAAGAGATTTCTTTACAGTAACTTTTGTCTGTAGATTTGCTCTGTGAATTGCTTAATTGCTACAATCATGGTCAAAATATATTGAGAATTTAGCTTATTTCCTTGTTTTTTGAAATTTGGAGTTCAGGCGAGAAAGTCGCTTTTGGGCTAATTGATAAATTTAGTCGAGTATTTCAATTCGGAAGGGGCTTAGACTTCCAAGCTATATTCTGAGCCCTATTGGACCATTTTTGAACTTTTGGATCCTTAGATCCTAAGCCTAATCCTAAGTCTAGCGTTAAAACTCTACCCTTCCAACCTAATTTAGAGCGCTTCCAAATCGTTTGTGGTTATAAGATTTCGTAGGAATTTCCCTTTTTTCTCAAATATTACGACCATGATTGTACTAGCTCAAAATGCTAAGAGGTGAAAGCGCTGACATACCTATCCCTCTTATTATTTATCAAGTCTCCTTTACTTTTCTCACAGAGAAACCGTATACTACTTAGACAGATATTTGATATCTAAAGGTGAAATAAAGGTGAAAAGCATTCAAGACAGGGAATTTGACTTGTTTTCAAATTTTTGAGAATTTTCTAGAATATTACAAAACACAACGACATAATTCAAACGTTGACAACAATAAACCATTAGCTCTGGCAAATCTGTCGTAATGAATTGTGACTGTACAATCATCACCAATTTTGTTGATGGTTATGCTGCTAAATCACCACCTGTCGAGAAACTACGTCGTGGTTATAGTTTCAAGAAGAGATATTATACACTTGGGCTGGTTGATATTTGTATGAAATGCTGTAGAAATTTGGAGAGTCTGGGAAGGAAATTGGTTTTCTCATATTACATAGATGAAACGCAACAACAATTAAAAGGTTAGATCTGATTTTAAAGAAATAGACTAATTCGAACTCGAACAGAATCTCATTTGCTCGAATCTTATCTTAAATTCGAACAAATTAAGAACAATCTGAGCCTCAGATTTCAGAAATTACTAAGAGAAGTACTAATTCAGACAGATTTTAAAACCCATTTTAAGCTTTAAAATAAAGAAACTAAGCGTATTGAAAACATTGTGTAAAAATATTCAAGCTGGAAAATTTCAGAAAATTTCAGAAAATTAAGAACACAGCCTAGCCTAACCAAAATTTACGGGTTCTTATAAAAAAAGCGTCTAACGAAAATCGAAATCTAAAACTTATTATTAATACGTGTACAGTCATTTTTAGAAACTTAAATTGCCTACACCCACGCCTTCGGTTCATGCATTTTTTTTTATCTATCATTTCTTATAATAACGTGGGTTGAAAAGGTAGGGATCAGAAACTACTATAACAGTTAAACTGTATCAAAAATTTGTTCAAACGTTTATATATCAAATCAAGTCAACACGACACGAAAGGATAATGAGTTGAAAATTTATCACGATTTTATTATTATTGAGAGTGAGCTAATGGATAAATCCGAAAATAATTTTAAGGAGATGCAAGTTTTGTACTTATTAACCCTTTGGTTAAGCGTAAGGAGACTGGGTTAGGGTTTACCATGAAGGATTGAAGTCAAAAATCTCAAGTCGTTAAACATTAATTTTCTTACTGACAGTGAATTTTGTCACCACTCATCTTTGCTAAACTCTGTCAAATCCCTTTTAAAATTGATACATGTTTTTAAAAAGAACATCCAAAATATTTGAAGCATTGAATGTTCTTAACTTTTTAACTTTTAGAAATCGGGTGTTTTAGAGTTCGCAATCGAAGCCTTATGTTCTTATATAGTTTGTTCTTATATAGAAAAACGTGCAAAGTTAAAACAGTTTTTTGACTCCTAACAGGTCGATTCGAGGTTGAAAATAGTAAACTGGAACGAGTATACGAAATCGAAGAATTACCGAAAAGTTGTTTTGACAGAAAATACATTTTGAAATGGACGATGAAAACATATGACCGGGTGTTATATTTGATATGGGATGACGAAGGAGAAGGGAAACAATTGTTGAATGTTTTCAAAGATTACAGAGAGGTAAGTGCATAGGGCATTTCACTTAACGACTTACTATAGGTTCCAATGTTTTGAAAATTTTGAAACCGTTATCGTGACGCAACCAGTTTTGATTACCTATTATCCATTTTGACTGTGAAATGGCCTATTAACGCTTTAAGTGCCAATGTCGTGTATATCGGACATGGGCTATACTGTAATGCCCAGTTTGAGTTAGAAATCGTCATTTTTGGTATAACTCGTAGGAATTGGATCGGGCTTCGTCAAGCAAAAAAAAAATCAAAAGTGAGTCTTTCCGGCGAGATTTTAAGCCAAAAAGTCAAAGAAATGCAAAGCTTTTGACCGTTTTTTAGAGCATTTTTTGTCAACGAGTGATCCAAGAACATCCAAATTTGGCCCTGATTTACTTGATTCTGTCCTCTAGCGAATTAATTTGAAGTTTTACTACTGCGTACTGGGAATCATCCATCATTCAGTCAGGTCTGCGCAGCCTTTAAAGTTTGAACTAGCAATTTTCTTAAACCCTTTAACTGCCGTTCGTATTTTTTAAGGTTCCACAGAGCTTACCATCACATTTAGCTTTATTTTCTGAAAAATATCAGAAATATAACTGTTATGTGTTTACTTTGAGATGAAAAATGTATAATTATGAAAAACATCTTTGAAATATACTTTAATTATTCAACTGTGTTATTTAATGAAATCTAGTTCAAAATATCAAACTTTCAATATACTTCAAAAAAACCTCTGGCAAATACGTAGGCAGAAGATTCACATTATAGCCCTCAGTATAATTCGTTACGGGTATTCCCCTTTGAGAAACCAAACTTGCTAAAAAAATTTGTGTCCTCGAGTTAGAGAGACCTCACATAAAAAGGGTAAGTACAATCCAGACATAATCTAGAATTTCATCTTAAATCCATTAAATAAAATAAAAGAGCTCGTTTACATTAACATGCAAAAACAAACTTTCAGCAACAGCTCTCAGAAATAACATTGCATCCAAAAATAATCTGGTTATCATTACCTTGTCATAAAGTTTACTTTATCAAATAGACATTACATTACTTCTCTGCTAAGTTTCTAAACTTTCTTTGATGTTAAAAAGGGAAAGTACACACTTTGAGACCTCTTATAAAGGTATAAACATTGAAAAATAACAAATTAAAAGGACGTTTTGGATTTAAGGGGTTAAAGGTACACCTATGCAATAGGAGTAGATTCTATATACGATTGTTTGGAAAAGTAACAACTTGTGGGCAAATTTTCTTTTGACAAGAGTTTTATTTTTTTTTAACTTACAACTATACACCCCTGTCTCGCAGCCCCGGTGGGATATTTTTCCTCAGTGGGGATAAAAATTTCCATCGAATTTCAATGGGGATAGCAACTCTATTTTCCAAAGATTAAAAATTCGAGTGGGATGGTTTTGGAGTGCAATTTCTTAAACATTGAATTTCAAGTGGGGTGAAATTTAAGTCAACTTCCCAGTGAGGCTAAAATTTGAGGGTATTTTCCCACCGGGGATGAAAGTTTTGCTAAATTTTCCAGTGGGACTGGGGTCCCAGCGGGTCTGTGACACAGGGGTGTAACTATCCCATATCGAGGATAATATAAAGCTGTTTCATCAAATAATAAACATCAAATAAACTTTTTAAATCACCACCAATAATGATCATACCTAAGGACGTGACCAGGTGAAAAACTGGTTATATATTTTCTTTCATTTTTCCACAATAATTTTAGAATCGAAGAAGAAGTCGAAGCAGACAATCAAGTGATACGTCAGAGGCTTCAAGTCACGGTGGAAGTTCAAGACACAGCTCAAATGGTTCAAGATAAAAAATATCACAATTTGATTTTACTGAAAGGTAGAGAGAGTACCTTCAAAAATTTCTATTCGTGATATTTATGACGTAATGTTTTATATGAAAGCACCCAAAAATCTCTAATTTTGAATTTGAACAATATGTAACACTATTAGCAAACACCCAGGAAATTTCCAGTTCTTTCTTTCAAAACATTACGTATGAATAGCATGAATTTCTTGGTAAGCAACATTATCCACAAATTCATATTTAATTAACCCTTTAAGTGCCACGGTCCTTTTTTCTAAGTTTTTTTAAGAAAATCGTCGCTAAAATTCATCGCTAAATTCGTTCCAAAAGTAAAATTCGCGAGATTTCGCGATTTTGCAGCCTCGTGAAAGTTTCTGCTCTTAAAGTATACGGAATTTTATTTATATGAATCATTCGATGGAATCCTTTTCTGCTTTTTTTCCGGGTACACTGTATACCACACCCTGCTGGACTCCTAAATTAGGAGGAAGGTCTCTCCATATTAGTTTCTATTTTAAGAGATTTATAA
This sequence comes from Clytia hemisphaerica, assembly GCF_902728285.1. Classification (NCBI taxonomy): domain Eukaryota; kingdom Metazoa; phylum Cnidaria; class Hydrozoa; order Leptothecata; family Clytiidae; genus Clytia; species Clytia hemisphaerica. Next base: position 1,221,479 of record NW_027103551.1, read on the forward strand.
GTAAGGAACATTATTTATATAAACTGCTCACTGGTATAGTATGATACACCTTTTCGACCGTAGTCGCGCGGTCGGGCGCGCGCCACTTAATTATTTAATTACTCCCCCCCCCCAACTCGATCTAATCCTTTTTTGACACATTTTTTATTGTCTATAAGTGCGAAAAAAGGACTGGGACGGTTTTAGTGGGATAAAGCGGACAAAAAAATGCCCGCCCAACAATTGGCGGCTAATGTCAAAAAGGTGTATACAGTAATTCTTGTAGAGAATGATGTTTAAAAAAAGGAAAAAAATAAATTTTATATTCTTTATATCATTCCACGGTTTGTAAATAACGTAAATATCAATATTTATTCACTATGTATTCACTTTTATATTAAAATTTTCAACATCTTTTTAAAAGAATTGTGAAGTTTGGAGATTCTCTAGCTTCTCTAGCTAGTAGAAAGTTGGTAGATAGTGTGACCTGACTAACAGAATAATAAACTCGAGAAAGTATGTGAGTGCAATATCGAAAATACTTCGATTTAATTTGCTAGGGGGGCTTTTATTCATAACATTTTGTGATTCTATGAAACCGAAACTACATTTCAATCTTCAAAAGTTTCCCCTTAAAGATTTTGTTTTTAGATAAGAGTGATATCGTTTGCTTGCTCGTCAATTTTTTAATTCACAAGCTTTTTCACATTGGATTGACATGGATGTGGAGCAAGATTGGTCAGAAAGAGGAAAAGAAAACCATTTTTTGCTTATATCAGCATAATATAGCAATAGGGAGACACTATCCTGATATAAAATATGTGTCTGATATGAAACGGGAACACTTATTAAAAACAAGAAGCCTGTTGGCTTGAAGGCCCAGCGAAAAGAAACGTGTTGATAAAGAGCGTGCAAAACAGCAAATGTATGGCCCTGTTGACATGGATCAAAGTGAAGACAGGGAAAATTTTTCCAAAATCACCGCTGTACTTCTCATTGGTTAGACGCTTGAAATTTTATTGAATGGTCTCCTACCAACCGGCGCAGGTTCACCCGGTTGAATACTCTCAGGTACCGTGAGATTGGGTAACTTGCATCAGTGGAGGCTAACATAACATGCATAACATGCATAGCCCTCAAATGAAAGACCTGGCTGGTCACTAAAATACAACTATGCAGCTTGCTCGCAGCTCTACTCTACCATTTTTGTTTTGATTTAATTTTGTATTTTAATGACCAGCCAGGTCTTTCATTTGAGGGCTATGCATGTTAGCCTCCACTGATGCAAGTTACCCAATCTCAGGGGGGGGGGGGTGGATTTAGACCTTTTTTCAAAGAGGCCACCCTGTTGAATAATTATGTAGTCCAGCAGAAAAACAATGATAAAACCATTCATAATTATTACAATATGCATGATACAGTAATTATGCATGGCTCTATCATTGTTTTTATGGCTGGACTACATAATTATTCAACAGGACGTCCTCTTTGAAAAAAGGTCTATAAAAATGTCCTAGGTGGAAAATTTCCATAAATCAGTGGGCGCTTTTTAACCAATTAGGTGCACTCACATATTCAGGGAGATATATCCCTGCAGGCATGTTAGTTGGACCAGACAGTAAACCAGAAAAATAATCTTTAAAAAACTAGACAATAAAATAGTTTACGGTCTGCATATCAAGGCTAAATGAAAAATGTTTCAATCTAGTTCAAATTTACCCATGAGCTGCATTTTAGTGTCAATTAACAGATTCCAGAATCAGTTTATACTTTAAATAATTATGTGAGTCGAGTTTGAAAAATCAAGCCACCGATCGTTTAATGCGACAGATCCAGAAATGACCATTTTATTTAATATATGTGTAGAATCATGAAAAAAGTCCCCATCTTGTTCAAATTTACACATGAGCTGCATTTTAGTCTCCATTAACATGATTCCATAATCAGCTTATTTGAAATAATTCTGTGTCGAGTTTGACAAATCAAGCCACCAATCGTCAAACGAGACAGATCCAGAAATAACCATTTTCACGCGTAGCATCATGGAAAAAGTTCCAATATTGTTCCAATTTACACATGGGCTCCATTTTAGTGTCCATTACCAAATTCCAGAATCAGTTTACTTGAAATAATTATGTGTTGAGTTTGAAAATCATACCACGTCCCACCACTGCTGACCACCGTTGTTTCTTGTTAACAGCCTGAACAGCGACAGATCCAGAAGTGACTGTTTTCTTATGTAGCATCAAGAAAAAAGTTCCAATCTTATTCAATTTTACACATCAGCTGCATTTCAGTTTATTTATTTCTATATCAGAAGCCATTATTTCCTAAAAATTTATAAAGTCTTTTTGAAAACAAGAAACTAAAAATGAAAGTGATCTAAGGTAGAATTTTCACTCATAAAACTTTATAAAAACTTGAGCAAAGACTATAAGGTATGGCAGAATGTTGTAAAAAGGTTTATAAAGAAAAATAATTACAAAATTTCTTTGGTTTGAAAGTCTCTTGACCACTAAAGCAAAGAAAATGTTCAAGAAAGTATGAATCAACCTCCTCGCTTCGACTGCCATCTTGTTTTGTTTTGAAAATTGTTTTGAAGGAGCGCGGAATCAGAAAATATATCTTTTATAGCCAGTATCCGACTTTAGCAAGCTTTTCCCTCTCCAGACGGCGAAATTAAAAAGTGTGTTACTGGTTTTAAGCGCCGTTTCTACCAAAACGGACAGACAGATACACGGACGGAAAAGTGCTAATGAAAGGCCCTATTGCTAGCGCTGGGCCAATAAAACCTTTAATTTTGAAATTTAGATCATAATTATAAATGTGTCACAACAAGCGATTATGCGAAGCTTAACACTTATTGTTTTGAGCACTCTGGTGACAACAGCAGTCTATGCTCGCTTACCCGGGCCACACTGATGAGACCTGGGAAGAACGAAACACGTGTCTGCGGATAGATGTAATTATAAATGTTATAACGTTTTAATCAAGTCTGACTTTTTTATGTTCTTTGATCTTTAGTTACATTTATCAATTTATGTTTTATATTTATAGCAATAATAAAACAATACAAAATACAAAAATTCAAATAGAGAGACACAAAAAGCAAGAAATGGCATCGTGTGATTGTAAAATTTTGCGTAATATTAAATCTGGTTATAATGATAAATCTCCACCTAATGATAAACTGATAAAAGAATACAAATTCAAGAAACGCTGGCATACACTTGGTTGGAATATCATATGCAGAAGATGTGCTCTTGATGAAGGGATGGTTAAATCGATATGTCTTGTATTGTCGTATTACAAAGATGACAAAGAAAAAGACTTGAAAGGTAAGATTTCATTTTAATTTAGTCTGCGGCCGCAGTCGGAGGCGACCCGAAAGCTCCTCTTTCGATAGCTATCGCCCGAAGGTGGCACCACTCTTTCTCCCTGGATTGCTCCACTTACCCTTGATCTTTCTCTTAATTGCTGAGCATCAAGCAGTGAGGCATCAAGTACCATTTTGGAAATCTTTGGTTTGACTCACAAACTTGCGCACCGTAGCCGGATGCTCCGCCACTGCAATACGGTCGCTTAAGTCCTTTTATACTTATTTCATTATCTAGATATTAGATGCGTAATTGTATGATTGGGCTTATTTCTGACGTGGTGGCGTGATTTCAAAAAATGTTATCCGTGTTGATAAGAAAGTGTCGGAGTCGTGCTGGAGTGATTAATTCTTCTTTGGTAATGGTGTTAAGGTAGTGCAGACAACAGGGTCGCCAAATTTGTGTAGGAGAGGAGATTTTTATGACACAGTTATTATCTTTTTATAATCTGCTCTCCCACACAAATTTTGCGTCCCCCTTGTCTAAACTACTGCGTTATCAGAGACTCCATTAGGGGGGGGGGCTTTAAACGAGCACGGTAACTTTGTTTATAAAGCCTTAAGCTATGATGGAAAAAATCATTTTAGCATCACTTTCCTCCACATCCATTAGGGAAATTCATACTGGAAGATGATGTGGAAATCGAAAGAGTTAGAGTTGTTGATGAAAATCCACAAAAATATCAACAACACAAGAACTTATTGAAATGGCATTTACGCAAAAGATACGATCGTTCCTTGTACACTGATCACTATGATGAAAAAGACGCAGAAGCCTGGTTAAAAGCTTACGAAAACCGCGAGGTAAATACGATGACACTGACATATTTCAGACTGATTTTGTCCAGAAATAAAGCTATTGGAAGCAGTAGCGTTTTGGGTCAACCAAAATTGGCCCAACTGGGGAGGAGATTTTTCGAAAATTGAGAATTCGGCGTCCAATATTAAGAGTGTAATAGATCGGTAACAACGAGGGCGATTTCCTTCAACCTCATTCCCAACGTATTATCAGCTTTTTTGTGCCTATAAATAGCGCCAGCTAATACTTCTTTTGGGTCAATAAGGAACGTGAATAAAGCCTGGGATACACGGGGATGAGGTTGGGCAATTTCCCCCGGGGACAAAATTTGAGTTGAATCTTCTAGTAGTAATCTGTGACATGGGGGTGGAGGCGGTTTTAGACCCTGTCGAACTTATCAGGGGAAGAGATTTGTAATTTCATTGTCAATTAACGAGCGTTGCACTCCTTCACATGCTTCCGACCTTCCGACATACTTGCTCTATTGTCTTAAATCCGCCAGTGGGCGGGTTGTCTAAAGTAAAAATAAAGTGAGTATAGAGCTTCTTTAAGTTTCTTCTACAAGCCTTTTCCTATTGTCTTTCATCACAGATGTTGTACCCAGATCTTGATAACCATGAAAAACAAGGTGGTGATATTTCATCTGATGATGATGAGGATGATCATCTTTTTGTCGATCAAACCGTTCAAAAACATCAAACAAATGACAGGTACGTGTTTTACTGATAAATGTGTACTGTTGATACTCTCTAATTCGATTTTAAAGTGGGCTGCTCTGGCATCCGCCAACTGATTTGTACTCCTTATCTACCGGCGATTTTGTAGAGGTCTGCGACACAATTTAGCTTTTGATTTCTCCATAAAAATGGAACCCTCTACAGCTTTACGACACCAAGTATAGTGTAGCTCTTACAATTGTAAGGGGAACTCGTTTGGGTAGATCTTGTGTTTTATATCATCTAGTAAATCAGTTGGAAAGTCATAAAGATGATATTTGGGAATAAAAGACAAAGCAACGCTTTTTTTTTATTATTTCGCTTTCTTATCGACGTCTTTCCTAACTGGGTTTTGTGTTTCTAGATTAACCCAAGAACTAACACTTTTACGAAACGTACGACATAGTTACGCACCACCAGATGTCAGCCCTGATTTCGAGGGTGAATTTGACCCTTGTAAATACATGGGTACATCAAGTAACAGAAGTTCAGCGTGCAGTTGGAGAAGCAGTGCAACGAGTAGTGGAGTGTTTTCTGATCGATCTTCAAGTAACGTGTCTTCTCTATGTGGAGGATTTAATAAGAGCCGTGGAAGTATGGATTTTTCGGACTCTTTCAATGAAACTCAAGAAATTGATGAAGAAGATGAGGAAGAGGTGAACAAAAAGAAAGATGGCGTTTGAACACGTGGTGACATTTTAACTTTTAGTGGCGAAAATTGGAAGAGCAGGAGTAGAGGGATTAGGAGAAATGGAAGATGATTAGCAATGGAAACTTAATGGAGAAATTGACAATGATTTCCAAAGAAAAGTCGTAATGCTATCGTCATCTTGCGTTGGGGCTATCGTTTAACGTCACCATTAAGCGATATTTATACATCCAGAATCAGAGGAAGCTTTTGGGACTGAACGAAGTGATTTAATTGTAAAGAAGGACTGAATTGGAACTTACTTTAAGTACCAACAAGAAAATGATGGTACTGAGCTCTATAAGGAGGCTCTATCACAGTACAGAACACAATGCTACAGTATCTAATTACTAACATACGATTAATATGTTGTGATGAAAAAAAAATATGTAGAGGGCAAAGGGTTCTAATTCCACGGATAATCTAATGGAATGAGAACGCCATGGTGCAGTGGTATGGTTTATATTGATATGCTTTCAAATGTTCTTTCGCATATTCTCATCTTTATCAAAATTCTAACAGTCGAACCTGAATTTTAGATGTTACTTTTAATTGAAATAGTGTCTCTTTGCTTTTACTCAACTGGTACAAAACTTTTTAAACTAACATCCAGATAGCATCAGAAAAATATCTCTCAACTGGGAGAGGACCTCATTTTCACCAAAATTTTACTGGCAGAAGGTGAAGATTTTAGACTACATTACAGTGGAGTCTCTTTAACTCGAACCTCTGTAACTCGACCAAGTTTTACGGTCCCTTGTATAAACCTTTCTCTGTAACTCGTAAATTTCCTTAACTCGAACAAATTTGCGTTTCCCGTACATGTTCGAGTTATGGAAACTCCACTGTAGTAGTAAGTTTTTTATAGAGACGATCACGTGCCTAGAATGGTGTGTCTACAAAACTAACCACAGAAAGTTATCGAGATTGTTTTGAAAGTAAATACCTTGTCCAAAGAGATCAGGGATGACGTACTTCTTATCCGACCTTTACATGAAACGTCATAATTTTTAAAATTGCCAAACAAGTAAAAAAATAGTAAAAATTATGTTTTATTCAAACGAGTAGAGATGCAAGAAGATTGGCTACATGAATTTAATGGACTTATTGGTATAAGACTTGTTGATTCAAATAAGAGTTGGGAACATTGGGGGAACATTGATATCAAATCTGATTCGATAACAATATATCCACCGCTTATTTGATTAATTCCCGGGGGGGGGGGGGGACTTTTTGACCTTTGAAATCGAATCCTTACTGTGCATGCAAAGAAAATTTACGTGCGGCCCAAAATTACACCTTTGAAATCGAATCCTTACTGTGCATGCAAAGAAAATTTAATAATGAGTAAATTTTGTCACCCTTACGTTGCATTTTCTTGAAAAGTTTTGACCCTTTTAATACAACACATGGCCAGGTTTTCCAAATTTTACACCCTAAGAGTGCACTTTTTCTCATCTTTGCTCATTTCGACCCTTACAATGTACTTTGGGAAATTTGGAAAAAGGGCCCTTTAGGGCGGTACGTACAGTAGGTTGTTTACCTTGATTGCCCCCCCCCCAGGGATTAATTTGCTTCTAAGAATCATATATTATGGCAGCAAATTTGCCGAAGGGTATCTAATCTCATGACATGTGACCTGCTACAATACACTTACCAACCCAGCTGGCACACAACGTTGTTTCAACGTTCATCTAACATTCACAACGTCCATTTAACGTTGAAAGAACGTTGTGTGCCAGCTGGGAAAGTATTGAGTTACATTCAAAACAAAAGAGGATTGATATCACGTCAGTTATATAAGGTTTAGACTATCTAAATTTTGTGGTCAAGTTAAAGCTATATGGAGAGCTATCTTAGAGGGTTTTAGATTTTACAGAGTTGTAGAAGTTACTTATTTTTGACTTATATTGTATACTAAAAATGACATGATTATTGATTTTTATTTTAAGATTTAATTTTCTGATAACCTCTTGCTGGCTTTGAACGTATCAGAAATTTTGCTATAATATATATAGTGCTTATACAGACATTTTTCCTTGTAAATATATTATTGTCATAAAAGTTTAAGACTTGAATCAAAAAGAATTTTGGTTTTCTGATAAACTTCCTTTATACTACTTTTATATTGTTATCTTTCTATACTCATCTGTTTTTGCTTACCTAGAAATTTTTCTTACCCTTTAAAATTGAGCTTTGATTGTAAATCTCGATGACACAAATTTTGATACATTTTTTGATGGACTGATAAGCCACGTGTGCATAAAGTATAATTCAGATCATATCGATGAGAGATGAGACAGTTTGAATTAGAAGGCATCACAGAAATACAGCCGATACAACCAGAAATCTTTTGACAAATTTACCATTTCAGAATTTTCTCAGCACCAATTAATGCACAAAAGGTTTAACACCGTTGGAAAGATATTTTTAGGGAGATAGAATTGAAGATCTATGAAGTCAAAATCCAGTTTCAGGACTTTTTCTTATTCGAGGGTTTAAACAAATTAAGATACCCCCTTCTCACAGACCCGGTAGGATCTTATCAGCCAGTGGGGATAAAAATAACGGATACTGAAACTCGATGGGGACTGATATTCTCATAATTTTTATGAACGGGATTTAAATTCTTTTGTTTTCAAGTCAGAAAATTCAGTGGGGATGAGAAAAATAGCATAATATTTTGCAGTGAGGATTGCTTTATTTGATTATTTTCAGTGGGGACAAAAATTGAAGGAAAATTTTCCACCGGGAACGATATTTTGGCCAATTTTTCCAGCGGGAAGGGTTTCAAGTGGGTCTGTGAGAAGGGGTGTATTAAGTGATTCCGATGACTTGGATTCTGTAATAAAACTTCATAACAAAGTTTTAAGAAAGAAAAAACCGAAAGTTTTTGTTGTTAGGTAGGAAACGTTTTATTTTTTGTGATAAATTTTTGAAACAATAACAATTCTTTGATGCCAAAAGGACGAAGAGAGTAAAAAAAAAACTTGTTCGGTAATTCGAGCTTGAATCATAATGTCAATATTGTGACTTGGATTTGCATAGAGGATTCATTTGACATTTTGTTTTGTATATATTTAGCATTGAAAAGTAAAATAGATAGGTTTGTATGTTGATATTTTGGAAAGTGTTGTTTGACTATATCGGTGTTTTTTATATAAAACGGTTTTTAAATGAGCTAATATTTTAAAAGGAAGGAAAAAACGGTAAGAATTCTGTCAAGCATGTGCCTATATAATTTTTATATGAAGTCAATTACTGTTAGTAAAAAAACAATATGGAAGTATAAAAAATGCTGTAATTTAATTTTTTTTTTACTTTCAGTCTTAACATGGGTGCTACACGTTTGTTTTTTTATAAGGAACACATCTATAAGGAACTGGAGGCTGAAAATCGTCCGAGAAAAACGGAATTGTTAAGAAACTGCTAAGGAGACCAAACTTAGCAGCTAAGTAAATAAGGAACTAGATGAGGACGATGGAGGATGAAATTCTCTGGAAAAATAAGGAACTCCAGGCTCGGAGTAAAGTTTAAGGTGTGTACATAGTTTAGTGAGGTAGACGTTTTTTTTATAAGAGCATCTAAAATTTTTGAAGCCTTCGGATGTTCTTAACTTATTGAGTTTTAGCCTAAAAATGTTCTTAACATGTTCTTATTTTCGCTATTTTTTCGAGTATTTTTGTCTATTTTTCTAAGAAATCGGGGATGTTTTAGAGTCCGCGAAGTCTTAAAATGTTCTTAATATTTTAGCCATCGAAGCCTTATGTTCTTATATAGTTTGTTCTTATAAAAAAAGAAAAACGAATTTAAAACGAGAAACAAAATGACGAATAAAAAGCATGAAAAATGTCCACTCTGTAAAAATATACAAACCTTGAAAAGTGGATGGGCTTTCAAGTCACCGCCTCAAGACCAATTAAAGAAGAAAAGATTCAGAAGACGTTGGCTTACTTTAAGTATTGTTGAAGTCTGTAATAGACATTGGATGGATGACTTGGCAGGCTTTACAACAGGGTCTGCAAGCGCTGGCGGTGTTTCTGGTTCTTCAGATAAACAGTTTTTGGTTCTTTCGTATTTCAAGGACGATACGGAGAACAGCCTAAAAGGTAAAATCGATTCTTGAAAAAATTACTCTAAAGATTTTCTGTATACATTAAAATAGTGTTTTTTCTTCTTTATTTTATGCTGTTTGACTGTTTAGAAGCTACTGCAACGTATACTAAATTTTGTCAAAAAACACGACTCGTTTAAATTATGGCATGTCCAAAAAGGACATAAATTTGGCGCAGAAAAATGGGGGCCTTAGGCATGGTCATTTATACGTCAAAAGAAGCGTAAAAGGAGGTAGATTTCAGAACTGCCTGTTAATAAAATTATTTTTTTGTTTTTGAGAAATTAGGGAAAAGCCAAAAAATTAATTTTATTAACAGGCAGTTCTGAAATCTACACCCTAATACGTTTCTTTTGACGTATAAATGACCATGCGCCAAACTTATGTCCTTTTTGGACATGCCATAAGTTACACGAGGAATTATTTTTTTAAGAAAACTCCAAAAGAAAAACTTGAGACGTATCCTCATTTGAATTAATAGAAAGTTAACGGTTTTGATCTCTCTTCTAGGTCAATTCTATCTTCACCAGCAAGGAGCAGTGAAGAATGTGCAACAAATCACCGAAGATTGCCCATCTAAATATAAAGAAAGTCCATACATCTTGAGATGGGAGTTAGCGTTGCACGAAAACAGGATTTTGTACATGATCTTGGAAAATGAAAATGAAATGAAATTATGGTTGAAAGCATTTGAAAATTATTTTCAGGTATGAAAGTTGACTTTTTTTAACCCCCAACAAACATAGAGTTTATTGAAAGAAAAGGACTTAAGATAGGAGTGACATGGAGAGCATTATTTTTTCGAAGTAGTATAATTCCGGTGGGGGGTACTAGATTTGCGAGGTGATGTGCCAAAATCGAAAATCAAACCATAGAGAGAGAGGAAAAATTGGCGTTTTTAGGACCCTTACAGAGACTTTCCTCAAAATTTTTGTCGATTTTCCCTCGATTTCTATCCAAATTGTGGAAAATCGCACCCCTTTGAGAGAGGAAATTTTGAATGATTTTTGGACCCTTACAGAGACTGAATTTTCTTTTTAATGGATTTTGTACCCTTTTTAGAGACTTGTGTGGTGCGAAAAAGGGCTCGTACATACCCGGCACCCATTTTTCCTACTCCCACAGGCAAGTAGTGCTACGACCCCCGCCCTCCCGGGGTATAATCTATTGCCGGGCTAAAGTAAAAAGAAGCATTTACTTTGCAATAAAAATCTACGGGACTGCCCAAAATAAGACACAAATCAAAAATTTGAATTACTGAAATCTCTCCAAATACTTACATCGTTAGAACAACTTGAATTTTGACCAAATTTTCTAGCAACCATTATGGATTATGACGTCGTTACTTGTGACACCAAGGTGCTGAAGGTGGGAGGGTTTGATATGGAGTTCCAATTACCTCCCCCCAACTCTGTGCCAAATTACAGCTTTATACTATTTTCTTTCGTTGTTTGGGTGATTTCCTCGCTAATTCTCCTCTACTACTTAAACTTGAATAGGACAAACTTTTTAAAAGTTTTAGGATTAGTTTTAGAAATAAGTTGTTTTGAAACAAAAATTGAACGGTGATATGCCCACCCCCACCTGTTACCACAGGTACTAACTTTTTTTGAGATTCAAAGTTAGACACCACCACCCGGCTATGCATCAGTACCCCTTGACTTAATAAGTAAAAAATTGAACTTTCGTTTTCAGATGAAAGATCAGACTGCAGATAAGGTTGACGATGACGATTTAGTGGAAAAGAAAGTACAAAAATTTCAACCTGACGTCAATAATAAGTAAGTGGTGGCTATCTAAGAAGACTGTTCCATAGAAAAGATAGTAAAAACGTCGTCCCTAGGGTTTATATTATCCTAACTTGATAGGCGGTAACCATGTCGAACTTATCAGAGGAAGAGATTTGTAATTATAATTTTATTGTCTTTTAATGAGCGTTGCACTTATTCGCATGTTTCTGACGTACTTGCTCTATTGTCTTAAATCCAGTGAACTTTAAAATATATTTTCTGTTATGGTGTTTATACAATAAAATAAAATGTTGAACCTATGTATGGTTAGCATACCGTGAAAAGCACATGTCGAAATCATATATCGACACTGTGCCGACCAATCCAGATTTTATTCAGCGCGCAATCAACACAGAGAAAAGTAACCATGACGACCATCCAAGATCTTGGATGAAGTGCAAAGTTGATGTTAATATTCCCGTCGTTGAAAATACAACTCAAAAAAGTCATCAATACTTTTTAAAAAAATTCGGTGATAGAGAATCATAATATAGAGCCTATCTACTATTTCGATTCAATTAAAGTGGCATTTCCATAATTAAAAGTTTAGTAATTTGGGGATCATGCAAAAGATTTCTTTCGAAAGAAACTCATTTCAATTACGCTTTGAGGTTTCTGGGAAATTCGTAAATAGTAAACTGCATACTGATACAGTCTGCTAGACATTAATATGGCAATGTCTGCTCTTCATCTTTGATTTTTTCTTCAGTGATTAGATTGACACATGCGCGATAAGATTTCTATTATTGGTCTTCAGAGGTTGAAAAACTCTGATACTCAGGGTATATGGTTAGCAGCCTGAGGAAGACAAATGCGTCAAATTACATTTTAATTCCTTTATTATTCTTATGTTTCGATCCCTCTTTCAGAATCCAACGAGAGATAGCAGCATCAAAGAAAAACAGAAATTATCAGCCTTCATTCACAGAGCACGATATTCCTTTAGACGAGCCTGACCATGCTCCTTCATCCCCTACCACCAGGAGACAGACACCACCTGATCCCATCAGTACCAAAAAGCGATCAGGCGGTTCTTTCATACGTAACGAAGAGCGTGATAGTTTCGAAGATGAAACACCTTCAGGTTATAATTATTTACCGCCCATAAATCACATATCAATCAAACAAAAAACAACTCGAAAATCAAGCGAAGACAAAACCGACCAATCCCCAAACTCAAGTTACACATACATGCCACCACCCAAAAACACACCCAAAACGCCCGAAGGTGCAGATGAAAGCAACGAAAACTACTCTTTTTTACCGTCACCGAAGAAGATACATCAATTCAAAAAATTAGATTTCACTGACGGCAAAATAGATGACGAGAATTATAATTTTATGCCAGCTCCTAAAAACACACCAGCAAAATCAAGCCCTGAAGGTGGAATTGAGAATTACACTTTTCTGCCGCCACCAACACCCGCATCTCCAGGTCTGTCTATACGGGACAAACTGGCAGCTGACAAATTGAATAGAGTACAAAATACTGCTGTAATTTCTTCAGATAATTATGATATTGTTCCACAACCAAAACCAATCACTCCAATCAACAACATGACAAACCTTTGGGGAAATTCAGGAAATCCTCAACAAGAAAGACAGAATTCCCAAGAGGAAAATGGAGATTACAGTTTTCTACCACCTCCAAAGCCTTCAACACCAAAATCACCACAACCATCGAATGGGTATGACTATTTGCCACCTCAAGAGCAATCAGACACTGGATATGATTTTCTGCCAGCTCCGGCAACAGTTAAACCAAAAAGTCCACCGACAATGCAACCTTCATATGGGAATCTGACATTCCCCAATAAACTTCAAAACGAGAAACACACACCGACCAATAATCGATATGGATTTGATTGTTCTGATAATTCTAATGCTCAAGATGAGAGTTATATAAATTTTCAGCCCTTACAACAAATGAAAATGATAGCAAAAAACAATATGAAGAAGCCAGTATTCGATGGAAGTAAAAAGCTCACTGCTGGTGGTGGTGTTAGTGCTGGCAATGATGGCAAAAGTTACGTTAATTTCAAATATTAGTTTATCATATCCCTGTTTCCCAGCCCCAGTAAGAATTGTTTCACAAGTGGGGATGAAAATTTCAATGAGGGTAGATATAATTTTGTTCGAAAAATCCAGTGGGTGGTTTTGGAGGAAGTTTTTCCCATGTATTTCAAACGGTGATAAAATCAAAGTCCATTTCCCTGTGAGGTTGAAATTGTAGGGTAAAATTGCCATCGGGAACGAAATTTCGGTCAAATTTCGGATCTTTGACACGGGGGTGTTCTATCAGATTATCTAGAACAAGTATATGAAATAGGAATAGATGTCGTTTTTAACACTTTTTTTATCACTGCAATCCCATAATTCCGTATTAATCGTAGTAGTTTTGTTCGAGAAAACTTGCCACAAAGTTACCACACATCACTGAAGTTGACAATGAATCTTCACTGAGGTTTTTGAAATTCATCAGTCTCTGGCTTGGTATAGCGAGCTACATCTGAGCTAGTCGACGCTTAACGGGATTCTTAAGGTTTGAAAGGGCCTATAAAATCATACATCAACGCTGATTTATTTTAGAACTTATCCGAGTGTATTTCCTCAGGTTAGATAATGTCTTTCTGAGAACTAGCAACTAGACAAAATAAAGTAAATAAAAAGGGTTCGCGGTTTGTCGGGAAATCATTTCTTATACAATCTTCGCATTTACATGTTAAAATCATTGAATATATTATTGCCCCCGCAGGAGCGCAGCGACGAGGAGGCACTCATAGTTTCACGCATAGATATTGGACTGGAATCTCGAAATTTTGTTGTTTTTTTGTTTTGTCGCGCAAGCATCCCCGTAGTTAGTCTCTTCCGTAAATGTTCGGTTTTTTTTCCGGGACGGCAGTTGCTAGCCTAAAAACTTCTTTTTTATAGCAGGCGCCGCGGGCATTTTACTCAGCTTTCGAGAGTAGATTCTATTCCGCTTGTAGAATTTTGCCCGATTGGTCAACATGCAGGAAATGGAATGGAGAAGTTTCTGGAAGTTTTCTTAAATTCAAGCTCTCTCCTCATGCAGTCAAAACGCATTTATGATTTACTTTTGACTTTGGGATTAAACAAAACAGTTTATCCCCAATAATGAACAATGATTACAATGATAATAGTAGAACAATGATTGAATATGGATAAAAGTGATTATTGTTGGTGGTTGAATTGGCAACCAAACTGTAACTATAAATGGTAAATGGTACTTCGACAGTAAGTACAAATATTTTTTTCTTTGTCTACTTTTATAAGACTTGGTTTTATTAATCTTTTATGTTTATTAACCTGTGTTCTTGTTGATACTTACCAGGCACTATTTGGGAAATTATTATCAAAGATTGAAAGAAACTTTTGTGAACTATTTTTGAGGAAATTTCAGTACACTCACCATATTACATCTAATTTCATGTTTCTTATTTTTCCCTTTAAGCTTTTTATGAATGAGGATTTGTTTACATTGACAACGCAATATTACCTCGTTACTGCTACTATTACCACGTTACGTCATGATTTTCCATCCTTCTACACGATATTGCTGTTACAACTGCAAGATAACTGGCATATCTTTTTATTGTAAAACAATTTTGTCCATGAGATCCCTTATCATGTCGTTGGAAAAAGTCCTGAATGTACGCTATTTCCTGTTAATACCTGCTTCCTGCTCATCAATATTGCCTCGTTACTGATACTATTACCACGTTACGTCCTATCATCTTCCATCCTTTACACGACGCTGTTACAGCTTCTAGATTACTGGTAAATCCATTTAATGTAAACAATTTTGTATCACGATATCATTTGTTAAACCGTTGGAAAAACTCCTAAGTACGTTGTTACCTGTCAATTTTTGGTTCCTGCTCGTTATGTTTCTGGCTCATAGCATTTCTTATGCTGTTTGGTTCTACTATGTTTCATTTACCTTAAGGGAAGAAATTTTCGCGAGAAGAAATTTTCGCGGAATTTAATTTCGCGAATCA
This sequence comes from Clytia hemisphaerica, assembly GCF_902728285.1. NCBI lineage: Eukaryota > Metazoa > Cnidaria > Hydrozoa > Leptothecata > Clytiidae > Clytia > Clytia hemisphaerica. Next base: position 1,236,960 of record NW_027103551.1, read on the forward strand.
GAGTTTTAAAATGGCAAATTTCGCGGAATTTAATTTCGCGAATGAGTCGATTTCAAAAGTTTCACGGAATTTAATTTCGCGGTTGAGGGAATCATTTGTCTACGAAAAGCCCTATTTTGCCCTAAAAAGACCAATTTTAGGGGTGATTTTTTTAATTGTGAGAATATTCGTGTTTCGCGGAATTTTATTTCGCGGTTTAGCCATTTTGGTGTGTTTCGCGGAATTTAATTTCGCGAATTACACCCAAATTCGCGAAATTAAATTCCGCGAAAATTTCTTCCGCAAAAATTTCTTCTCGCGAAAATTTCTTCCCTTAAGGTATATTTCAAATTGGTTGAAATAAATATAGTTGCATGTCTTTTGACTGGTTTAGTATCTATGTAACTGTCTGTAATTGATTCTACCTGGACACTTTTCCTAATGAATGTTTTAAGATTCGTATTTTATTCTTTGTAAAAAGTAATTCACATGTTTAGAAAAAAATATGTTTCATTTATGTTAGCTTATTCATTGATATCTCAAAGAAAATGCTGTTGAGAAGAATCATTCTAACTATTCCAAATCATTTCCAAACTTTTGCTATAAAGCATTAAAAAGCCTTAATTAGCATTAATTAGTTTTTACAAGCATTTGTACAAGCGGGTGGCAGTTAGTGAAAGCTATGGCTAGTATAATTTGTATAGAGAGAGATACCGCATGATTTATCCTGTACTTTTTTCGTATTTGTTTGTAAATCGTATGAAAATTATAAATTATCGTTAAAATGAATTTCTTTAAAGGGGAACTCAACAAATTTTTCATTTTTATTTTTTTCCTGATTTTTGGTAACATTAAGTATAAAAATGAGAAAGAAAGTATATAGGTTCGATCTCTCAAATAAAAATCATGAAAAATCTCTCTTAACTTCAGTTAAAAATATGTTCGAAAAATCACCCCCTTTCTTTTTAAAAAAGATCGACTTCTCTTTGGATTATGACGTCAAAGTATTCAGAAAACAGAACAAATTCAGTTATGACTACAGTATGTTTTCAGAGTTCTGTTTTAAATAAGAAATAAATACATAAAAAAGTATTCCTGGTAAATTGTGGGTGATTTAGCTGAATAACAATAAAAAATCCAACAAAAAACACAAAAATTTAGTCACAAACCCTCTACTGAAGGGCCTGTCTTCGCTGATTTTTAGCCTGAGAAGATAAGCATCTTCCTCTTTCTGAATGCAGCTACGTCATAAAACAGCTGAAAGTGCGTCTTTTTTATTTGATAAACAATTTCATTTTAGTAGAGGGGAGCCTCTTTTTAAAAGCTCATTAAACAAATTTTTAGAGTGAAAGGAGAGTTGCAACCTTGAAATTTTGAAATTTATCATTGAAACAAACCATTTCAGGATAGAAACAAAAAAATCCAAAATTTGTTGAGTTCCCCTTTAAAAAAGATTTGCATTTCAATTCCTAGGAGCTAGGAGCTCTGCTTTTTTTACTTGAAGATGTTTCACAGTGCTTATCAGCCCTTGCGCCAATTGGTTAGTGAAAGGAGATGATTATTGACTTTACAAGGACGAAAATGAAGTCAAAATACGTACGTTCTTTTTATAAACAAACTATATAAGAACATTTGTCGAAGAAGTCTTTGCCGACTCTAAAACAGCCGGTTTCTTAGAAAAATGGGTAAGAATGTTCACAAAATGGTCAAAGTAAGAACATATTAAGAACATTTTTAAGGCTTCAAACTCAAAAAGTTAAGAAATTTTGGATGTTCTTATAAAAAGACGTGTATCATCCCTTGCGCCAATTGGTTCGTGAAAGGAGATGAGGTTTGACTTTACAAGGATCAAAATGAAGTCAAATACACGTTGTTTTTTTATAAGAGCATCCAAAATCTTTGAAGCCTTCGTCTGTTTTTAACTTTTTGAGTTTTAAGCCTAAAAATGTTCTTAACATGTTCTTATTTTCGCCATTTGGAGAGTATTGTTGTCCATTTTCCTAAGAAAATAGGTGTTTAAGGGTCCAAAAAGCCTTAAAATGTTCTTAACTTGTTCTTAACATATTGGCCATCGAAGCCTTATGTTCTTACATACTTTGTTCTCATAAAAAACAACGTGTATCAGAAGACATTACGTTGGCGTAGACCCAGAGAAGGAGAGTACTTAGGCAAAAATAGGTACTGTGTATGGTTTGGGATTTTCCCTTTTTTTTAAGCTTTCCTTAAATATGCGCTGCATTCTCACGCCGAGCAAAAAATGTACTGGTTCTCTTCATAAAAACAAAAGAGTGTACTGCATAGTGGAAGTAGTAGCATGATAATAACTACGTCATAGCATAAAAGATTGTAAAGACAAATTAAAAATGGCTGTGTATGCTTTAATTAAAATGGATTAAAACTATCTAAGACTATTTTGAATTTAAAGTTATATCCATTGTATCCATGGAAAATAGTTTTCATACATACCAGAAATTCATATTATAAAAACCATTTTGCATGAGGATTTATAGAAAGGTTATAGAAGGTTATCATATGGAGACCAGACAAGGAAATATGAGATATTAAGTGTTGTATGGAAATCTTGTTTGTGGAATTTTTGTATGAAAATGAATTTAAGCAACTTTTACGACAAGTCTTTCATTGAAAGGGATAATCAGATGGTTTGTAATATTTAGCATGTGGGATCCTTCTATTGTTCTGAGCAAAATCTCAAAATATTTTTGTCTAACTATTTTTCGAAGTAGAGATATTTAAGATACAAGTTTTTTGCTTTTAGGATGAAAACAATAGAATTTCAACGTAAGAACCGTGAAAGTACCCATCTCTAAAAGTTTCAAATTTTGATATTTCGATTTTGGTAAATTGTTACACAAAAATATTTTTGAGGTTTTACTAGGAACCACAGAAGGTTTCTGTTATCTAAATATCTCAAAACATCTGATAATCTCCTTAAGTTTCTTGGTGAGTTTAAAGTAGGGATGTAGACACCTTCTGTTGTCCTAAGTAAAACCTCCAAGTACTTTTGTCCATGTAACTATTTTCCAAAATCAAGGTTTTACCACAATTTGAAATTCTAAAGATGAGTTCTTACACGTGAAATCTGATTATCCCTTTAGCAAATGTTTACGAATAAGTTATATCTTCTTTTTCTTCTACACGTTTTTTTATAATAACAAACTATATAAGAACATAAGGCTTCGATGGTCAAAAGGCTAAGAACAATTCAAGAACATTTTAAGGCTTTGCGGACTCGAAAATATCCGATTCTTAGGAAAACGGATCAAATGGTCACAAAATGGAGAAAATAAGAACATTCTAAGAACATTTTTAAAATCTAAAAATGCTTAAAATCTAAAAAGCTGAGAATATCCGAAGGCTTCAAAAATTTTTGATGTTCTTATAAAAAAAGACGTGTACTAAAATTTCCCTCCTCTCTTGAATGTTATATAATGGCGCGAAATTGAGATGCAATAGGGTAAGGAGAATGTTCTGTTTGTTCTACCGGATCGAAAATCGAAGCGAGTTTTATATGTTCCAGAATTTCGTAATAACAACAGCACGCTCTTACTTGTATTGTAAGCATGAAAGTACTGTGAGTGTTTATCGTACGCGCTTTAACAATGTATCAATTTCTTAGTGGCATCGACTTTGTATGTGTATTTTGATATCTTTATAAGCTCCTCATAAACATAATATAAAGTTTTATGGATTATTTTACAAAAAAGCGCAATGTTTTGGACTTTTGCGTGGTTTCTCATAAAGAAAGTGTTATTTGGAAAAAGTACTTTTTTACGAGACACGTTGTTTAAAAATGATGTTATAATACACCTTTTCGAACGTAGCCGCCAATTGACGCGCGGGCATTTTTTGTCCGCTTTATCCCACTAAAACCGTCCCAGTCCTTTTTTCGCACTTATAGACAATAGAAAAATGTGTCAAAAAAGGATTGGATCGAGTTTAGGCTAAAGGGATAAAGGGATAAAGCGGACAAAAAAATGCCCGCGCGGTAATTGGCGGCTACGGTCGAAAAGATGTATTAGGGTATGGTTAATGTTTTAGGTATTACATTTTTGTTATTTTCTTTGTTTGGTTAGTTATTATGATATATTATGATATACCCCTGTGTCACAGACCCGCTTGGGTCTTGACAAAAATCTCGTCCCCGGTGGGAGAATACCTTAGAATTTCAGCCCCACTTGGAAATCGACTTTTTTTTACTCTAATGTTTAAAAATTGCACTTCAAAACCATCGCCACTGAATTTTTTAACCTTTGAACTAAGGAATTTCTATCCCCATTGGGATTTCAAAAGGAATTTTTATTCCCACTGAGAAAAAAAGTTCCAACGGGGCTGTGAGACAGGGGTGTACCATAGCGGCCTTTTATGCATTTCCAAAAAATCTAAGTTGGTCTAGTAGGGTCATGAACGTCTTCCAATGTAATAAAACTACTGTAAGAATTCGATATTTAACACGAAGAAACATAAAATGAACCAATTAACTCCAATCCCTTTCTGACTGCCTGTTTATCAACCCTACACTTTTTTCTTTTATAAGAAAAATTTTATAAAAACATAAGGCTCAAAATCGCCAAAAAATAAGAACAATCCAACGGATTAGAATAGGTGGATTAACTTCTCTCGTTGCTCCCAAGAGAGATCCATTGTCTTCTCATTGTTACAAGAAAAATCTGTAAATGACTCTGCGCACTCCTCGTTTAGTTTTTTCATTGTTTTTATAAGAAAAATTTTCCAATTTATACAGTTTCGAAAACGAATTTGTCCTATGATTCGATCAATTTTGATGATTTTGCAAATATTTTAAATCCTGCACTTAAGTTTTAGCATCAACAAACGCTAGACCAGTTTTAATGTAAATTTTTAATCTTTTGTCAATGGCAATCTTCAGATAAGTGAAAATTAACGTATGGTCTATAACTAAGAAACTATCGATGGGTCACGAATGGGTTGCATACTGGTGAAAGAAGACTGTATTTAGAATTAGGAAAATAAATTTCAAATTATTTGGCTAATTTCTGCATTGGATAGAAAGGGCTAAAAAAGTGCATTTTCTTATTTAAAATGTACCACGTGATACGTAATGACCAATGAAAATGTTGAAAGTAATGATTTTTTACAACTTTTTTACAACTTATCAAGTTTTAATTGCTAGCAAACTCGTAAAAAAGTTTGATAACCTAACGAGGAGTGTTTTCTATGAGTTCTTAATCCACCTATTCTAATCCGTTGAACAATCTAAGAACAATGCTGAGCCTAAAATTACTCAATTTCAAGCAACTTAAGGGTCAAAGGAGTACAAATTGGCGGTAAAACGCTTAAATACCTTGATTGCACCATATAAAAAGAACAGGATAAGAACAATTTGAGGCTCAAAGTACCAAAAAAATAAGAACAGCCGAGCCTCAGCAAAATTATACTTGCTCTATAAAAAAAGTGTAATATCACAAAGGATTATGGGTCTAGACTACCATTATTCGAAAGCGACTCAAATTTTAAACGTATGACGTCATCCGAGATCTTGGTTACCTTGAACCCAAGCCCTTTTTATAGGGTTTAAATAAGTATTAAATGCTATTCATACTCTCAGTCTATACAAAAGAGACTAAATATCGATATACAATCATAGCAATAAAAAAGAGGAATTCCAGGCAAAAAACTTCAAAAAACCAAAACGATTTTTTGTGCTCTCTTTTGGAATTTTGAGTTTTAACATTAGACTTACAACTTTAGGATCTCAGGAGCTCAAATTCTGGGAATATGGCCTCGAAATGAGAATTTCAAATGAAATTGAAGTGAAAATGCTGAAATGGCCAATCTCCCTCGAAAACTTTGAAAATCGTTAAAATACGGAAAAGAAACTTTTTGTTACGTAATTAAACTTTGTGGAAAATTTTCTGATTCGTTGAAAAGTGCCAATGTTTTGCGAAAAAAATCAGACGTAAAACTGATGAAAAGCCAAGTTTGAAAACATGTATTTTTCCTTTTAGATGAAAAATAGATCAAAAAAATAGAAAATAGAAAAATATATATGTAGAAGTCCTTGGTGCCAAATATGAGAACAGGAGGAGGTTTTTGTCAGCTCTGTCAAAAGAAAAGAACTTTCCATAGTGGAAATGCAATCAAATCACCTCCAAATGACAAATTAAAGAAGAAAAGCTTTCGTCCAAGATGGCTGGTATTATCATCAGTGGATCGATGTAGCAATTGCACCAAAGATGAAAACAAAAATGAAAGTGGTGATAAGGAGTGTACAATGCTTTTTTATTATACAGACCAATCAGAATCGACATTGAAAGGTAAATGAAAGTATTTTTATATTCAGAAATTTGTTTTGAAAATTGGGTTATTCCAGAAATAGTTTGCACCACCAATGTTGATAGGAGGTGTGACGTCCAGGGTGGTTTGGAAAATAAAAATTTCAGGGGGTTTTGGTTTTTCGAGTAAGCAAAATAAGGTTGAAAATCCAGGGTGGTCAGTAAAACGAGGTCGAAAATCCAGGGTGGTCAGTAAAACGAGGTCGAAAATCCAGGGTGGTTTGAAAAGTGAGAAAAATAAATCCAGGGGTCGTCCTTCCCAAAAAGGACCTCCTCAACATAGGGGGTACAATCTTTTTCAAATTAGAAACTTAAGTATGAAACACTTACTACTGACATACTATACTTAAAATTGCTTTTAAAAATGGATAAATTTCCCCTTCGAATGTATGAAAATACATAAGATTTTTATTCCTTATCAGAAAAGTAGGAATCATGTTGACCCCCCCCCCCCTTTCAAAGGGACACCTGTTATGTTGGTATTCCTCCCCTCACTCGAGTTTTTCGAAAGATGCCAACCCTCTAACAAAGTTTTCGAACTATGGCTCTTGTTAGACGTTAACCGCGGATAATAATCTACTTCCTAAAGAGTAGTTAATAAAATGAATTTCGACCACTGAATTCTAAAAATAAGACTTGAATGACCATTTCCAAAGCAGTTTCGTTATCAATATGGTAGATATGTTTTTGTTTGGACGAGATTGAGTCGTGTCTCAAAATGGTAGCCTGAGCTGTGAAATTTGTTGTTAATTTTTGCTTCACAAAATAAAACTCAGAAGTCTTTTCCATTTTTTATAAAATTTCGCGCATTTTAAGCCCTTAAACATCCACGAGTTTCAATTCTAGTCACTTCGGAACTTTAAACTCAATGGCTTCGTGGTCCTATTCATAACTGAAGTCCATTTATTTTCAGGATACTTCAATCTTACGGACGCCATCATAGAATCAGTTGATCACATTACAGAAGATGTTCCATCCAAATATCGAGATTGTCCGAACATCATCCGTTGGGAGCTTCCCAAACACGAAGGTCGTGTCTTATATACTTTACTCGAGACTCAAGAAGCAAAAGACTTGTGGTTAAAGGCAATTGATGAACTGAAATTTGTAAGTTGAATGTATACATTTTAAAGTGGCTTTTAGAATCTTAGATTTGAGGATTTTTCATTAGGGAGTTTCGAGTAACGAGTTATGTGTTGTATTTGAAACACATTACCAATTTTCAAACGGTTCTTTTGAAGGTATCGATCAACAGTGTTTTTTAACTATGCTAAACTTTCGCTAATTCGGGCTCAAATGGGAAATCTATTTCCTTTTGAATTACAGAGAGATTTATAGAACGATTCGAAAATAGAAGTTTGAATTAGCGAGAGTGCACTGTATTCTTGGGTACGCCAGATAGAATATCTTAAATGAAAAAGAAGGGTTGGAAACTATTCTTAAAAGACGTCGGGGTTGGAACCACTGACCTTTATATACGCTGGACCAAGTTTCTCAATCCTTTGATAAGAGTTTTTTGAAAAGGGGTACCCTAATGGCGGCACTACTCAATAGCGGGGTAAATGCATCGAGAGCGCTAAATCTAGATTTCCTCGAAAACCGTTGATGATGTAGCGCCGTTAAGACGTTAATTTTTAACATTGCAATGGCTTTTTTCTCGGGTACCAATTCCAAAAAACATCCCATCAAAGATGGCGGATATAGCTGGGTCCAGGGTATATAAAGGTCAGTGGCTGGAACAAGGAATATCCTGGAAAATGAGAGCTAAGTGACTTAATTCAAACTGACAAAAAACATTTTACCATAGGGGTTAAAATACTGAAGAATAACTCGAGTAGAAAACTCCCCGGCAAGTGCCCAATAATAGTTACCCGAAAGAGTGGGTTGTATTATTTATTAATTATCTAACTTTCATTATGTACTAATATATAATTACAAGACTTTGTTTTCGATATAATAACACCTTGTATTATAATAACATTGTAATATACAATAGAAAAAGTTTATTTTATCCCTATATTAACCAATTATTTGACCTTATTTTAACACACAAAACTTGTATAGCATTTATTCGATATATTGATCTTCAAAAAACCTGTCATACTAATGGATAGAACTTATAATTGCGTTAATTTTCTTACCCACGAAGTACATGGTTTTTATAAGAACAAACTTTATGAGAACATAAAGCTTCAATGACCAAAATATCAAGAACAAGATAAGAACATTTTAAGGCTAAAAAACGTGGGGTACTTAGGCAAAAATCGGTGCTGGGTATGTGCGGACGGCAAGGGTCGGTTTTTTCATCTTTCAAAGTCTCTCTAAGGGTCGGAAAAATCAGAAAGTTTTAAATTAGTCTCTCTAAGGGTCGGAAAATTCACGATTTTTAGGAAATTTTTTGGTTTCGAGAAAAAAAATTGTAAAAAAGTCTCTCTAAGGGTAGAATTCTTTTCTAAAATGGAAGAAAATTTGCCAACCCTAGTACCCCCCCCCCCCCGGGACCATATGCCTCCTGTCCATAAATTATTTATTGATGAAGGGTTTCGGAGGGTTCCCCTAATCTCCTTAGATCCTTCTTTACATTGAACGTTTTGACACTAACACAAAAGTAGCAAAGCCCAGAATGAATTTTCTAGCTTCCCCACCTGTAAGCTAGGCCTGGTGGAAGCGGGGAGACTGGTGAGACCTCAGCCTCCCCACTTTTGAGCTTTTAAACGGTTGTTCCACCGGACCTGAAGCTTACCCGTCATAATTATTATAAGACCATTTAATTTGCTATATGTATTCAAGTCAAATATAAATGAACTATATACATATGTCTTATCCCGCAGTTGCAAAAGAGAAGGTCAATCAACGAAGAAACAAATAGGGAAGATGACCAACCAAGGTAAACTCCTTTTTGAAATTTACAAATTGGGCCTTCCATAAAATGTTTGTACATGGGGGTGGATGATATATTAGATTTTTTGTCCGGGGGTAGTGAAAAATCTGCAAAATTTGCCTTGTTTTGGGGGCAAATTTGCTCTGTTCAGGGGCAATTTTGAATGTCCCGGGGGGGGGGGTCATGATTCACTATGTCTGGGGGGGGGGGGGTTAAATTTCCAAAAAACGTTTTATCCTTCACTCCCTCATATTCTAATTTTTTTACTGGAAAAGCCCATTGTAATTTATACTTAAATTTCAAAATGGATTTCTCAAGACGAAATGCTTCTACAGGGATGAGGAGTTATTTTGGATTATAAAATAAATCGAATATTTGAAAATTGATTCAACGAAATCTATTATTTATTGCAAATTACAGTGGAGCCTCTTTAACTCGAACCTCTACAACTCGAGTCGAATGTCTCATTAACTAGAACAAGATGTATGATCTCTTCAGTTGACAATGCCTTATAAACCTTCTTCCATTTCTCGAAGTTTTCATATCTCGAAGAAATTTATGTTCCCCGTTTGGGTTCGAATTTGTAGGAAAGCTTATGAGAAGATAAACTACAACCATTAAGGCTGGACTTAAAAAGTTGTTGGTTTGCCGTCACCCGACCGACCCTACCTCGAAACCTGCCGACCCAAAAAATTTTATTGCCATTTTAAAGGAGATTTTTTTCACTTCAAAAACTTCAAACAATAAAAAATCAAAACTCGTATCTTTTTTGTCTCAAGCATAAGAATCGTAAATTCCCTGCTAGAACTTCTGTTTTTTTTATTCAAGATTACCTAAATGTAAACATCCATTGCAACATTCCATGGACGAAAATTTCATAAATCGCCAAAATAAAAAAAAATTCCGACCGACCGACCCACCTCCAAAATCTAGGGTGACGGCAAACCAACAAATTTTTAAGCCCAGCCTAAATGACTTTTATTTCAAGCATTTCCAAAGTCACATTACGTTACGACCGAGGACCAAGTTTCGACGAAGATTGTGACAACGAAAATAAACAAGACGTCAATGGAAATGATGTTGCTCGTAACTCGACAGATTGCGATACTTTATCGAACGAAGTATTCTCACATTTTCGAGAAATCACGAAAAGTTTTGTGGAAGTCGCTCTGACAGATCATGATGAATTTATGGAAAATTTCAAAAACTGAATTTGGAGATTATGTTCAAATATACATTTTAGAGCACAAAATATTCGTAATAAACAGTGGAATTTTATTGGTTATCAACCGCTTTAAGACGATGATAATCTTCTGTGGTGACGTTATTATGTGAAGTGTAGCGGTCTAAGTGTTTTTATCATGCTCTAAATTTTAAAATGTGACTTTTTTACTGGAAAAGAGAATGTCGATGTGAAATAATTTTTGTACAACTTTTTTTATTTTATAGCAATTTTTAGCTGAAAAAAATCATAATATATACATAATTTCTTAAAGGAAAAATTCAAGCTAAAACAAAATGACTAAAAAAATTATCTCTCTCCCTTCTCGCAAAGCGTTTTACCAAAAATTTGTCAAAAATTATGTCGCTGCAATTTGTTACGAATGATTTAGAAAAAAATCTTTACCTCTCTTTGTTTTGATAATCTACCCTTTTTATGCTAACTTACTTCCCCCATTTCCTTCGATTACTTTTACAAAGGCTCTCTCGCTAGTTAAAAACGGGGGTTGCACGGTATGCAAATTGCTAATTCACAATACACTCAAAAAAATAAATTTAAAAACAACCCTCAGCCTAAAACGACTGAATTTTGGGAAAATTAAAGGTCACAACGGTAAAATTTGGGTATGAGGCTACTCTTAGGTTCCAAATAAACGCCCCCCCCGCTTGCTAATTGTTCGAAAATTTCACAACCCCCCGGACCTTATTAGGACCCCCCTCCCCCGTTTATTAATTTTTAAGAATTTTTCAGCTTTTAAAGAGAAGGCTGATTTTAGCATACATTTACCTTATTTTTAGGTTTTCGTAATTACAATTTCCAACCCCCCCGGTAATAAGGTCCCCCCCCCGTTTATCAAAATTTTGAAAATTTTCCAACCCCCCCCCCCGTTTATTGGGAACCTAAGAGTAGGCAAAAATAACCCCAATTTGTCCTAAAATAAAACAGGATAAGAAAAGTTTGAGGCTAAAAGTGACAATTAATAAGAACAGCCGAAGCTCAACTTGTAAACTTGTTCTTAGGTAAAAAAAATAGTGTATTTTCCAGGCAAACGTGACATTTGATTTTTCCTGTTGTCTTGTTACATACAATGAAACAAGTCTTTGATAGCTTTTCTATATTTTGGATCTCTTATTCCATACAAAAAGGGATTAATAGCTGAGCTACAATAAGCCAATAGAAGCAGCATTTGTGTTATCACGTCACTATTAGTCAAGTCTTGTGAAAACGAAACATACATGTCGTAAATCGTTATAGGTAGCATGCAGCCTACATAAAGAGCAATTTGTACTAGGACAATTTTGGCTGATTTAATCTCATGTTTACAGATATTTGCAATTCGTTTACATTTACTGTGAGGTGGTTGTCCATTATTTTCAGTTTTTGCTAGTCCTTTCTTAGATGAGCTTGATTGATTTCTACATGTTGAAGAAGTACGAATGTTGCTATCTCTGGCTCTAGCGATTGTTGTTAAGATTCGTAGGTATAAAACAATGGTTATCAATACGGGAAGATAGAAGACTACCATTAAGAAACACGATAACGTGATTGGTGCAAGGAGATCAGCTAACAAGCATATTTTTGTGTTTCGTTTGACAAGGCTGCTAGGATCTGGTCGATGTATGACCGGGAATGCGGCTACAACATTAGAAATAATCCAGGCTATAACAATAGCTGATATTGTTTTTTTTGTGGTTATTCGTGCCCTGTATTTCAAAGGATGATTGATTCCCAAATATCTATCGACTGTGATTAACAAAAGGTTGAACTGTGCCACTGTGAAACATAATACAGCCACGAAAACAGCCAGTTTGCAGGTAAAGATATCCTTGGTTGCGCCTATCAGGACACTGATATTATACGGTACATTGATGGTGGCTACAAGTAGATCTGAGATTGCCAGATTGAAAATCAACAGATTTGTATTTCGTTGACGTAATTGCTTTGATCGGATGATGATTACGATGATCAAAAGATTACCGATGAACGATACCGACAGTATACAGGTGTAAACGATAGTGAACAAGATGTTTCCAGCGCCCCACATTATCACAAGTTATGTACACCAAAAATCAGAACATTTTGAGACTGGAAAACGATTTATTCACTGTCGGATTTAAGACAATAGAGCAGCTACGTCGGACAAAAGTGAAGTAGAGCAAGTCTCGTTAAAAGACAATGAAATTACAATTACAAATCTCTTCCTCTGACAAGTTCGATATGGTCTAAAACCGCCTATGTTATTGGCAGTTCCATGTTTTTGAAAACAATCCTTACTTGAAATTAAATGTTTTAAAATGGAATATCTTGATTAATTATTAGTTTTAATTGAAAATACTATTATTGATATCGCAGTATTCAAACCGTGAAAATCTAATCATTTTAATGAAAATTCAAATGGGAATTGGTTTTTTCTTGAGAAGAAAAGGCGAAAACAATTGTTAATCATTTGATGGGAAAAAGTAATATGAAAATATAAAAATAATAGCATATCAAATGAAATATGAAAAACGAACCATGTCCTAATTCTATACAGCTGTTTTAATTAAAAGCTTAATGGTGGCCTTTGATAGGAATAGATTTTTTTTCAATTTAAACGAATAATCAATAATCTCTTTGTACTCGAGATCTATACGATCTGATAAAAATAATTGGGGTCAAAATTTGTTGAACAATAATAAAATCATACAGCACTGGTTCTATACATGACACCGTCATTGTTAACACAAGATTTAGAAACTTTTTAAAATCGCAGTAGTACCAAAGTAGAAAAGATAAAAATGAGTGGACCAATCGAAGAAGTAATATTTATTTGTTCTTGTCTTGCCATATTAACTGTCTCGACTTGTGGTAATCTTCTACTCATCATGGCTACAATACATAACCCAAAACTACGTTCCTTTACAAATATATTAATCAGTAATTTGGCAATATCAGACATATTGATTATAGTATTAAGTTTACCTTTCCAAATCTATGGTTTTGTTGAACACCAACATTTGCTCGTTGTTTGTCGTATCAAAGTTTTTACAGCTATCACAACCTTCACATTATCAAACACCAATCTCCTACTGGTGACTTTTGATCGATTCTTCAATATCCATTGGCCCTTGAAATATAAGACGATATCTTTTAAGAAATTGAAATTGGGTATTGGATTATCATGGTTGTTTAGTTTGTTATTGGGGATCTTTCCTTTTGCAATTATTGGAGAACGCCAAATCGACAGTCAATATTTAGAATCAACCAGATGTAATTTTTCAGTCGTCTTAGAATATGAGTATATAGTTTTTATAGAGCTTGGTAATTTTATCCCAGTCTGGGTGATCATTGTGTGTTTAAATGCATTGTTGTTAAGGAAGATTTACAAATCGAAGAAGAAAGACATAAGAGCTCATAATCATCAAGAAAACAAAACAGCTGAAGACAATCAAAGGCTGAAGGCTTTTCTACGAGAGCTGAAATACGCTAAGGTGATATGCCTGACTGTAGGTATATACACGCTTTGTATGGCACCAATAATCATTATAAACACTTTAAAAGTATTCGTACCTTTTCTTAATGTGAAATCCACTGGATTCAGGGTTATGCTTTTGTTTTTGTATTTGTGTCCAGCATTGAATCCATTGGTTTATGGTTTAAAGATGAGCAGTTACCGTAAAGAGTTCAAGCGCTATCTTCCATGTAAAAGATGGATTTGAATAATGGACTATTTCTGTATAGTATGGATATCAAATCAAACAAGTCGGATAGAGGTTTGCTGGACACTGCAGGAGAGCCAAATTAAAGCTTGCAGGCCAGACGATCTTGTGGAATCCATCCAACTGAAAAGCTAATATTGGTCGATCTGCACTTAGCTACATAGATCAACTTGCTTCAACACAAGTTGGATAGAGGTTTTGCTGGACACTGCAGGAGAGCCAAATCAAAGCTTGCAAGCAAGACGATCTTGTGGAATCCACTTGCTTCGAAACAGGATGCTTCTCTACCAACAGCTATGGACGTTAGATATGATTGGAGAAGAAGGGTTGATGCTTCCAGTGCACACACTACAAGATGATGACTCGTTGATTTTGTTTTGTCAGTATATCTTACATTATTAAAGTTTATTTTGTGCTAAAATGAAATAAAAGTAAATATTAAATGGATGTGTTTCAAGCACGTTGGTTATTTTGTTTGACTGATTTTCATTATACCAGGCGATCCAAGAAAAAGTTTTTGCTGGCTAGCTGTGTGCAAAGCAATGAATATCTAATTCATTCTCTATATGGTTCAGTATTTTGAAGTTGAAATTCACATTTTAAAAAGTCATTAATATTTTTTGCGCAATAACATACCGAAGAGCTTCAATGACTTTTTGACATATTTTTGACTGTTTTAGAGGTTACTTTTGACTTCAATTTGAAGACTAGAGAATCATAAAATTCTTGGTTCATATCATTTTGGGCTCAGGTATGAATCAATTTGTTATACTTCTCATTGGGTCAACCTGTTTAACCAGCAATGGGACCAACTAATCAGATTTTCAACAAAAAAAATACAGATTTGAAGTAAATGTGTGAAAAATAAATGCTTCATCTTTTTCAATCGAAATTTTTTTATTTACAAAATAGATATTACGTCAATAAAAATAAAAAATGTTAGCAAAGTTTCTTAGATAAATCTTTAAAATTCATCAATCATTTCAAAACCCCAAACCAAGTGTTATGAAGGAAAAGAACGCATCAAATCTGAGATTCAATCCATGAAGAAATATGCAACCCTCGTGCCCATTGGTAAAATCTTCACTTCAAGACCCTTCGGGGGTCATTAAATTCAATGGTATTTCTGCTGTCAAAAAAATAGCGAAAGCTTTGTAAAGGAATTCAATCTCAATAGGTCGAGTATCAGTATGGTAGATAAAATCACTAAGGGTTGATTGAAGCCATCAAAATTTTACATAAAAATATTTTACAATTTTTGTTCCAACCCAAATAAAACTATATAACCGTAACAATAGAGTCTTTCACTGGTACTCGTGTGTCTAGCTTTGTATGTCCAGATCCGTGATGTGTGAATCTCATTATTATCTTGATCCAATACCAAAAATCAACTTCAAATCATCAAGAGTCAGCTTTTGAGATTTCCCACTGAAAGTAAACAAGAAAAAATATTTTATTGTGAAAATTTATGATTCTAGAGGACTAAAACTACTGTAGTTGCCAAAGTTGAGCTATATCCACCAACAAATAAAAAGGCAATGGGTAAAGCTCTGTTATAATAAATTGACACAACTACAGATATCATATTCTTTTACACACTTTTACATGCTAGATAGGCTAACTGTTCCTAAAATTTCCGTGGAAAGCGTGTCCAGTTTTGAAGTCGATTAGTCCGCCATATTGTTTTCTATTTTACCTTAGAATTTCGAGTGCTCATGTTTCAAAACATTTGTATCACACTGTTGACAACAACCCAATGGGCACAAACGTCTTTTGGACGTCTAATGTACGTTTCTAGGACGTCCAAAGGTCTTAAAGACGTCCATTGAATGTCCATAAGACGTTGCGTGCCCATAGGGAAGCATTGAAAGTAAGATGGCGAACTAGTCAGCTCTAAAACTGGACACGCTTCTTTTTATATGGGAAGCCCGATCCAAGTGGTTCTTAGATAAGTGGACACAACCCTTTGAAAATACCTCAAGAACAAGACCTAAAACTAGTTTCCAAAATAGAGAACCTCACAAAAACCTTCTTATCTATGTGATAAATTCAGCGGCAAATATTGATAAAATGAAAATGATTAACCCAGGCATACCCATAGAGGACAGTATCTGCGAGCGCTTTTTTCTTTTCTTGCAATTGGACGATCCTTTCTTCTACCGTATCCTCGCATAAGAACCTGAAATGTGACAACAGTTGCATATTATCAGTGGTCAAAGTAGGGTTTTTCGTCGAGAATGGATTTTACAGAGAGAATTTAACACATATTCTTGAAATTTAGGTGAATCATGGAGATTTTTAAGATGGAAAGCCTTTTTATTCATGATATTCATGATGTAATCTTTTATACAGAAGCACACAAAATAATCCGGAACTAGTGGCAAAATTTGCCACTAGTCTTTTGTTATTTTGCCACTAGTTCCGGGTTATCTCGGGTGCTTCCGTATAAAAGATTACGTCATGAATATCATGAATAACCACGGAAATTCGTCTGAGAATCTGTCTGAGACAGTAGAATTTGTAACACAGATATTATAAGTTCTATTTATACTGAGACGATTAATTTGTCTGAGACGAGCAATTTAGAAAATGAGCATTATGGAGGATTCAATAAATAGGATCTCCTCCACAGATCACATTTTACACACTACTCGTCTCAGACGATTTTTCCGTCTCAGTATAAATGGAACTATTATATGGATGTAACGAAAAAAATTATGTTGAGATTTTCCAAAAAAAGCCGGGGAATTGAAATTTAAAAGAATGAGAAGTGCAAAATCTAATATGGATGGATATTCCATATTTTTTTTCAAACGTGATGGTTTTAAATTTGTGCTTTTAATACACATAATGGCAAATGCACGGTATTTTTTATTCATACTTATGAATGACACAGTCATTGAGTTGTCCAACACGATAAATTCGATCACAAGCTTGATCTTCCAAAGATGGATTCCTACAAAAAAAAATAATTTCGAAAATTTTTTTTCGCAATGAAGTCTTTTTTGTGCGAGCCTTAAGAGGATTTACTATTGGATTGGATGAAGTATATGCGATATAAGTAAGTAGTAAGTCTGCGACCGCAGTCGGAGGCGACCCGAAGGCTTCTCTTTTGATAGCTATCTATCCGAAGGTAGGGAAGGCCGTTACTCTTTCTTCATGGATTTCTACACTTACCCTTGATCCTTCTCTTAATTGCTGAGCATCAAGCAGAGAGGCATCGAGTACCATTTTGAGAATCTTTGGTATGACCCGGCTGGGGGTCGAACCCACAACCTTGCGAACCGTAGCCGGATGCTCTACCACTGCACTACGATCAATATAATGCGTACGAATTTCACAAAGTTTCGCACCTTACGTAAAATATTTGGTGCCCAGAAAAAATCGACCAAAAGAATTAAAAAAGGTTTTATATCGAGCCTCGAGTAAAGATACTTGATGACTCAAAAAAAAACAGAAAACATTTTTAAAACCCAACCATATACTTACCAATGCTGATCCATCAAAAACAAATGGCTTCCACCAATCAAATTCAAGCCCACGCCCCCAGCTTTCAAGGAGACCAACATAACCTACAAATATAAAAAAATAAAATATTATAGTTGAAATAAATAAATTAGAGGATCTTCATTTTATTTCTTCTCGTTTGGTATTTAAAATGTTTTAAACCAGAAAAATGTTTTTGAACCAAAGTTTGATTAAAAGGAAAATAAAAGATTAATCAGAGAAACAGGGTTTAGCAATGAAATACCTGCGGGTCAATCTCATTATTGAAATCTTCAACGATATCAGCTCGTTTCTTTGCATTCACACTAAAAGAAATAAAGGTAAATACTGACGGTTCGTTAACGCATTATTTTGTTTTGGTCCCCCCCTATAAGCTCGTTAAAGGTTTTGTTTTTAAATAAGAGTCATATCGTTTGCTTACTTATCAATTTTAATTTACAAGCTTTTTAACATAGAATTGACACGGATGTGTAGCAAGATCGTGCAGAATAAGGAAAAACAAAATTTTTTGCTTATATCAGCATAATATAACAATAGGGAGACACTCTCCTGATATGAAATATGTGTCTGATATCAAACGGGAACACTTATGTAAAAATAAAACCTTTAAGACTCTTTTAAAGTTTGTATTCAAAATCATGAAACTTGTCGAGAATTCGTTTTCCAGCAAGAGAAATATAATATATAAAAAGGGCTCAAAGAGATAAAAAAAACTTAAATTCTAGTACCCTGTTTGCTGCAAATTCTTATTGCGGCCAATAAAAAAGCTTCTATCAATTCAACATGTACCTTCCAGTGATGAATTCGTATTTGATTCCACTCCGTTTCAAATGAGAAGCGACAATTTCTAACATTCTAGTCCACTGTGAGACAACAACACTGCCGTGAAAATAAAACAGATATCAATTACCGAAAATTTGATAATCAAAGTTGTGACTTTGAGTCTCGCCGGATCCGTTGGTTTTCCAACGGTTCTGGTGGCTGGTCAGAAGACAACATGAGAGCGACTGTATTCACTTCAATGTAATACATGAGGGCAAAATTCATGATAATCAAAGTGTAAAGAAATTTGTTCCCTTATTCAATGTTATAAGTCATCTAGGAACTATAAAATCTCCGATACCTGTCAAATTGAATTGGAATACAATGGAGTCTCTATAACTTATGGAACACAAATTTGTTCGAGTTACAGAGAAAGGTTTATAAGAAGTTGTTCGAGTTATAGAGGTCCGAGTTAAAGAGACTCTGATCTTCTAGAATAGAAATATAATCCGTAAAACAATACTCATTTCTATTTGATTATCGGTACCTTTTGATTGGCTTTCTAGTCTGTGATGTACGGCCCATTGATTTCAATTCTTTTAGTAGTGTTTGAATCTGAAAGCGAAAGAGCATCATTCGTTAATGGTAATTTTTGATGAAAAATGTTACAAGTTTGTTTTGCAACATTTAAAAGTGTATTTATAAAAGTGGTGTATTTGTAGGGCTATTCCAGAAAAAATTATACCCCCGATATTGAGGTAGATCTTTTTGGGGATAGCTACCCCTTGGAATTTTTTTCTTATTTTTTGGACCACCCTGTATTTTCGATCTCATTTTACTGATCACCCTGAATTTTTACACTTGAAAACCCAGACCCCCCTTGATTTTCATTTTCCAAACCACCCTGGACGTCACACCTCCTCAACATAGAGTACAAACTATTTCTGGAATAGCCCATGGATGTTAAGAAAGTTGAATGTCGTTGAGCTCATATCTTGTATCAGTTGGGAGCTTCAACAATATTTTCAATTTGTATGGAATTTACCGTTAAAAATGTCTTACTAAGTAATAAAGATCAATAAATACCTTAGTGCTTGCATAGCCTCCTTTAAATTCCGTTGGTCTTGAAAACTGAAAAAGCAAGATTGAGTTATAATATATAAGAATTCGAGTAAAAAGAAACGCATTTCAAATTTTAAGCGAATAATCCTAAAGATGAAAAACAAACGACCAAAGGTAGAGCCGGATGGCTACGGTGCGCAACGATGTGGGTTCAACCCCCAGCCGGGTCATACCAACGATTCCCAAAATGTTCTTGATGCCTCTCTACTTGATGCTCAGCAATTAAAGAGAAGGATTAAGGGCAAATGGAGCAATCCAAGAAAAAAGAGTGGCGCCCTTCCCTGCCTTTGGGTAGATAGCTATCGAAAGAAGAGCATTCGGGTCGCCTCCGACTTCCTTACTTATTTACAGCAAAACAAAGAAAGAACTCAATTACCATTGGACTACTTTCATCTATGGACATGTTACCAAGTTGTTCTTCAAGTGGAATATCAATCCCTTCGCTTTTACACAAGTCGCTATCCAGTGGCTAATACAAAGAAAAGGGAGATAAAGGATATTTCTTTTTACGATATAGAAGGGAGGCGCACCTCCATGTTGACAAAGCAGAATAAACAAAAGTTATATACTCAGGTGGCGCCGAAAGAAGAAAAGTTGTAAATAAATGTTAGGATATGAGTCAAATTATGTTCTTTAAGGAATCAAATTCAAATTAATTTACGCCATTAGGGGCTTCGCTCTGAATAAGGTAGTAGGCAGAGAAGGAAACTTAGTAAAACTTAGAAAAACCTTGATAAAAACGCTGATTTACTATCGTAGTGTATCATGGTGCTACCTTCAATGAAATCAAAGTTTTACTTATACTCTTAGGCTCCAAATAAACGCCCCCCCCCCTCGCTTGTTAATTTTTTGAAAATTTTCAACCCCCGGACCTTATTAGGACCCCCCCCCCGTTTATTAATTTTTAAGAATATTTTCAGCTGTCATAGAGAAGGCCCCTTATTTTGCTCTAAATAGCCTGATTTTAGCCTATATTTACCTTATTTTTGGATTTTCAAAAGTACAATTTCCATTAAGGGCAGAAACCTTCGCGGGCAGAAATTTTCGCGTTTTTCGCGATTTTGATCCTTTTTTGCGAAAGTTTCTGCCAGGTAAGAAATTAAACCTGAAAAACGTGAGTTTTTTTTCGTGAAAAATAAACTTTCCTACTCAGTTTTGCACTGTTTGCTAAATTTTAGCGTGTTTAATGAGTTTTTGTTACCTAAAAATTCGCGAAAGTTCTATCTGTGAAATTTCGGCTAAAATCATAACTCGCGAAACTTAAATTCGCTAAATTTCGCGACTTTTTGCGACCTTTCGCGACCTTTTATTCGAACACCCCCCCCCCCTTTATTTGGAACCTCAGAGTAATAAGATTTACTTTACTTTTTTAGAAACTGTTAGGTCACACCATATGACATAAATACCTGACACATAAGCGACATGTGACTACAACACTGCCTCAATCTCAACACAAGAACCAATAGGCAACCAGCATTCCGTGCGTTAACAACACTCAAACCAATCATTTTCAATAGTTCGTCCACATCCATACCAAGGATTTCTTTCGGCATTTCAGAATCTGATAATTGATGTTTCTTGGATGAGGTCGATTCGCCGTCTTTCTTGGAATTCATGAATTGAGTGAACATATTTCTAAAAAGTTCGAAAATGAAACTCACTAAGCAAAAGAATTATTGATTCGAGCATTAATTTAAAAAAAATACCTGAAATAGATAACAAAATTTTGGGAAGTAAATAAAACGAACAATAGACAAAAACAACAGACATACGCTAGCATTATAAAGTAGTCCAGAAGTTGGTGATGGGGACGCCATCATTCAAATCAGAAAGCAAAGATAGTATACGGCAGATTTTCTGACTGTTACAAGTTTACCATGCCACTCGAATCAGTCATCAACTAACCTCGAGTAGAATAGTTATTCACATAATAAAGCAGTGATTGTATAGTCAACTGCTCAAAAGTTTTTCTGAAGATCCAATCCGTCAATGAATGGTTAAAGTTATACTGTAGAATAAATTAAGTAAATAAACTTACTTTGAAAATTTCTGCATGACCTCATATACGTCTTTTTCAGATTCTGAAAGTTTGAGTTTATGTACAATGCAACTTCTTTTGGGAAGTGATACCTATGGAAAATCGATAACAAATCAAAGGACATTGCTTCTATCTAATTATTCATTGAATAATATGATAACGGGGTACAATTACAAGTTGACATGATCTTTTAACGCCATTTAAGCAAAGAATTGTACTTGATAACGAAAACACTAATCTTCTTGAGATAATATCTAATCATTTTTGGATAGAAGAATGATAACTTTAAACGACCATTCCGAAAAAAAGCTCCAAAAACGCTCATATTGGTTGATGTATTAAATGTCTGTCAATGAAAGTTTGACATGGAATTGAACAGCCTGTCCTAAACACTGAGCTTTGTAAAACCCTGGGCAGCATTTTTTCAATCCTGACAAACGAAATCTTTTGACCGGAGTTTTTTGGAAATTGGCACCCTGATGGTAGTACTACTCAATAGCGGTGTAAATGTATCGAGAGCGCTAGATCTACTTTTCTTTAAACGTTTATGATGTTTGACGTTGGATAAAATTTCTTAACACTGCAATGGCTTCTTGCGGGTACCACTTTGAAAAAAAAAGGATGGCGGATAAAGCAGTGCCCAGGGGATGTAAAGGTCAGTGGTCCTTAACAAAACCGAAAAAATTATTTTTGAATACCAGTGGTTTTCCCGTTTTAGCGTCATTTTGATCTTTGGTTCGTCTTAGCAAGATACTAGTCACAATGGAATTCATACGCTTCCGGCCCGAAGCTGTTTTATTGTCTACTTCGTGTTTCCAAAACTTCAACTCATTAAATGGTGAAACTCTCAAGAACTTGATCAAGGAATAGAGGTCCATGGTGTTGTTTTGGATCGGAGTACCAGTGACAACCCATCGACTTTCTAGAAATGAAAAGAGAGTATGAAAAATGGTTTCTAAACAATCTACATTGGGGTCTCCATAATTCGAACCTCGAATGTTTTCCAGATGGATGCTTTTATAAGATTTTAATAATTGGTCATTTGAAGTAATAAAAATGACGCACTCTTTAGAAAAAGTAACAAAATTGTTTTATTACTGGTTAACGACCAGTCAAATCAAATAGGAGCTTGTAAAAACTCCACCTCATCCCGTGTTTTCTTAACTCGAACAAGTTATCCGGTTTCTTAAGTCCATATCTCGAAATTTCCATAACTCAAACAATTTTGCGTTTCCCCCGTGCGTGTTCGACTTAAAGTCCGCTGTACTTTATTTAAAAAAATTGTTTTTGAGTACTCTATTCTAAAAAATCTCAAAATAGTGTGCTTATTGCGACAAGCTAAGTGGAACATTGAAGAGCCATATGTAATAAACATGATTACTGAATGAACATACCTGATTACTAACTGAACATACCTGCTTCTAAAGAGCATATGGCAATGGATACGTTCGTCTTATGATTTTTTATGGTGTGACCCTCATCCAAGATGATTCGCCTCCAAAAAACCTTGAATATAGGTCCAGATTCTGCTTTCTTTGGTTGGGTAGAGTCAAGCCATTCACCTAGAGCAGGCTAAAAAAGTGTAAGAAAATAGTTTAAATACATGTTTCAAGGGATACAGAACGAATTCATTTGATGATATTGGGTGATATTTTTCATGATTTCACGGGAAAGTTATTACATCAACAAAATACAAAATACAAAATGGAAAATTGTAAACATGCCATACCTTATTATTCTTTTCTTTTTCTTCTTCAATAAAAGGTTTTCCTTCAATGCTGACAATGTTGTACGTTGTTACCACGATGTCATAATTAACCAACCTATATTGATGAAATAAAAAATAGCTAAAACAGCGTAGTGAAAAGGCTACGGTGCCTAATGTCTCGGCTTCAATTCTTACCCGGGTCACACCAAAGGTTTCCAAAATGTTCGAGGATTCGAGGTTCCGATAACTAAATATTCGGAAAGTTGCTATAAGCGTATTTTAAGTTAATCCGAAAGGTTCTACGGGAAATATTGGACTATCTGTGCCTATGTGCCAAAATGGTGCTTTGCCTCTCTGCATAATGCTCAGCAATTGAGAGAAGGATTAAGGGTAAGCAGAGTAATCCAGGGAGAAAGAGTGGCGGTCACAGACTTACTTACCAATAAATAATGTAAGTAAGCCGGAAAGTCTTGGACAATGAGAAGCACAAAACTTTAAAAGGATCCAGTCGAAAGTATAACACGAAAAATCATAATTTCATACAAAGAATACTTCATAATCTGGTACATGGAACTAAAGAAGAAGCAATTCTCCTTAAAATTAACAAGCTAGATGCTGAATGGACCTACCTGATGATGAAATTTAGATAGCAATGCGAGGAGAAAAATGAAAAAAATCAGTCAGAAAATATAGCGTTTAGCGAAAATGTATAACGCAATAAATTCTTCATTGATTGTTGATTGGGGGACAGGGAAGGGTTGTAAGGAAAAAATAAATATAAAGTTGTAGTCGCAAAAATCAGTTTTATTGACAATTGAATTATGCTTGACGGTGAGCATTGTTATCAATAATGTTTTTGTGTTAAAAACATAGAAATATAAGGAAAAATCCAATGAAAATCTGCAAAAACGGCGATTTCCGGCATTTTCAACCGGAAAAATTTTTTTCTCAGAAATCAAACTCGGCCATGTTTTGAGCATTGCGAATATGCATCTTTCTGCAAAAAATCAGAAAAAACTAAGAATGAAAATTCGAGAAAATGTCAAAAAACCGGGTTTTCCGGCATATTCGACATTTCTGGCGAAAATAGGTTGTTCCGGCGATTTTTAAATAGTTCCGGCTTCAAAAATCAATTTTATTGAAAATTGAAACATGCTTGATGGTGGGCATTGCTATTATTAATGTTTTTGAATGAAAAAACCAATTATAAGGAAAGAGTCCAATGAAAATCCAGAAAAACGGCGATTTCCGGCATTTTCCACCGGAAAAAAATTTTCTCAAAAATCGGACTCGACCATGTTTTGGGCATTGTTAATACGCATCTTCGAACAAAAAATCAGAAAAAACTAATGATAAAATCTCGAGAAAATGCCAAAAAACAGTTTTTCCGGCATATTTCCGGCATTTTCGGCCGGAAAAAAATGTTTTTCGAAATTCGAGCTCCGTCACATTTTAGGTATTGTCATTTTGCATCAGTGTGCAAAAAAAAACAGAAAAAAAGTAATGAGCCAATCCCGAGAAAAGCTGGTAACAGACGAACGAACGAACGAACGAACGAACGTGGGTTAATTCAAAGGACCTCCACCGGGGTACCCAGAGGTAGGTCCAAAAATTGTCAATTTACTCACCGATTAGGTCTAGTTTCTCTATTTGGACCATGGTATAGATGGACTCGAAGCTGTAGTTTTTCTACACGTTTTTCAATTTCTTTGTGCCATTGATGTACAAGTGATGCAGGACACACGATAATGGTTGACTTGCTCTTTATCAATTTTGAGTCTTTCGGTAATTCTAAAATGAAATATAAAAGAGTGAGTTAGGGTACAAGAAGTTGAAAATGAAGAATTAGGTAAAATAATCAGGTTCGTCTGTGTTATAGTATTCATTGTCAAGAAGCAAATTTGGTAAAATTATAAGATAACTCGATTATTTTGCGAAAAATCTCAAAAAGAAATTTCAACTGAAATTAAACAAATCTAAACATCGGATTCCTTCATAAAAATGTAGTATCTACTCTACCTGTCAGTTTGGATAGGTTCTTTTGTTTACTTTTCAAGGTCAATGAAATCATGGTCAGGGTTTTACCAAGACCCATATCATCGGCTAGAAAGAAAAAAAGCAACAAACAGATTCATAAGTAAAAACATTGAGCCTCAGTTATCTAAGCTATCTCTAACACTTTTAAACAGTCTAAACATTGTTTCCACAAGGGGGACAGACCCCTTCCACGCTATGCTATGATACCTACTTGGAGAATTCCAAAAGAAAAGAATCTCCGCTAAAAAACTTTCTATACCTAGAATCCCACCAGAGGGTATTTGTGTTTCTCTCCAAGTCAACCATGCAAGAGCTTGACGTTGATGAGTCATTAAGGTAACTTTCAGTTTCTCGGGGTCCTCTGCTTCCTCGTGAGGAGCTGGGCATGTGTCAAGAGATCTGAAAAAAAAAGATGAAGATAATGATAAAGAACTTAAAGGGATAATCAGATGGTTTGTTATATTTGGCATGTAGGATCCTTCTATATTATCCGGAGCAAAATCTCAAAATATTTCTGCCTAACTATTTTCCAAAGTCGAAACAATAGATTTTCAACGTAAGAACCGTGTAAGAACCCATTTTCAAAAATTTCAAATTTTGATATCTCGATTTTGGAAAATTGTTACACAGAAATACTTTTAGGTTTTATTAAGGACCACAGAAGGTTTTAGTAATCTAAATATCTCAAGCCATCCGATTATCCCTTTAATAAGCGGGTCTATTTGATGAGATGAATCTCTCCTTCATTGAATTGATTTAAATATGTAGGAAGAATGCGCAGTCATAACTAACTGAAATTGTAGATGGACATTAAAAAATTTGGAAGATTCTAAAAAATCAAATATCCAATCTAGTCTAATGGGGTTTTGAATAATTGAAGTTTTCGCATAAAAGAAATCTTATAAGCAAAAATGGACAGATTTACTTGTGCAAATGTTCGATAGCTTCTTTGGTCATTTTGCCAACTTCTTGTAACCGCTTTGATGTCATTCTACCACCGAAATATTCTTTTTGTGCACCATGACCAGTCATTGCAGTTGCTTGCATTGGGGGAGGGGGTGGATGATCTAGCATTTTGGCTCCCATAGATGGTAGTTGAACCTTCAGACTGCTATCATCTGTTTCACTTCCTGTATTAAAATACATAAAAATAAATTGAGTGGAACAATATAATTTTTAACTTGAAAAAAATCAATTTAAAATTCATCCTGAGCATTTTCTTATACTTTGGTTTGCTTTCGAGAATGATTTTAAGCTAGTTTCAAAACCATAAAAACTTTGAAAACTACTTTTTCAAAAAAAATATACCTGGCTCTGGGGGATGGGAGTGAAGATAATCAATTCTTTTGGTAATTTGGTCAATCTTATCCTTCATCTTTTGTCCACCATCTGCTGTTTTCGGACCAAAGAATTTCAGCAGTTGCTAAAAAGTCAGGAATAGATCATAAAATTTTTATTTCAAGTAAGACCAACTCTGGCTCATCTGTATAAAATTACATAATTCGGTGGACGAATAATTAATGGACTACTTTAAAATTTTGATAGAAAACGATTATTACTCTCTGATTAAAAAAATCAACTAATTCAAAGATTTGGATTGAAACTTAATCAATAACCCAGGATATGAAACTAACAAAGGATATAACGACCATGTAAATGTCACTTTATTCCCTTTTACCTGTTGTCCCTTGAGTGTGAACTCCAATGTTTTCAATTCTCGTTCATGCGAAGCTGCATCCATGATATTCATATGTGAAAACTCTTCAGCAAGTTGTTTATTATTGCTGGCAGTACTGGATGAGATGGCTTTGGGAAGACCATCATCTTCATCTTCATCAGAACTTAGAATCTCAATAGTTTGTTTGTTATTGCTAGTGGTACTGCTACTGTTAATGACCTTATTTTGCTCTTGTTGAAAATATTCACTTGTGGTCGATGAATGACTTGAGTCGTGGGAACTTGCATCTGACACATCACTGACCCTAGATCTAGATGATCTCATTTCATAAAACGAATGAGGTAAAACTGACGACTCCTCTGATTGATTTTCTACACTGACGCTATCTGATGAAGGTATTTTTATAACGTCATTTGGTTTGTTGTTGTCTTTGTTAGCTTCAGAGGCGGCTTGTTTATCATTAGTTGAGCTTTTTGTGTTGGCTGTTGAAAGAAGCTGGTCCTCGTTTGAATTTTTGTTTGAAGAGGCTTTTTCGTCTTCAGATGAAGGTTCTGTTCTAACATCTTTATTGGTGTGTTTAGAATTGTCCGATTCTCTATTGGTCTTAGGAATATTTTGAATGGGTTCTTTTTGCTTAGGTTTTGCTGGCTGTTCTTTATCTTTGACAGCGTCGTGTGTGTTGGTTACGTCTTTCAGTTTATCAATAGGCTGGAGAAAAATAAAGAATGATACTTTTTCGTTAGTTTTGCATTCAAAAGGCAAACTAAAACTAAATTATTTGTAGAGAAATCCAAAAAGTATACTTATCTTGAACAGAAAGGAGGGTTTTATGTAAAAAAAAACAAGTTTAAATTCAAGAGGATTTGAGAAATAATAGAAAAATTTCCACTTACCTTAGGGTTGTTAACAGGAACAAGTTGATGACCACACCATCTTTCACCAAGTTGTTTTCCCTGAATACATCTGAAGTAACACCTGAAAAGAAGATTAGGAAGCATGATTTTAAAAATACCAAAGATAAGACTTATATACGATAATAATACCACAAGTTGCATCATTTTTAAAGGTTATCCGGAAAATCGCATACCTCAGGGCAGTTGTTGTTTTATCGTGGTTAACTGCTTTCAATTCAACAAGTTGTTCATGTTTTGGGCATACAGTCTTGAAGTCCTTTCTGAAAAAACAATCAGAAATCATAATGTGATTATAAAGATTAGATATTCACCTCAACCATAAAATATCTGTGAACAGGATATTCCATGGCAGTTTACCTTAATAGTTGTCTGTACAAACCCAGTATCTACGGCTGATTTCAAAATTCATTGGCGTAGAGGGTCTGATGTCATTGTCTTTTCTCATTTGAGATTTTTCAAACCGACCGCTGCAATGGAGTGTTGGTGAGAGAGGGGAGACAATGAGAGAAGTGTTGCTCTCTATAAATCATACTTCATTGCAGAGGTCTCCGTACAGGATTTTTTTATCAAACAGACAATGTGCACAGAGTGTACTACGAAGCGATAAACGTGAGATACACTCTGATACAAAGTACCTTAATAGTAAACCACATTTAAATATAAAGCAAAAATAGATTTAGGAGAAATTTGAGCATAACTTACGGAGCTGTTTTGGAAAAGGAGCATTTCGAGCATATGAAGAAACATAAACCAAATGAGGCTGGCTTGGTTCCAGTTTTGACAAAACATGGCCCTGTAAGATGAAGAAAAAAGAGAAGAATGTTGATATAATTGCATTTCTTTTTGCAGAATATTCCAAAAAACATAACATCTAAATAATTCTTAGACGTAATGCTCGCATGCTACGATTCCATTTCACTCCGAAACAAAATGAAGCCATTTTATTGGTTAAAAGTGACTTAAAACATAACTGTAACAATAAAAACCATAAAACATAAATGGCTTCATTTTGTTTCGGAGCGAAACGAAATCGTAACGTGCGAACATGTTCTTAGATTGTAATCATTTATTTTACTCATTGGAGAAGGCCAAAGTCTCATTATACATAGCCTAAATGCTCAAAAAGATGAAAACTAAGATTGAGTATGACTGTAATTGTAAAAGAATACAGAGCTAGAAAGCATACGTCATCATCTTAATGATAATCAATCAAAAAAGAGCTAAATAAGACAAAAAGTAGAGGACAAATCTATTTCACTCCTGTTGAAATGATGGAATGATGTTTTTGCTAAAGAAATTTTCTAAAATGTGAAACTTGATGATGATGAAACTTAAGAAATGATACCTACTAATTACTTATGAATAACTAATCACTACAGCATTATTTTTTTATAATGGTGGCATCTAATTGATTAGTCTTTTAAAATACAGCTGTCTGATAACATCTGGTCATAATTTTCTTACGGCACGGTAAATTCTACAACAATTCTACAACAAAAATCTTGTTGTGCACCGGAAAGTGGAAAACTAAATTTTCCCGATACAGTACCCTATTTTTAAACACAATCATGCAATTTTGTTTTCATTCCCAGTCCTATCAGCGAAATTTGAGATGGATTGATTCGACAGATTTCTTGATTTTCACCCATCCCTTAAAGCTTTAGCGTGGGCATCTGATCTAATGAGGTTAGTTTGTACAATCATGGTAACGGCAATAAGGTATGATGTAGTAATTTGTTATTCAATAGATAGCTTAAAATTATTTTTCAAAACCTTTGCCATCTTGCAGAGCTTTAAAAAAGAAAGAAAATGAGGGGTTAAAGGCTTCTAGAGGATAAGTGAGAGACATTCAAACTTTATTGTCGGGAATTTGTCTAAAAATGTCTTCTTTATTTTTCCATATATCTCTTTTTCTAGTGTAGCTAGAATTCTGAAATTTGGAGGGAAGATTCTTTGATGACATTAGAATATCATTATTTATCGTCAACAATATGAGCAATCTGATTGACTAAAACACGTACATAAATGCTATGCTGTATTTCATCTTGCACCATACAAATACAAGACCTAAAAAACGTTGGAAAAGCCTACCTAGCCTCCTTTCGTGTCCAATATTTTACGACTGAATTGTTTTTTTAGAAAAATGATTTCACAGCTGACATAGGCAAAGATTGAAGTTTCTCAAGTTCAAAAATGCTGGTTATAGCATTGCTAGATAAAAAGCTGATTTTTTTCTTTTTCGTTTTTCATCTTTGTGTTTGAAAATTTTAGAAAAATTTCATACGCATAATATTCCACTCCAGATTGCCTTTCCAAAACATATAAAATCGCTATCTAATTCGAAATCTATTAAAAGTAATACGTAAAATTGAAAATTTACTGCTATGCTTGCTAAATTGAAATGTACTTTAAAAGAAAGTGCACTGTGGACAAATTGGTAAATTGCCAAATGTTTTTGCTAAATTACAAAATTTATTTGCCTTTGGAGAAAAAAAAGTTGCAACTATTGATAAACAAATGTTTCTGGAAATGGAGGAAAACATAGTTGAAGGCTGAAACTTTGTATGTTATCAGAAAAAGGGTGAGGAATATGTAGCGAGAATGGGCCTTCAGGCCTGATGTTACTTAAATATATATCGCTAAACTAGAAAGAGAGATATGTATGTTATCAGAAAAAGGGTGAGGAATATGTAGCGAGAATGGACCTTCAGGCCTGATGTTACTTAAATATATTATCGCTAAACTAGAAAGAGAGATATGTAAAATTAGAGAAGAATGACTGGAAAAATTTTTTGACACATTTTTTGAACTTTTTATTGGGCAAAAAATTAGCTTAGGCCCAATTTAACAGTATAGACCAGGGGGGGGCACGCAGTTACTACAAGACAGTATGACACTTACTACCGTGGTGGTACTGTATTCAGAAGTTATGAAAACAGTTACTACACAGTGTAGTAACTGCTATTTGGGGGTGGTGCCAAACACTAAAACTGGCACTTTTGGTGTAGTAAGTGCTTATATTTTAATTCTTTTTAAAAAACTTCCAAAAATTTTCACAAAAAATGAATTTTTTTTGTGAAAAAATTCTTTGTTAAAAAAAATATTTTTGTTATAAATGGACGAAAAAAATTTGAAATTTTTCTCAGACCCAACTTTGAAATTATGCTTTCCCTAATTATCATTAAAATGTTCTCAAAAGCTGTTAACCAAGTAAATTAAAAGAAAATTTAGCACAAAAAATGGCTTTGGGTTGAAAAATAATCACAATTTAGGGTAATTTTGAGCATGTTTTTGATGATATCATTTAAAAACAAGGGTGGTACCTGGAAATCTTTTCTGAAAACAGTTACTACCAAAGTGTAGTAACTGCAAAGGGTGGTGGTCCTGAAAAAAAGTGTTGAAAAAGCACTTACTACACATCATGTCTTGTAGTAACTGCGTGCCACCCCCTGTATAGACTTAAAACTTGTATATCAAGATTACGGGATTTCGAGTACCGGCCGATTTTACTTTTGTTTTCAGTGGTTTCACTTTCGATTTCAAGCCAACATCTTCGCAACCGGGTGCTTGCCCATAGTTACAGGTAATTGTACAAAAAAAACAAACATAGAGAGTTTTCCAAATCCCCTATTTCAATTAAACCAATAAAAAATGAAAGTTTTCCATGTTTCACTTTTTTGCAACTTTTTTGCACCAATTCTTCAAAATGAAAATATTAAAGATTTAAAATTCTTCTTTTATTCAATGATTTTTTTACGGCACTTTGTTGACAATCTAACTCTCACATCAAATTCCCGCTTTCTTCAGTAAATTGAAGATGAGAAAAAACCTAAGCCTTAGAATCACAGATTGAAAAAAATATATGAAGGGTGGAATTTTACAGCCGCCCGTTGTGCAAGGCACTGAGAAGCCAAGGGTGCCAAAAAGAAGGGCCATTGGAAATGCAGCAACCTTATTGGTGGAAATTTTACAAACAGCTGTGAAGGAGCGCCAGGAAGCAATCAGTAGAAGAGACCACTTTCGTTTTTGTTGCAGAATTCAATATAAACTTCTCTCAGTCAGTCAGTCATTACTTGTCAATGTGTTGTGTCAGCATTGTCTTGTTGTAAAGGGGAAGATAAAAGAGGTAGGACTAGCCTAGTTTCTAATCCTGATCTAGGATAGCAACTCCAGAAGATTTTTCAAATTTTAATATTTTTTTCAAAACCTATCCTATCTTGTAGAGCTTTGAAAAAGAAAGAAAATGAGGGGTCATAGGCCTCCAGAGGAAGTGGTTATAAAGATATTCAAATATATTTTGCAGATTTGTTCTCCATTTGGTAGAGATGCCTCACGGAAAGTTTGACAGTTTGACCGGCTATAAATGCCGGACAGCCCGGCAATTGTCCTTACGGGGACGTCCTGCAGCGGCCCGTAGCCCGGTGACGGTTGAGTGATGAAATTTGGGTTGTGAGACCCACCCAGTCCGGCGCTAGGGGAAGGGGTTATTTACGATCCCGTACAAGTCCTTTACGGTCCTGTAACGCCCTTCCGTCAACTTTTCAGGACTTTGGACCTATTTTTTCGGAATCTACACCCAAAAAAACATGAATTATCAAAACCTGGATAAAGATTTAAAGACGTGCCCCTAACCCGACTCGAACTGGGGCTGAAGGTGTACGTCAGCACCAAATTTCGTAATTTTCCCCTATACCGACGATTGACTCTTACTCGCTTTTTTAAAAACTGCTTATTCAGCAAAATCAGCAAGCCAAAAGGTGGGCCATATAGTGGGCCAAATTCCCTGGGCCAACAAGGCGAGCCAGCTTTTGTTGAAACCCGGAAAATAGCATGAAAAAATTCGAAAAATGTGTCAAATAATAAAGTTTTTTTCCAGTCAGCCAGTCTTTTTTTCTAGTGTAGCTAGAGACCTGAAATTTCAGCCATTTTCAGCCAAATCCAACTTTTGTTCTTGCTTGGGCTTTGTGAAAACTTATCCTGTCATGTGTAAACATTCCGGTATGTTTCTTATGTACTTGACTACTCGCAGTTAAACCAGGATAAGACGGGGGTACTGCAATAAAAAGTTGTGCAAGAAAAACCATAATTTCAACCTCAAAAGGTGACTTTCTTTGCCAATAACTTTTAATAGAATTGACGCGAACATAACTTCTAAAGAGTCGCCCAGTTGGCGACCCAAATTTTTTGATTCAAATTCTTCACTTACTTTTCACTTTTTTGAAAATCGTTTTCGACCAACGGTTAGACAACTTTTAACATGCTCTTCGTGTTTGTTTTGATTTTTTATTTGAGGCCATCTTCTTAGAATAAAAAACTTTTGAAGCGAGCGGTACTAGTGCTCAGTTCCCAACCGACGTACCAGTCTGCAACCGATCGCAAGAAAGAGGTAAGTAAGGTAAGGTCATATTAATTGATCAGGATGATAAAAAAAACTCATAAGCTTTCCCCTATTAAATTTATTTACACTCGTTCTTTTGTTTTGAAATAGCACGACCCTTGACATGGCCCGAGAATTCGCGGGCCAAAACTTTTATTGGAATTCGCGTAAAGCCCGAATATGGCCCGAACTTGGTTTCTCTTAATTGTATTAAATATATGAATGTTGTAAATTCATATAAATATTAAATGTCTTATTTGGTGTGAAAACATTTATAAATATACTTAGGGTGGAAATATTTGCTAGTAAACTGGTCCTGGTTTTAAACTGAAGCGTGTCCACGGGAAGCTCGTAAAGTTTTTTTGAGTGATATAAACAAAACAGACAAATCTTATTTTGTACTATTTTGTTTTAGTGGACATGATGAATAAATTTAAATATGGAATCTTCTGAACATGGCCCGACCATGGCCCGAATGACTCGGGTCATGTTCGGGCCAAAAGAATTGATAGGGTCTCTCGGCCTGAACATGGCCCGAAGAGGCCCGAGAATTCTCGAGCCATGTCGAGGGTCGTGAAATAGCCCAGTCTGGAATTCATACACAGTACGCCAAATATATTCAGCGTGAGAATGCCCTCAATTGGGGTGTAACCTTCTTGATCCTCAAAATATCTTCGGTGTGGCTTTTGCATGGATTCCACACTGGGAAATAGCTCACTTACATTTCCCTTTTGCATGTTTTTTGTTTTTCTCAAGATTTTTTAATGGCTGAATCTTCCATCAATCTCCTATCCCGATCGTTGAGTAATCCATCGATCACATATTGATCCGTCATTGAGCCGTTCCGATGATCGATCCTATCAAGAGCGCGGGAGTCTGGTACACAGTACGGGAAATAGGTCAAGGCATATAACTACCAAAAGAAATTCTCCAGAGGTTTGTTTTTGTATGACTTTTCTGGGTTCAAAGATGTTCGGTCGCCAACTAGACCGGTCCCCAACTGGGCAGGGGACTCTATATGAGATGGACGGCTGACATGACAAGAAGTTCCGACTTCACATTTTTTGAAAAACAAAATGGCGAAAGGACGTTTTTTCATGTTTATTACGCACGAGCGAGCGCAGCGAGCGAGTCCGTCCCTTTTTCCATGGCGGGCGGGCGTGCGAAAAGAAACCGAAATTAACCCGAAAATCTATACTATGCGTGTTGCATTTTTCAAATCTTCAACTTTTTTACAACTTTTCGAACGATTCGAATGTTCTACGGACAAACTCACTAAGATAACTTTACATTTACGAATTTGTACTTTAACATGGTAAGTGCAACCAAAAGAAATCGGGAAATAGGTGGGAAAGTCAGTAATCGGCAAATCGGGTTTCCCCCCCGACAACAAGAACTAAACAAAACATTTTTGTCAACAAAACCAAAAACCTGAAAACTTTTGGCGACATATGGTTTGCTGGGTTTGTCTTGCTTTGACTAGAAGATTGAATTGATTCAATTTGCTTTAAAATTATCAACAACATTAAAAGTACTGCTGTTTTTTATCCTGGTGTTTTTTCTATCCAACAAAAACTGGCAAATGTCAAGGCAGAATATTCAAAATGGCTAGCTCCAGCAACCTCCAGCATCACTTTTTTGTTGATCAGAGCAGAATTGGTTGTGACTTGCCTGCTTGCATTGCAGCTGTCAAAAACAGTTAAACAGAACAAATATATCTAGGAACTATGATGGTTCAGTTTTGTACCTTATTCTTCAAATTTTGAAACTGTAGCTACCTATTCACTTGTTGGTGTTGCTTTGTTGAGGAGCGAGTACTGGAAGATTTGATTTTCCTAAATTCACAATTCTTCTGGAAATGGCATGGAACAGTCACAGCTGGTAAAGACTAGAAATATCAGCTTAATCAAGTGGATGGAAGAAACAAGGGAACAGCGGCTTGATGATCAAGTTCAATATATTAATCACGTAATACCTGCGTGTGCTGCATCATGCATAGCGTGCATGCATATGCTTGATTCTGATAAGTTATGTTATGATATCTGGATATGATTATTATTGATGTTTGACGGACGGTAACTGACGGTTGAATGGATGATAACTGACAGCCTGATTTAAAGTGAATCAAATGGGATTTGTTTGCTTCAATATAAACTTGTTAATGGATAATTCTTGGATCTTTTTCTTCTCTAAAAGCTGTATATTACTGTCAAGTTCTAACTTGGGACAATTGGTTGAAGCATGGGACTGTTGACAATCTGGCCTGTATTTTCACTTAGTGTTAAATCTCTTTGACAACAAATTTGCTTTGATAACTCCACCAAGTTTATCAATCTTACTTTCTGTCATAGCATGTCACAACAACTTTCACTGATAACGCGCCCTTTTTAACTTTTTTGTTTTCATTCAAAATGACCGAGCGCCAATTGGAGAATTAGAGAACGCCCGCCGCCTAACCGCCTATCACCTGATGGGATTAACTTGTCAATACACAGAGGCCGGTAAAAATGGTAGGTAAAAATGTGCACTTTAGTACTGTGAAAGGTTAGAGGAATGTAAACATTGTGAATTTTTTTCTCTCCTTTAAAGAGAATGATTTAGATATTTGACCATGATATCAAAGATAATTTTATAAGTCTCTCCTGAAAGTTTCACAAAAATTCATCAAGAGGGAAAAAAATTATGATTAAAAGGAGTTCTTTACCTACTGTTTTTCTGCTATGTTTCCTTATGGTTATGAGAACCAGATGTTTACCTACCGTTCTTTTACGGAGGAGAGTGAATTTTCTGTGGTCGCTGAAATCAAAACAATGGAAAATTGGATTGACGTGTGCGCAGACACTCCTAAACGGTGTATTGCTCCATCGTTTTGCCACTAGTAATTTGTTCTTCTTCGTTCCAGACACTTGCATGTATTTTCACTACAAATTTTTTTCATATTTCAATTTAAAAGCCTACTCGGTGCAAAAGAGAAATCGTGTATTTTTTAATACGCCGTTCATTAACTCAAATCAAATGACTTTGGAGGTTCGGTGAAATGGTGGCCGAATTGCTGTCATATGTTTTGTCAGGTAGTCCCAAGTTAGAGCAGTTGATGGTATAAAGGATTGTGCTGTGCCAGGAAAAACTCTTCATAGGGCTTGGGTGATTTTTCTAGGCACCAGGGGTAACTACCGTGAAGTCGGGTAACTTGCATCAGTGGAGGCTAACATGCATAGCCCTCAAATGACTGACCAATCAAAGCAGCAAAATTTCAAAACAAATGAAATACGCAGCTCCGCTCACAGCTTTACTCTACCATTTTTGTTTTAATTTAACTTTGTAATTTAAGGACCAGCCAGGTCATTCATTTGAGGGCTATGCATGCACCCGACTTCACGGTAGGTGATGGGTATGTCCATGCCAAAAATTGAAAATTGACCCTGTGAGAGAATGAATTTTGCACATACTTGAGACACCCAATTTACCTTTAAAATACCAACCATCCCGCCCAGTTCTTGAAAAAATTGCAAAAAAACAGTCATACCCAGGCCCAGGGGGTCGATTTGTCCAGTAGGTAAAATGATGGAAAAAATAATATATCTTTCACTGTCCAACCCAAATGAATGAGTTTTCTGGAAGGACCATTTCTAACAAAAGAAATAGATTTATATATTGTATAATTTTTGACTTTTCTTTTTTTTTTATTTTTAGGAAATTTTAGGACTCTTGGAGATTTTGCGGATTTTTCTAAGACCTCTTGGTTTTACAGTCTCGTTTATTTGAACCAGTAATTTTTTGTTGAGAACTTGCTGTTCTCATTTTTTATCTCATTTTTATTTCTATAATTCCGAGTTTCAATAAGATAATAAATCAATAAATCCTTTATTTGATTACAATTTTATTGTTTACCACATGCTCGAGTTACTCATATTTTCTTCCAAAACTCTTTGTTGAGCCTAGGATGTTTTTATTTTTTTATACCAAACAATCGTTATGACTTTCTTATTTTAGATCGAAATTTTAAGATATTTGAGACTTTCTTTGTTCCATTAATTGTATTTATTGAATTTTTATAATAAAAAAGCATACGATTTTTGCTTATTTCACCTCAATTGTTAATATTTTGTAAGAACTCTTGCAATTCAAATTCTTGTGATTCAGCCGTTTAAAGTTGTTTTTATACCCTGGCGATTTGATTCTCGACTCTCATGAAATCGTTCTTTTAAAGAAATATGTCATTCTATCTTGTATTCCATCAGGATTTTCCAAGTTTTTCATTAATTAGGTTTTAGAGTGAACATTCTGACATTTTGTGTAGTTAACGAGTTTCCTTTCCATTAAAATTCACCATAACATTAACATTTGATGATTTTATAGCCAATCAGCCGGGGAGGGTCAGTCTATCATTAGCAGTATGTAATTTGAGGTTAGTCGGTGGTTTCAGAAAAATGTTCAGTGTTTTATTACACGGATATTATATAGTTTCATTAATTTTTGAAAATAGATTCTCAAATTTTCAAAAATATGTTAAATTCGCGAAAGAAGCTCAATGTCCCAAAATCAAGTTTTTACAACCATGCAAATCACCAAAAGTGGTTGATACATCATGCAAATATAATGAAAATAGCCCAAATCACGCACCATGATGCCTCAAATTATTTCCCGCGATCACAAATGACGCAAACGGCTGGGGTCCCTTAGATTGAATTTTGCCGTATGTACCCCTAATAATTTAAAGCGCCAAAATTGCAAAATTCGGATGTTGCCTTATTTTCAAACAAGTTAACAAAAATTGGGTTAGTTTCGGTCCTTTTCTGTTGTAAACTGGCAATGGAAAATTTCCCCGGGAATGAGAAAGCTTCCTACGGTAGTGTTTAAAAAACCTTTCGCTTGCGAACACGAGACTTTGGTATCGTGCGTAACCCCTTTTACAATTGATAATTATTGAAAGAATTCAGCTAATTTTAAGGTTTAAAAATTATTTATTTTTCTTTTGCCATGTGTACTAAAAGATTCTACAATGTTTGGGGAACTCAATCAAATTCAAATATCCAAAACTTTTGGCAAAAG
The DNA here is from genome assembly GCF_902728285.1 of Clytia hemisphaerica. NCBI lineage: Eukaryota > Metazoa > Cnidaria > Hydrozoa > Leptothecata > Clytiidae > Clytia > Clytia hemisphaerica. The sequence continues at coordinate 1,275,267 of NW_027103551.1, forward strand.
TTTTTCTATTTTTCATGTATATAAGGCGGCAATCACAAATATCTTCATTTCGCGTCCTCGTTGGGTCTAAAAAGTGAGTCGGTCGGTCGGTCGGTTGTAAAAATTTTCGGGTTTCCTTTTTTCCATCCATTTTTACAGTAGTAGGGTGTATGATGAAATGGCAAAAAATGACTTTTTTTCTGGAAATGTAATTTGGACAACTTTTTCTGGTAATTTAATCTATTTGAAGACTTTCTGCAAAAAAATTAATTCAAAATGTTCAAAATTGACCGTTTACCCCCTATTTTATAAAAAATACCCCCTAAATAGCGGAAAATAGCGATTTTTGAGCTTTCATAACTTTTAAAGGCTCAAATTGAACTTTCAGACTTGGCATAACTAATGAAAACTATTTGAACTGTTAAAATAACAAGATAATTTCTAAAAGTAATGAATCTCAAAACTCATTCTCAATCTCAAATCTTAACAAAGCGACCATTGGAACTGAAAGAACTAAAAAAACTTAGCAAAAAGAAAAACCAATTCAGAAAATTTTTCCACTAAATCAACATTCAAAGATTAGATAATAAGTCTGTGAGTGCTGGACTTGCTTATTTCTAAGCAAGGCTTGATGCGCACTACAGAGTTTCTATGTATGGTTACATTGTCAGAGTTCGAAGGCCATTTCCAAAGACTTTTCATTTGGTCATTTACACTAACAGGTGTCATGAAATTGCAGTTCACATCTTCTGTACCAACTCTCATTCTTCAACTTCACCTAAAAAGTAAAAAGAATGTGTCATTACTAAGTAAAAGATCAGGTGTTTCTTTCATTATTCAACACAGTATTATACGTATACTTAAAGATGAAATAAAATCTAACCTGAGTAAAAACCATCCTCGAATGCTCCAATAAGAAAATCTCCGACAATGGGTGGCCAATCTGAATCTCTTGCCTTTCTAACCTATATATTGAAGAAAATGATACATAAACTTTTAAATCTAGAGCATATTGAAATGATAACTTAAGTGCTTGTTTCTCCTCTGATTGGTAAATCAATTCATTTATCCTGAAAAACACAAAGGTTCATGGAATAGGTGGGTTTAAGATTTAAAGTTACCTCTTTTCCTCTAGAATTTTCTTGTTCATCGTGTTGAGTAATACCATCCATCAATTCATCTTGCTCTCCTTCCACCGCTGCTTCATTCATTGTCAGTTTTGCTTGCATTATTATTGATTGCATTTTCTCAAGATCCATCATGTCAGCTAAAACTCTAAATTCCAGTTGAGATGTGAGTCCTCAAATTCTTCACCTTCTGCTCAAATGTTAAGCCACATTGTTTAAACAAGGGACACGTTGTCTTCACTTTATAAAAGGTGAACTTTCTGAACCTGATCTCCAAATCCAATGCTTTTTGAAGCCCTTTTTCTGTACCATTCCAGTCTTGAACCAGGGTGTCAAGCTCTTCAATTGTAGTGATTTGCCCTTGGTGGGAATTTTTGCAAGCAGATACACACCTTATAACTTTGTTGCTGGTTGCTAGCTTGGCTGCATCTTCTTCATCAACATTGCTGGCTATCAATTCTTTTTTGTTTTTGATCAAATAGCAGTTCCAATAGCTTTTTTTAATTTTGCCAAATTTTCAAAGTCTTGAATTGAGCCTTTAAAAGTTATGAAAGCTCAAAAATCGCTATTTTTCGCTATTTTGGGGGTATTTTTGATAAAATCCCTTAAAAACCCAAATTTTTGCTCAATTTTGCCATTAGGATAGCTTATTGTACTAAATTATATATAATGAAACATCTATTTTATTACTTTAAAGCACTTAAGAGTGTCAGAAATTGATTCAATATGCTTTAAGCACTGAAAATCCCCATTTTGAGTAATTTTCACCTTTTTCGGTCAATTTTGACCTAAAAACCTATTATTTTGTAATTTTTATATATGATAGAGCTATTATTATTGTTATATTCTAATCCTACTTTTTTCCTAGGAACATTTTGGGCCCAATTTTAGGGCTGTAGCACCAACACAGCAGGTTTTAGGATTTTTTCTCAGGCAAAACCCCATTTTTTCGCGTTTTCGGTCATTTTTAGCCTTAAAACCTACATTTTTTGTAATTTTTATATATGATAGAGCTATTATCATTGTTAAATTATAATCCTACTTTTTTCCAAAGAACATTTTGGGCCCAATTTCAGGGCTGTAGCACCAACACAGTAGGATTTAGGATTTTTTTCAGGCAAAACCCCATTTTTTTGCGTTTTCGGTCATTTTTGGCCTAAAAACCTACTTTTAATAATTTTCATGTATGATATAGCTATATCATTGTTACATTCTAATCCTACTTTTTTCAAAGTAACATTAGGCCCAATTTCAAGGGCTGTAGCACCAACACAGTTGGTTTTAGGATTTTTTTTCAGGCAAAAACCCTGTTTTTCGCAAATTTTCGAAAATATCGATTTTACAAAACCCTGGGGCAAACAGTCAATTTTGAAGATTTTGAATTATTTTTTTCACAGAAAGTCTTAGAATAGATTAAATTACCAGAAAAATTTGTCCAAAGTGCAATTCTGAAAAAAAGTCATTTCATCATACACCCTAACAGTAGAGTGCATTCTTGGAGAAAACTGCCAGCCAGCCAGCAGCCAAAACAATCGCGTGTAATGGGTGGTTTAAAATTATGACCTTTGAACACTGTGACCTCCGACCCCAAAATGGCACATTTAATTATAAACAAAGTCAAAATGCTGCAAATGCGCTAGAAATCGCAATAATAAAAAATAATAAAAAATCAGTAATAATAAAATTTTTGAACAAAGGAAAGGTCATTGACAGAAAAATTCCGACAAATTTACCGACTCACCGACTCAATTTTACTCAATTTTCGAGAGTCGGTCGGGCGACGCGAAACGAAGATATTTGTGATTGCCGCCTAAGGCCGATGAAATTTATATATGAGTTTACCGTCGACCGCCCGCATCTCTAAAAAGCACCCGCATGAAAATTTCATTATTTTCAAAATTCATAAATTTTTCATTATTTCCATATTTCTTTACAACTACAACCTCTATCTTTGTTAAAATTGTCTCTACGCATATGTTTACACGGGTAAACAAAGAAGATTTATTACAGAAAATGCTGCCGCCCTCAATCCTACAACTGCAGTGGGCTTGCAATTGCCCATATATGTGCCAAACCGCCCTGACTGCCATTTTAGTTTTTTGCAAAATCTAGCGCCACTGTAGCAATCGATCTTTATTTTTCGTTCGCAAAAGATGCGAAGGGTTGAAGCGAAGCAAAATTTTTTATTTTGAGAGAGCATGATTGGCAGAAATGGTTGATAAGGTGCTGTTGGGAAAATAATGAATAATGAATAATGAAATCATGCCGCATCTAATTTTTGGGTAAGTTCACGACGGTAAACTCATATGTAAATTTCATCGGGCTAAGTGCAACCCCTTAAATCGATAGGCTTATGGGCAACAAAATAATGAAAGAATAAAAGTGTGGTTCGATCTGATGAATCGACATTGTCTGGAAATGTTAAATAAAACTTAAATCTTACCATGTTGAGGGCATGATGGGATTTCTTTAAGCGTCTTCGCTGTCAAGCTCCCCGCCATTTTCAAATGAAAAAATATTTGAAAGTGACTTCATATAAAATCATCACGACTCTGCCGTAAAACCCGATCGGGACTATCGTTCACCGTTTCGTTCTATCGGGTTGTGATTGGATTCTCAAAATGGCGGCCAAGTAGTGCAAGGCGTTCAAGTAAGGGCGTATCTTCGACTTCGAATCTTCTTGCTGACTTGTGCTGATCATATCAGTATCAGTTTGTTGTTTTTATTTGTAGATAAAGTGTTTTCCAGCTGTTATCCCTAAATACATTCCAAGCATATGTAGGATAGGAGTGTTTATTATTCATAAAAAGAGATATGACTCAATTGAAAGATGTAATCTGGGTAAGAAAATCTTTTCCCACCTTTTTACCTCTTTTTGTTTCTATTTCTATAAGTTGAAACTTTTTCCAGACGTCAATTTTCATTTATGCAATTTCATAGTATAGCTAGCCATTATATATAATAGCTACACAGACTTGCCAACTTGAGAGATGTTTAATATTTTGCGCGAGATAAAAATTTAGAAGCAAAACCTGAAATCTTAGCTTGGTTTCTATTCTATGATTTTGCGAAATTGGAAATTTAGAAATTTTTTCAAAAAAGTCGGTAAACTTTTTTCTAAAAATCAGAGAAAATTAGTAGGGAGACCTTCGATTCCCAAAAAAATCAGAAAAACAGGAAAATATTTCTCTAAAGTAATTTATACCCTTTGTACTGTCAACTGCTCTAACTTGGGACAATAGACCTTTTTTTAAAAAGGACGTCCTGTTGAATAATTATGTACTCCAGCCATAAAAACAATGATAGAGCCATGCATAATTACTTATCATGCATATTGTAATAATTATGCATGGTTTTATCTCTTTTTCTGCTGGACTACATAATTATTCAACAGGGTGGCCTCTTTGAAAAAAGGTCTATTGATATCTGGTCTGTATTTTCACTTATATACTGTTGAATCTCTTCGACAACAAATTTGTTTTCGTGTATTTTTTAATACGCTGTTCATTAAATTAAGTCAAATCAAATGACTTTGGTTTGGAGGTTCGGTGAAATGGTGGCCGGATTGCCGTCCCATGTTTTATCAGGTAGTCCCAAGTTAGAGTAGTTAACGGTACTTTCTACTTTCCTGCAGAGAAATTTTGGTGGCAATAATGTAATCTTTTTCAAGGATCAATCAAAACTCAGATCGCCAACTTTTTTTCAGTTGCTCACAGGCAGACAGGCTCACATCACAGAGGCCCAAAAGGGTGGGTTGTCCCAAAATACTGTTTCAAAACAACTGAATTTTATCGAAAATTCCTACCTAAGGATTTTTCACAAATCATTCTTGACAGTGAAGCTGCTTTGTTCATGAAATTGAGATTTTGCCTGATTTTGCTTGTGTTTTTAACAAAATTGGTCAATGTTCTTGATTTTATTTATTTTTCTGATGTTTTTACTCATTTCAGAATCCATCAGGTTTTGAAGATTTGAAAAAGTACTCTTCTAAAAACAATGATTTTCTAAGAGATGCTTCAGCAATATTCTTTGAAAGGTATGCTATACTTTCCCTTGGCTTAATGTCAACAACCCACACATGGTTTTAAGGAGCAGAAAAAGAAAGGATGGGTTGAATAGGCTTTGCCAGAAAAAATTGAATATGGGGTCGGATGATATAACAATTTTCAGTGATTTACCCTCAGACAAAGTGACTTTTGCCCCCCCCCTCCCGGACATAGTGACTTTTGGCCCCCGGACAAAGGGTTTTATCCCTGCACACAAGGCAAATTTTGATAATTTTTCGCTACCCCCCCCCCCCCGGACAATATATCCTCGTACGGATATTTTCTGGAAGAGCCCAATGGCTGATTATATATTTCTAATGTGGCTTTTACTTCTAAAAAATATTTTTCTAACAGACCTATTTTCCTACCTTTCTTTTTATTACTATCCCTAAAAAGGATAACATAATTTGGAGGAGGTTGTCAACATTAGACCAGTTACTCCATTTGATTTTGTATTTAAGACATACATCAGTTCAACCTTTAAGTATGACAGTATGACATCCAGGTGTTAATATGGAGAAACCAATTTGTAAATGTGTTATGTTATTTGTAGGTTTTTATTGTCCTTGTATATCCTTATTTTTGTTTGTAGTAGTGTATTTTCTATCTTCGACACAAAAATATAGCTAGATACTATATATTTTTCAATTATAAACCTAGGGCCAAACTTGAACAAGTTTATGCTGAAGGGCTACAGAAGCTTGCAACTAAAGCTAGAAAAATATGCGGTGATGCGATTGGGTAAGTGGTACTAAAGTTAGTTCAATATAATTCTTTACTCACAGAATATTACTTATTATCCTCATTATTGATATAAACCTTCACGGCAGTATGATGGCAGTTGTTGATTCTTTGTTATCTATTTCTCTCACTGCATAGTTATGATACAGCAATGTTGTATTTAAAAATTATTGTATTACAGGACATTAAGAAAATCATGGGAAGAAATAGCTTCCCAAACAGACGCTGAAGCAAATTTGCACAAGTATGTAATGATATATTTCTAGTAGAGAAATGTCTTTAAAAGTAAACTGTTCTAATAATTTTATGTCATAATTTTAATCTTGCTTTATGCAGCTTTCTACTATCTAAGCAAAAGATGTCATTTTTATTACCCCTTAAATCTATTTCTCTGGCCGGAATGGGAATTATAATGACAAATTGATTGTTTAGCATCAGGCATTTCTACAGATAAATCAGGAAAACTTTTTTTCAGATAAAAATGTGCATATAACGACTAAGTGTTTACATCTGTGCTATTTTTCCTTTTTCAAATTTCATAAGTTGAAAATTTTCCCTTTATTTAGAACTTTGAGCAGTGACATTATCGAAGAAATTACAAAACCACTGAAATCGTTCGCTGAAAATCAAAAAGAAGCAAGAAAAGTGGTTAGCTGTTTTTTCCTTTTTCATACATTGAATAATGTAGACAGGAAACCCGTCCTGTTTTTTTATAATCTGATGTATACAGGATGGGTATAACCTGTGAGGCAGATTTCTGCCTCAAAAAATTTACAGTGGGAAATTCGAATTTAGCGCTGTCCTCACTTACTAAAATAAAAACCAAATTTCGGAACTTGCGCTTTCTCTAAGAAAGTGTGACCAGTAAAAGAATAACAAAATTTGATTGGTTATGTTTTCAACCGTTATTAGCCTTGTTAGGATCTGGGAAATTCAAACTCTCAGCCCATACCATGCTATATATTTCGCCATCAGTATATAGAATAAGAAATCATACCATGCATCTCCAGGCTATGACTAATGACGTGTGCAAAGTTTAATCTAATTTTATTCAAGTTCCCTTCGTTTTCATTGATTCTGTTTTTCCGCTATACTATAATACGTGAAGTGGTGTAGTGAATTTTTCATGTCTTACATTCTGTATGTCCAAAAAAAGCAGACAAACCTTTATTTAAAAAACTCGTATAAAACTCGACATCTTAACTGGGCTAAGAATGATTGAAATAAGATTAAAATTCTCTGTTTAATCAATAGACATTCTATTCCTAAGATGATTTAATAGGTTTTCGAGATTTTTAGGCGTAAACAAGTCATACAATTTTGTATAATCTATGACTATTTTACTTTATATAAAAATATGTCTGACTTTTTCGGGACACGTTGTATGGGATTTTTTTCTCACAAAATTTTCTTTAGGCAGAACATATGGTTGATAAATCAGCAAAACAATTGACAGAGAAACGATCCAAAGAACAACAGGTACCTTCTTCACGTATTTGAATTTTATTTTAATTTTAATTTCGTGAATTATTTGTGCGGATTAGTACTTTATTACTTTATGACTACCTTAAGGGAAGAAATTTTGTGGGAACTTAATTTGGCGGATTTGGTCAAAATCTGCCAAATAAAGTTCCAGCCAAATTCAATATTTTTCCGTCATCCGCCAAATTAAATTCCCCCCAAATTTAAATTGCTCTATTTATTGCTCTATTCATCCCTAATGTGTGCTATTTCAGGCTTTAAAACATGTTTTTCCATTTTTTGACAAAAATGTCCTTCATCTGCCAAGTAAAATTCCTGCCAAAATTTCTTCCTTTAAGGTACTTGAAGCATTTGAAAAATTCACCAAAGCTCATAAAGTTGTTGAAATCTTCTTTTATCAGGCAAAAAAGCAAGCTTTTTCTAAGGCAAAAGAATCTGAAACTTACACAGTACAATTGGAAACGTCAAGAGGGAAAGCTATCTCAGACAAAGAATTAACAAAGGTTGGTGTGTTTATGTAGTGTTCGAATTTTCATCTTAGAAGAGGCCTGTCTCAAAACTCACCGAAATTCCATAAACTTATTACTGTATAGGCTAAGGTTTATTTATCAGCTAGGACGAAACACTTTGCTTTGAACAATTCAATTTAAAAAGCACTGTGGCAAGATGTGGAAGTGGATTCAGTTGGCTTTTGGATACGTTAGTAGGGGGCCCTCTTAGTAAACCAAGCAAAGTTATGCTGTTCTCTAAACTCGATTGTTTTTTTTTCTCTAAGCTCGATTCGAAATGTAAAAAAGCAGAAGAGTCTGTTGAGAAATCAGGTAAAAATTATTTTTCTTTTTACAATTATCCAACATTGTTCTGTATAGACCTGTTTATATATTACGTTACGAACATCACCTGCCTCGTTTTGAAATTATTGTCATGGTGATTAACTCACTGTGGATTTTATTAAAACTACTTTCTATTCATAAAAAAATCATTTAATGTCTCAAGGGACATAATCATCATGGTAATTGTTTGAATACGAGGCAAGTGATGTTCGTAACGTAATTTATGAAAAGGTCTATATTTGAAATTTTTTAAAGTTTTTTTTATTTTTTGTAGATTTTTTTAAAACTTGTATGAATAGCTTTCGTTGAACTGAAGATAGAAATAGTTTTTTTAAAAGCTAAATACTTTTTGATTTCAGATAAAGATTACATCACAAAATTGGTTGATGGCGAACGAGCGCGTTTAGATCTCGATTCTTCAATACAAACTGCGACAGATGTAAGTAAAACTATTCATTATTTTCATCAAGCTTTCTCGTCTTCAGTGAACTAGGCTTGTAAGTGATTTAGAAACACTTGACTTTCTAGCGACTAATTTTGATATATAGTAACATTGTAGCTTTTTTATTATACTATGTTGACAAGCTTTGATATAATGCAATCTATTTTTTCGTAAATTTTGTACTGGATGTAGGTTTGTTTTTGGTATCTATTTGCAAGATAAACTGCGTGTCACTCGGATGCCCGTCCGAAATTTTAGTTCTAGTTCTATTAAATTATCACATAATACATAAGTATATTTTCGTGACTTTAAACATAAGGCATAAAATAAAATAAATAAGTTAAAAACATTAGCGCAGATGTTGTTTAGACGCTGGTAAAAAGATTAAAAGCATAAAAGTAGGTGTGGACTCAAAATATCAAAAGCCCATGAAAGAGCTAAGACGAGAAAATTTAGTACCATCAAGAAAACATCATTACGGTATATCTGTTGTGTTCTTGTGATACGATTTTTATATTTTTTTCTTTGTAATAGACACTGGAGCAACTTGAAGATGAGAGAATTAGTTATTTCAGAAGCACTTTGACGAATTTCACAAATTTCTTTACGAGTGTAATGCCCAAGAAAGACGAGGTACTAAAGTTTGATTACATTTATTTTAACTATTGAGACATTTTTGTTGCCTTTTATAACGATTTTGTTCGGTTTACATTTTCTCTGAAAAGACCTCTTCTTTTTCGCAAATATGAATAAATATGTCTAAATCTCATTTTGCTGTGTCGTTTCAGTGTTATAAAACAATGGACTACAATATACAAAACATCAATCCTGGTGCTGACATACAAGTTTTGGTTGAACAGCGTGGGACACCAAGACAACCTTGTGAACAACTATTATTTGCCAGTTATGTGTGTAGTTCTTTGTGATATTTCCGGATTAATTGAATTCTGTGCCCTAACTGATAAAAGCCAATTTTGTGTGCACTGATTTAGATCGTTTGTTATTTTTCTTCTAATTTCGTGTCGACCGAAAAAGTCGGTGTATTGTAATTTTGATTGCTGAACACTGATTATTTTATTTTTCGTTTGTATTTAAAAAGGAAGGAATTGATATAATTTCCTTTGTGTTTAAAATGTTCTAGGAAGAAGACTTAAGCAACCCAATGGACCACGGTAGACGGAAAAGTGCGCTCGAACGAAAGCGTGAAAAACTCGCACGTATCATACAAGGCGAACGGAAAGCGAAAACAGGTTCCTTCTTCATTTTAGAGTCCTAAAGTAAAGAAGAAAGCTTTTCAATTGACAACTGGAGAGTTTGGAATAGGTTTTTATCCAATAGGCCTTATCATAAATTTCGAGTTCAACAACTGCCTCGTTTTGAAACCAAAACCAAGGTGATTGAACCCCTTGAGTCTTCAAGTGTTCATTTTATAATAGGGTACTAGACTTTTTATGAATTCCTTAAGTAAGCGTTGCTCGTCGTTTTCTCAACAACTTAAAGAAGTTATTATCTACTGTCTTTGCAATAATGACTCCAAACTTTTTCCCTCATTTTTGTTGACAGGTTTGACACGATTGAATTCAGTTTATCAAGACACGCCAAGTTTTAGTACAAAAGAATCGCAACAAGATGTCGGCTTTAAACTAGAGCATGTGAGATTTTTTGTTAATCTTTTAAGTTTCCCAGGATAGAAAGATACACTAAATTACTATGGTGCTTTTTGATTGAATGTGTATAAAAGAGAAGAAAAAAAACCTTTAACTTTTAAACCTCCTCCCAAATGGTTTCAAAGATTAGTTTTTCGATTCAAAATATTCATTTTTCAGTCGCAAGCAGTGATTGACATGTTGGATGCAAGCATATATCGAATAAATGTGGCATTGGCGCAATTAGACTCATATAATCCGCCCGAGCACCCGTTGGCGCCACATATTACTGAACGAAAAGATAAACAGGTATAGTTTTCCGTAGGGAATTTCCCTTCTGTTCACTATTTTTCTCAGTTTAAACCACAAGTTGATGCTGGTCGATGTTGTGGTTTCAGAAGATGAAAATTGCTCTGGTCAGCCAAAGTGCAGTACACAGTGCTGAGGAGTCCCGATAAGGACGAAATACATACACCTGCTCTGCCACCCAAATCTCCTGAATGGATATAGATGTGCATAAGTTCTTTGTAACATCTATTCAATTTTCATGAATGGGCTCTTCCAGAAAATGTCCGTACATGGGGGTGGAGGATATATTGTCCGAAGGGTAGCGAAAAATAATCAAAATTTTCCTTGTCCGGGGTAAGTTTGCTCTGTCAGGAGGTAATTTCGGTTTTCCGGGGGGGGGGGGTTAACTGTTGCTTGTCTGGGGGGTAAAACCCGTTGTCCGGGGGCCCAAAAGTCACTTTGTCCGGGGGTAAATCACTGAAAATTGTTTTATCCTCCCCCCCCCCCCATATTCAAATTTTTTTCTAGAAGAGCCCAATGTGTTATACATCTGTTTTCATTTTTCCCTTTACTAGGGCATTGTAATTTGTTACCTTCGGATCCCTATTGGTTCATTTATACCACGTGATGAAAATGAAGATGAGAGTTTATACACAGCCGCCATGCCGGCTGATTATAATAACAGTACATATGGAAGGTTGAGTTCAGGTGGTGATGGTGATTTTGATGATGAGTTCGATGATATTGATCCTGAATTCGAAGAACATGTGGATTCTGTAAACACAACCGGTGGACAAGGTATGAAAAGAGTTTTGCATAGTTTGAGCTGTAAGGTAATTTTGAGCAAATCTTTAGTGCTTGCTTTCAAAACGAGTTTTGACTTTTGTGTACAAGAGGTTGAGGGCAAGGTATTAAGTGTCCTTCAAAATATTTTTAGTTGACTAAAAGATTATATGACAATAAAAGTTGAAAACTTTTAAGAATAGATATAGGTAGCAGCAGTAGTAGTAGTAAGTAGCTTGGTCATAGGGTATAACTTTATACCACCCATTGCACAAACACAACAAACAAGCCAGGAATAAAGTGTTCAAATACACCAAGAAACTTAGATAAAAGAGACATCACAAACATTTTAGCACTGCTATGATTTTTCTTTTCTTACGCACAAACAAAACATACACACACACGCTTTAAAGCTCCATTTACACATACAAACTACATATATAACACCCAAACATTCATGTTAACCACATTCAAAACTTAACATAAACCTACAGTAACATTAAACTTTAAATTAACTGCAACCACTCCATATTGTTAATAGAAGATACAGATTGGATTGCATTCAACCTCCTTTTCTATATTTCTATTAGGAAATAACATACAACAAGTCGAGGAGGAGAATTGTAAGTTTCTTCTGGGTATACATGTTAAGGAAACTAATTTGGTGAGAATTCATCTTGGCGAATGAAAGATTTTTTTAACTTTCGGCGAGAAATAATTTTGTAAAACGGCAGGGTAAATTGGTTTATTTTGATTAAATCAAGCATTTGAAATGAGATTAATTTTTGAAAATTGTGAAAACTCACTGTTGGCGAGGTAGCAATTTTGGTGAGAACTAATTTTGGTCAAGGTTAACAAAATTCACCAAAATTAGTTCCTTTAAGAAATGTACCTTTGTAGAAAAGTCAGACCTAGCAATAACATTTAAAGAAACGCTTAAAGTCTTGTAAAATCATCTAACATTTTATTTAAATACAGTAGAGTCTCCTTAACTCGAACAGGTTTTATGTTCCATTCAGTTAACAATGCCTCATAAACCTTAATTCGAACAAATTTGTGTTCCCCATGCGTGTTTGAGTTATGGAGACTTTACTGTAGATACTTTTCCTTCATATTAGATTTCTTTTAAATCGGAACTGGAACGGTCGAGTATCGTTTAACATACATACATGAACAAAGCCACCGAAAGTGCTCACAGAGTATTTGTGTGATAGAGGTCAGCCTTAATTCAACTTTTAACAACCAACTTATATCCTGATTTTCATTTTTAGGGTATTCAGCGATCGATCAATGTCAAGCTGATTACGATTACGAAGCTACTGAGAAAGACGAGCTGTCAATCAGAATCGGTGACGTCATCAATGTAACATTACGTCATGATGACGGATGGTGGAAAGGTGAATTGAATGGAAAAACTGGTTTGTTCCCAGAATCCTATGTACATCAGTTGTAGTATACATATAGAATAGAGCGTGTCAGTAAGAAGTATAAAATGTTAATCAGCTTTTTTCTGTTTGATTATTAGACTTTTACTAGATTTCACTTTGTTGAATCGGTTTTATGTACACGTATTTTTATAAGAACAAACTACATAAGAACATAAGGCTAAAATAACATCGATAGCAAATATCAAAACTCAAAAATTTCAGATGTTCTTATAAAGAAACGTGTAACTGTAAACACTTACAAATTTGACCTAGCCAACATTATTTTCTTTGATCAAATGTTTGTGATTTTCTATCGCAAGTGAGGAAACAGAAAGATTTTAAACGTGATAACGAAAGTATTCCTGCTATAATGCTTTGTACAAATTGAATGAGGTAATAGGTCATTTCACAGTCGCAAAGCGTTGTGGGTAATCAGGACCTCTGCACTAATAACGACTTACTATCGGTCCAATGTTTTGAAAAATTTTTTGCGTCTAGCCAACAGAAATCCGTTATGGAGGGGCAATCAGTCCTGATTACCCATGATTCATTTCACCTGTGAAATGGCCTACACGCTTTTTCTTTTATAAGAATAACTTCTATAAGAATATCAGGGCGAGATTTCGGGTTTAAAACAATAGGACTATTGTTTAAAACAATAGAAAAATTAAAACAATGCTCACCCTCAACAAAAATACACTATTCTTATGAAAGAAAAAGCGTGTATTCTTTCTCTGGGGGGTGAATGGGAGTTTACCAATTTTTCTCTTGATAACTCATTTTATTTAGAGGACAATGTATAAGAATTTATAAATTTTACTACAGAAACATATTTTTTAACGTAAATAGATAAGTAAGGATTTTAATTTTTTTTTTCGTCATTCTCAAATAATTATTCATTACAATTCATTTTTCTCGCTCTCTTTGTAATGATACTTTAGTATTAACGATAAAATAGTCTGTCCAGTAATGCATTTCCCAGAAGCCAGTACATAAAACAGTGTATCTGGAGTGTATATGTTGGAGAGATTATTCCTTGTTTAAAGTGTTTTTAATTTGCTAAATGTTAAATTGGTGCGAAGAAAAAGTTTCGAATACTTCAGGTTTTTCATAGCTTTCTTGAAACATAGATCATGTGTTCAAACTGTCAGAAGATGGTTTTTTTTGCTCACTTAGAAAGAATTTTTTGAATGTCTTAATGAAAAAAAAAAGGTGTTTACTAAGGTCGTAACTTTTTATAGAAGTAATTTCTACTGTATGATAAATTTGTTTGTTTTATGAAATTATTTCCTTTTTTTTTATTTAAGAAAATTTCTAATATTTTTATTTCTATATTTTATAAAACATAATGCTAAAAATTGAATGATTGAGCAATGTTTCAAATTTAGTTCTGGAGAATTTTGAGTAATTTACATATAAATTCGAGCTGAAATGCAAATGCCGAGGTACCCCTAACTGTCCTAAAACCTCCGGGGGCACTCATATGATCCAACCCACGGCATGTGCCGCTCTTAAGGGTAGGTTTTCAAGACCCTTAAAATGCACTGCAAGGGGTTTCTTTTAGCTGGATACACTGTAAGGGTGTGTTTGGGAAAAATCTGATGTATCTTTAGTAGTTTTGACTCGCATCCGTTTGTGTGTCCACATTTCAGGCTCATTTTCACGTGGCTTCACCAAAATAAGATATGAAATCAAACTACACTGTAATGGTAAAAAACGTTCGATAAAGTGCACTGTAAGGGTACCTTTTCACTGATCAAGGGCTACACTGTAAGGGTCCGATTTTGTGAGCCATTTTCTTTGGCGGCACATTCCGTCGTTTAGAAATTGAGTGCCCCCTCCCACCGGGCCTAAAACTGGATTATAAATGGCTGAAAATTGGTCTTGAGTATATATAGAGAAGAGTTTTTCAGAATCTCAATTTCCAGTGCTGAGCTTTGCACGTTGGGCCCGAGAGTCGAAATTTATTCGTCATATATCTGTAATTGTGCATTTTTCAATTTAGATCTAATTCACATTCACAATTTATAAAAGTTTGACGAAATACAGAGTGGAGTCTCTTTAACACGAATGTCTCCTTCACTCGAACAAATGTGTGTTCCCCGTGCAGGTTCGAGGTTATGCGCATCCAAGACATCCGAAACGTTACCATTAAAAAGAATTTTCCTGAGTCAGCAAAAATCTGTTTTCATCGGAACTATCAAAATCATTATTGTTGATCTCATCCAAATTTGTTTCACCGTTGTCACGGCAACAGTAACAACATCCAAACAAAAATGCCAATGATAAATTCAACAGTCCTACCATTTTGAAAATAACGTTACCTGATAACATCTCATATCCAAAACCAAATATGATTGGTCCAATGCTAAACCCAATGCACCAATAAGAAACAAAGAATAGTTTTTCACTGATTAGACCATCGCTATCAATCTTCAGACATTGCAATACGTTGGGATATAATAATGCCGAAAAACCAGACAGAAGTTCTAACGGTAACAGAAACCAAACCATTAGACCGGTTTCCATATAACCGAAATACAAATGCCGTATAGAATCCATTGTAAATATGATGATGAACATCTGATAAACATCCAACCGCTGACAGAGTGACTTACGCAACATTTTCAAACAAGTTTCAGTGATTTTATGAACAGCAAAAACAGATCCGATTTGCATAAAATACGCGTTGAAGGATGCTAACCTTATGGAGATAAAGGCGTAATAAGAAGCACGTGTGAATCCGGAAACGATCATTCCCGTAATGAGTAACGATTTTAAGACGAATGGACATTGGATATCGGTGTGCCGGTTATCACTCCAAATGTTGGTCGACATTGAGGATCCTTCAAAATGATTGAAATCTAAGAAATACAGTACAAATAATGCAAATGCTGTGAATACGATAAACATGTAGAAGACGATTTGAAAATGGCCAATGGTTGGATTACAGAAGATAACAGAATCTAAAACATATCCAACAAATACGGTGATAACAGCTGCGGAGATCTTTGTTGAAACGTGATATGAAGGTTTTGAGAGCTTTTTGTGGATAGTTTCTGGATACAATAACCGGTTGTGTTCGAAGTAGAAATAGTCTGTTGTGGATTGAAATAATCTGGCAGCAACAATGACAATTAGTACGATTAAGAATGACGATTCGATGTTACCCCATTCTTGAAGAACGCCAAGAGATTGATCGATGATTTCTCGCATTGCAAAAGCTTGATTTGATGTTTTGTAAACGCTGCTCTGGGTATTTGGAGTTTGGTTACCGGATAAGAATATTTTGGATGTATTAAAACTTGTATTGGACGTTGTGATTACACAGTTGACTAAACGATCACGATTTTTAACCCATAGTAACGGAACATAAGCCACAAGCCAAGATCCGATCGATACTAACATTACACTATGCTTAATTTGTGTATGTCTTACAATAGCGGCCCATATACACGACGATAAGCATGACGTTAAAAACATTAACGTGTAGATGGTGCCGATCTGTGAATATGACAACCCATGGTGATGTAATATTATTGATAGGAATGGAAACAATGCTGAAAATGAGCTGTGTAAGAGGAAATAAAACAATGAAAGTCCACCAAAGAGACCATCTTGTTTTTCTTCGTAAATCGAAGTTAAATTGTTATTGCCGTCACTTTCACTTTCGTTTTCAGAGAAATCTTCTTGTGTTTTAACTTGTCTGAAAATGGTATTGTAAGGGGGTGGGTTGTTTGATGCCATCGTCTGTAATGTTTGTGGGCTGAAGTAAAAAAATTAAAGCAAAATCATGATGTCAAAGCTGATTTAAGTCAGCGAACACTGTAGTTGGCTGAGATTTCACGGATATTTCCCTAAAATTTTACTTAGGATATAAGCAGCCTTCAAGCATTTTCCAGCCTTGTCAATCTCTCAATCTGAGCATCTCCGAGCCAGTTTTTGGTATTTTGTATGCTTATAAAAAAACAATTAATCGAGTCAAAACAAGTCGTTGCTCTCCCCTCCAAAACAATACGATTATCTTTGTATTGGTTGAAAAGTTACTGAAAAAACGCCTTAACGCCGTCAGAGATATTACAAAAGCTGAGAATGAAAAAAATATATCAGCAAGCAAGAGTAGAAGAAGGAATAGTTCTTGTTCTTCTTCTTTATTGAGAAACAAGCACGTTAAACATGGAAAAAAATATCATACCACTTTTATCTTCCCATGATTGAAAACAGCTTTATAACAACACTGTTAAATTTCATTTCTGCGACCTTGTTTGCCCCATTTCAGTTCAAAAAGTTCAATATTAGGTCAAATGTAATAACATTACACCAATTTGATTTCTTCATTTGCGTTAACAAAAGCCATACAACAGTTTCCATGGTATAATGTGAAAATTTCGTCTATGGTATTTACTCAGGTTTTTCATTATTGTTCCTTTATCTTATTAATTTTTCGCGTGATTCATATTTTGTAAGCATTGTAGTCTAATAAATATGATTTTCACTTTAATGCTAAAATTTTCATCTCGCATTTATTTCTAAAAAAACTGCACAGTGGAAAACTTTTTCGAGGTACCTTGTATGTGATTTTCAACCGCAGGGAGGCGGTCTCGGTTTCTTTATAGGGACGATATAAATGAGTTTGTTGTTTGGGTCCGGCCGCCATGATTGTTCTAAAGAAGGAAAAATAGTATTATTAGTGAGGTTTCGATCCAAATTTGGTACGTCACTTTGGATGACACAAGTAATAGAGTGAGAGAAAACACTACCTTTGTGACAGTGGTCTTCGAAGGCTATATTCCACATCACTATTCTTTTCACACTATATACTGTATCCTACCTAGACAATCCTATCGTCTACACAAGATCACTAAAAAAGGGAATAGTTTAGGAGAGGCGTGATAAATTCAGGTGGAGTAAGCAGTGGCGGTGATGTTTACAAAACTCTACCGCCACTTTTTTCCCGTAAACCGCCCTGACGCCCTAACTCTTTCTCGCATTTACTTTAAACGGACGATAGCATCGTCTATATCCTACCTCGAAGTCAAAAAAGCAAAATTAAAAAAAAATTGACAACTAAACTTTTTCACACTTTCAGCATGATGACATTTCTGACAGTAAGGTGTCACAAAATTGACATAATTATTTCCAATACAAATTAATTTTTTATGTCAAATTTATTGTGTAAACCGTAATTTATTGAAAATATAGGATAAATAAGCATTTTAGATTCAGGAAACTTTTTTCTAAAGCCTTTCTTAGAATAAAATAGCTATTTATAAGAACAAATGGACTTTTCGGTTTTGCTCACTCTGGGCATGATGAGTGAAGTCATCGAAAAACTTTCTGTCAAAAGTTACTCTTAGTTTTCAAATAAACGCCCCCCCCCCGCTTGTTAATTTTTCGAAAATTTTCCAACCCCCGGACCTTATTAGGACCCCCTCCCCCGTTTATCAATTTTTAAGAATTTTTTCAGCTTTCAAAGAGAAGGTCCCTTAGGCGAGACCAATTTAAATTGTTGTTCTACGGGCAGATCATTAGAAAAATATGGGTCGGTCGGTCGGTAAAATAAAAATAAATTTTTCATTTATCAGGGTTAGGTAAGGTACTGAAAATATTTTCCAAAAAAATATCTGGATCAAAAATTCACTTTTTTTATCTTCGATGAAGATCACAATAAAATTTTAGTGTATGGAATGCTTGATTTTCTAAATTTTTTGATTTCTTGAAATAATTTTCAGTTTTATTCAAATTTAATTTTAAAAAATAACTAGTGTGTAAAATATATTGTAGTGGAAATTCAATATTATTATTTTTTTGATTTTAGCAAAAATAGGGTCTGTCGGGCCCGTAGAACAACAAATTAAATTGGTCTCGCCTATATTCTGCTAAATATCTTGATAGGTATTATCTTTTTGGGGGGTTTTCGTAATTACAATTTCCAACCTCCACCCCCGACAATTAGGTCCCCTGTTTATCAAAATTTTGAAAATTTTCCACCCCCTCCGTTTATTCGGAACCTAAGAGTACCATATGACAAGGATCTTGTGACCTACTAGATCAAAAGTTAAGGGGTGGTACAGGAACAGCTCCCCCCTAGTTTTGAACCCCCCCCCCTAAAAGCCTAGTATATGAATAGGTTAAAGAAACTTGAAAGATCAAGTTATAGACTTAAAAATGTAGTTGCAGATATGGGTAGTAATCAGATACTAGTTTCTTAAAGATACTTGGCCCTCCCATTATTTTCCCAACCTTTTGAACCATTGAACAGATTATTTTCCAAATTTTAAGTACCACCTTAAAGCAAAAAAACTTAGTAGGAATTAGTGGATGGACGAAAAGAATATCCATGACGAAAATTTATTTGATGGTTGTATGATATTTTTGCGCGAAAATCTTTATTACACAACCTAAAACTTTTTGAGGCCTAAATTAGGCATGAAATGTTTTTTTGGCATTTTTTGGGTAAAATTTCTTTCCGCCAGAATTTCTTCTTTTAAGGTAGATATTAATGAAACAGATTCTGGTTGTATAACACCGTCATAACATTTGTGTGACGTAATAGAAAAAGAACATCAGCTAGGTATGAAGTTTTATTTCACTAAATTCAAACGTCTACAAGTGACGACAGCAGACATATACGGCCGTAAACAAACACTGTTAAGTTAATTGCGCAAATAGCAATAAAGGCCAAAACGGAAATATTTATCGTATGATTATCATATTTTCTTATAAGAAAGTGTAGGCCTTGTTTCCTAGCGAAACTAAGTAAATCTATTCAATCATGAGTTAACGGCTATTCGCAAACCCAAAAAATGAAAAATTTGGTTTGTGGAAAGGTACTGGCTAACTTAATTCTACATCAAAAACAGAACCAGAATCCCTATTAGAGTCAGAACAGCAAAAGGATATAGGAAGTTGTTGTTACAGTCGAGTCTCGCTAATTCGAACTCAAACGGGGAATTTTGTTCGAATTATAGAGAGATTCGAATTACAGAGAGATTCGAATAAGCGCGAGTCTATTGTTTTAATGGCAAACCAGGGGAACGTAAAGTCGGAATTTAAAATTTGCATTATAAAGTAGTTCTGTCGGTTCTACCATCTAAAGAAAATTTACCTTAAATTTTCGAAATTGGTATCTAGAAATCGAACACATTCAGGTGCCAATAGTCGGTTAACACAATTAGCATTCATCCATTAGCATTATCAGTTCCTATAAAACCAGCAATTAGCTGTCGCTATGAATGCCCCGCTGATAGCAGATATTAGCCCAGAGGAATTTAGCCATGAAGAGAGCAAGGGAATCATAATCAGACTGTAAATTGGTGAAATGAGTCTTCATAGAAAGTGCTCAATGTTACTAGAGCTGTTTAAAGTTAAGAAACACGAGCCGATGCGGTTAAAATTTCCTCAATAAGATCCATACATAACGAAAGTGTTAATCTACACTTTCTGATGCAAAGTGACCTGAATAAAACCATTACTGTACAGGTTTCGCAACATGTTAAGAACTAGAATGATATCAAAGTTGATTTTCTTCAATCACCAGATAAAAATATTTGGAAAACCCAAACATAAGAATGTGTACTGTGAAACTGAAAGTGCTTCCCTCCCATAAAGAAAACATAATGCAGATTAAAGGTGAATTCCAAAATGAAATTGAATGCATTCATTTGATTTGAAATTTAAAAAGTAAGTAACTTTGGACTGGTGGCATACTGTAGATATAATCTATTTGTATCAAAGGTTACAAAAAATTATCTGAAAAACTTTAACAATGTTTATACGTGTTTCTGCAAAAAGTTTTCAGTTAGCTTGAATAAAATTTCTTCATGGTTACTAAAGATATAAATTTGATACACGTTTTTTTTTTTTATAAGGAACACGTTTATAAGGAACTCGAGGCTGAAAATGGTTCAAAAAATAAGGAATTGTTAAGGAACTGCTCAGGCTGAGAATAAGTGAATTTAAATTCCTTATTGGGACTAATTTGACCAAATTTTGATCTTTCAAGGGGCAAAAAGTTCAAAATTTCCTATGTAGTAAGGAACTTTGAGACTGAAATTCTCTGTAAAAATAAGGAACTCCAGGCTCAGAGCGAAGTTAAGGTTCCTTATAAAAAAAAACGTGTAGTTGCTCTCAAAATTGGCAGTTGAATCAGATAATTTTAATAAAGTTATTAATTTTCAGGGATTAAATTTGTCGGATTTCACAGCCTTTGTACTTTATTTACAAAAGACCATAAAAATAAAATCCTAAGAAAATCTGAAAAGGGGCCTTCAGCAAAAATTGGTCACCATGAAAATATTAAAATAACATCTAATCCGCCACTGTACACAATTTTTTTCTATCGCTGTAATCCACTTCCACTTCCCTGGCAAGCAAGAAAGCGGAGATTCTTCAACGAAATGACTGTTATTTCAGACACCGTGTCCTGTTGTAACCACCGTCAACATGGTTAAAAACTTTTCACTTCACAGGTGGGTACAACATTGTGTTTGTATTTTATTGGACGTCTGGTTCTAAAAAGTCAAAAAGTTTGTTCAGTTTTGATTTGAGCAAAGTACGCTCCTACGTTACGTTTAACATCAACACGGTACAGTGTGCAGTGGTGGTATTAGTAGAGAGAGTGTTCAGCGTTCGAGTCTGTTCATAATATGTGACAAAACATAATTCAAATTGAAATTACTCCAATAGTGTGTGTAATAATAAGCTTTTCTTAGAAGCTTGAAATGTTTTGTCCCAGTCTGGAATTCAGGTAACTAAGCTGAAAATCTTTGGCGTACATAGACATCAAAGTACCGTTCTGGCACAGTGGCATAAACATCGTGCTTTATAAATTGTAGATACTTTTTCATACGCTTATGTATTTTGTACTGTACTGACGATGACGATAGTCGAAAAGCTTTTACAATAAATTGAACAAATTTTTGTTTTCTTGATTTTTATCGAACATTACTTTGCATGGCATTAATCATTCATCATGGCATAAACATCATTTTCAAAGTTTGCTAAAACTTTAATATTGGCGTAAAAAATTATTCACAAAATAGCATCAAATATATACTCCATAATCCATCGTTTTTTCGGCTTTTGTTCCGCTTCTGTTTACATTTTTCTGCTCGCTGCTTCGCTGCTCCCCATGCTCAACCATTTTTTTGCTGTAACACTGTGCTTCAAATGTCCACGAGAATTAATCAGTTCCATGTTAGTCATAGTATATTCTCATTGGCATGTCTCACTCACTAAATCTTCTGTAAGAAACTCAATGTTGGTATCATCAGTTTTTAGCACGTTTTGGCGCAAGGATTACTCTTTGAAAAATTACTTTCGGCGCATGCAATATCCATATATAGGGTACTGGGTTCAGTAGGGTTTCGGTAGAGCAGCGTATAAAACTGTCCAGACACTGTCAGACTGTGTGTGTAAAACACACTGTCATTCATTGTACATTGATTGAAGATGTCATCCATTCTGACGACAATCGTATAAGGTTTGATCCAATATCAGTAGTTTGATAGTTATTCATTCAGTAGCAAACAATGTCCCTCAACTAAATCCAGTTTTAGTTTTAAAAGATATTAACCAAGCAAAAATCTTGTGAGCTGCTTATTGTTTGTGAAACCTTTAAACTGTGTAGACTGGCAGTGCAAACGGGTGCAAACGAGACTTTCGATTTCTCGCTTTCACAAGTGCTCTGTGTAAAATGCACGAAAGTTAAAAAAAATATCACGAAAAAAACTGAAGAAACAACATGAATCATGAATATTTTTCTGGCGAGCAAGTCTTTTGTCTTTTGACGTCCTGACTTCAATACTTTTCAATTTTCCTCAAATCCAAAAACGTAAAGCTATCATGACAATTGAGGAAAATGTGACGTCATAGCTCATAGTTTCAGAGGCAATATAAAGCATCGGACAATCAGATCTGCATGACCATGAGAACATTTCTTTCAAATTAAAACTTGTTGTAAACAGTTACAGTTCTATTGCAATGGATGATTTGATTTGTTGGCTTTGGCGAAGAGGGGGAAAAAAGCTTTTCTAATCTATCTATTAAATTGATCGAGTGATCATTTTTTCACTTCTTCAGTTAAGGTACCGAAGAAATACTCTTCTTTTACCACCCCTGTTTCGCTTGCCATACTAATATATACCCTGTCACTTTCTTTTACTAACAAGAAGGTATGCGGTACCATAACTTCTATAATCCTTGTATCGCTAAACCCTCGGCGTTGTTTTACCTGAGGAGGGATGCAGAACCTCTCTAACACCCCTGTCTCACTAAATCTTTTAGAATGTATTGCTCGTTGGAGGAGATGGTGAAGTATCGCACCTTTCTAACACCCCTGTCTCACTAAATCCTTTAGAATGCATTGCTCGTAGAAGGAGATGTAGAGTGAAGAATCATACTTTTCTAACACCCCTGTCTCAATATACTTTTTTAGAATGCATTGCATTGCTCTTTAGAAGGAGATGTGAAATGGAGTATCATACCTTTCTAGCACCCCTGTCACACCAAACTTTTTAAGCCTTTTAGATTATTTTACCATTAGTAAGAATGTGGCTTGAAGAACAATCTCAATGCCGACTCTTCAGCTTGACTACTAAGTTTTAATTCTACGATTCAGCTTCAAAATTTATTTTTAAGGGGTTGATGGTATAAAATTGGGACTATTTTCCTGATGGGTAGTCGGTCATTCATAGGGGTCACACATACAGTATGTACGCAAAGAATTTCCAAATAATTGACACCCCCTTCACCTTGTACGCAATATTTAAAATTAGAAATGACGTCATTCGAACAATTAACGTACGCTTTTGCTAAACCCCCTTTTCCCTCTTCATTGTGTACGTTATTTAAGCCGAAATTCCATGAATTCAATGATAGATAAGCGTTTTAAGTTTTTAAAAGGATCTGGGTATAGATTTGAAAAACGAAATGGAAATCTTCCATATTATTTTGCATAAAAGCTGTATTTACAATTTTGTGAAATACTTTTTTGAAAAGAAATATTTGGTTTATACAAGTTCCTTGGTTTATAGATGAATAGATGAATTTTGGTTTTATTATTGAACATATATATACGACTAAAATGAGAAAAAGTAATCTTTAGGAGAATCTTATAAGATCGGGTTTGTTATCTTGTATTTGGGCTTTCAAATGTAATATGTTGGTTTTGGAGAATTATTTTTCAAAAATTTTTGAACACTGATTCTTTCATCTCTCATATCTACATAGATGAATGACTATTTTTGAATAACAAATTAATAACGTTATGTTTTGAAGGTCCAAGTGATATTCATATACTCATTCAATCTTTGAGGGATATCTCATCGAAATACAGTAAATTGTATTGTTCTCTTTTCTCTGGACTGCTATCAATCCAAAACCGTAAAACACTCCAGCAAGTAATGGTCCCGCAAATAATTGCGACATATCGCTTATGTATTTGTAGAAAAAAGAAAAGTTAAGCAAGAACTTCTCGACAATCAAATAAGTTTTCCGTTTTTTGTTTGAACTCTTGAAAAACTCGAGTGTTTTGGAAAGGAATAGAGCTCTGTGCTTTCTGCCGAAGCAGGAAAATATAAATAAGCTATATATTTTGGAAATTATAATGACAACAACTATCACGAATCGCGCAAGTTTATGGTATAAACAAACATGATCGGTCGTGACAGGAGCTAACAAAAACTACGATTGTTGGCGAAAAACAATAGTTGTTCATTGAGCTCTTGTTAGTATTGTCATACGATATATCTTATAGAATTCCAGTTTGTGAAGCTAGATTATTAGAAGCAAGTTAGTTCTTGGTATCAAATTGCAAGACTCGGTCTCGTTTTATCGCTCATTTTTAAGGATAAAAAAATATCTCTGTCTGTAGATACACGCTTTTTTTTTATAAGAATGGTGTAAATCCATTTCATCATGGATATTCTTAACTTTTTCGGGAAAATCATCCTAAAATATTCTTACAGCATTCTTAGGTTAGGATCCTAATTCAGACTAGATTTAACATTTAGTACATACGTCTCAAAATTCCATGATGGTGATATTCTTAGCATATTCTTAATTTTTGGCCATTTTCATCATGGACATTCTTATAAAGTGTATTCTTATAAAAAAAAGCGCTATTCGCTCAGAGATACATATGCAAGCGAATAAAAGTAAAGAATGAAACATTGAGTCAATGATAGCTGCAGTACGGAGGAAGCTAAATCTAACATCTAACTATTCATGATATTCATGACGTAATGTTTTCTACGATAATACCCCGGTTTTAGCTAGTAGTGGCAAATTTAAACTAGACAAAAAGTTATATAAGATTTGGCACTACTGGCAAAACCGGGGTCTTTCCGTAGAAAACATTGCGTTGTGAATATTGTTGGACGACTTAAACTTACCGGCTTTATATTTAGCTACAATCTCCCTCGAAATATATTGAGATTTTAGTGTACTTTAACGTTTTTCAGAATTTAAAGTTCGGGCGAGAATTGCTATTTTAGCACTTCCACTTTCTTCCATTGAATATTTCGATTTTAGAGGGGTTCGGTGGCTTCTACGCTATATTCCAAGCCTCATTCGAGCAAATTTGAGCTTTTAAATCCTGAGATCCTCAGGTCTTAAGTCTCATGTTAAAACTCTACTTTCCAACTGTAGTTTAAGGCGCTTAAAAATCAATTGTGGTGTTCAAATTTACACCGGGAACTCCCCTTTGTCTCAAATATTTAGTGAACGATTGTAGCTGTGTACTAAGGACTTGTCTAGAAACAGACCCGATATCTATGGAAATTTCAAAACTTATTTTCGTAGTACGCTATACATTATACGTAAAAACACACTGGTACAGAATAAATAACGGCTTGGCGTTGAAATTATACACCTTCGACGTAGAGAAGTGTCGTTTTTAACTGTCTGTGCTTTTGCAATTAGAACAATAAGAGATATACAAAGGGGAATATTGTTGTGATGAAGTGTCCAAAAACTTGTATGAAATTTGTGTTAGTATAAATCAATTATTTGTTTACTTTACAAGAAACAATAGATGACAATGTCTGCAAAATAACCGCAATCTTATCGTATGCAGAAATAGGATGCAAGCTTCATTGTGTATTTTGTAGATCATATTTAACGGAAAATCGTTTCCTTCAGATAGGAAGAATTTATTTCGGTTACGACAGACTAAGATAATGTTTGCATAGAGGTAGAAGAGAGTTGATCTATTTGCTTTAGAAGAGTAAAAACTTCCTCTTGAGGTGATGTTTGAATCGGGAACAGTAGCGTGGTGGGTCGACTAAATTTCGTGCAAACTGGGGAGACAATTTTAGAAGATTTTTGAAGATTGTTCTCTCTTTTTGGCCGAAAACTGCCATATCTAAGGTGTGAAAGAGCAAAGGGGCGCTAAAATTAGCAAACAGAGGCGTCTTTTTGCGCCATTTCTATTTCGGCGCCGCCCCTGCCACCACACTACTGATCTGGGAGCTCTACAGAACACCAGTTGGAGTTTCTGTAACTTGAGTCCGCACGGGGAAATAAAATTAGTTCGAGTTAAGAAAATTTTGAGTTTGGGAGTGAGGTTTATAAGACATTCTGAATTGAAAGGACTATAAAACTTGTTCCAGTTAAAGAGACATTCGAGTTATAGAGATTCGAGTTAAAGAGATTCCACTGTATTTGATGAATTTTAATTTTAACCCGATATAATATCAATAACGCCTATTTTATCTTTTTCCTTCATCATCAGGGAAAAATCAAAATATAATATAGCCGCATTCTTTTTCACCGTTCAACACATTATATTCTTCCTTTCATAGGTATAACGGAGATATAACAAGAGATTCAAAAGATTTAAAAACAAACAAGATACGAAACAGAAAACAACGAGACCCTACAACGATGTGCAATACTAAACCAAAAAGTGAGACCACGACAACAACAAACAACAATACACAAAATCTTGATGACTTCCAACGTCAACTGTTAGAATCGCACAACAAACGCCGCCATGAGCACGGCGTATCACCTTTAGAATGGGATAACACGCTAGCAGCTGAGGCTCAAGCATGGGCTGACAAACTGGCCAGAGAAGAGAATCTTTATCATTCCTCTGTTGATGTCAGACATCATCTCGGAGAAAATTTGGCAAATAATAACAGTAAGTTGCTATTTTGTTTTCATAAGTGTTTAGGTATAGGTGTCATCTTGGTCATAATAGAGAAATCTAATGGCAGAGATGCTTTCTACACTATACACTGCACAATCTTGTGAGGGGGCTTGTGAAGATCTGTGGAAAAAGCTCCACCGCGGTTGTGAGACAGGGGTGTGATAAATGTCTCAAAATAAAGTTGCTGATTAAATTACGTATGTGAAGGCCGAAGGTTGATTGCAAATTACTAAGTATGTATTGTATAGAAAATAACTTTTTCACTTCGAATATTTAGTGGTGTAATTCATACTCTGTTTCTCTTGATATTTTCAGGGAAAATATTCACAGGTGAAGATGCAACAGAACAGTGGTATGGAGAGATAAAAAATTTCGATTATGAGCATTCAGATCATTTTGAAGTTCAGACAGGACATTTTACACAAGTTGTGTGGAAACATTCAAAGAAAGTTGGAGCTGCTATGGCAACCAGCCAATCAGGTTGGTTTCTACGTTTTTTGCTGAGAAAACATTTTTGGCTCTTAAATATTGCAACATATTTCCCACTCTAGAGCCCTTATTATTGACTTAATAAAGGCGATCGGCTGAAAAAAACCCATTCAAGTTGTCTTCAGCTGAATTGGCGTCGACCTATATTCATTTAAAAACTTTTTAGACTTTTGGTGGATTCTTGCTGGAACTCAATTGACCAACCAGGCCCTTTTTTCGATATTTCAAGAAGCGTGACTTGAAAACATTGGCGATAGTACACAAACATATTTCATATTTTGACGTTTCTTCGAGAGTCACTCTCTCGCTCAAAGAATACTCCCAATGATGCAAACTTCATCTTTGTTTTGGAATTTTCACAGGAAAACATTACGTGTGTGCAAGATATGACCCACCAGGAAACATGCGAGGTGTTTTCGAACGAAATCTTCAGTTGATGGAGGACGTTGAAGAAGAAGTTGTGGAAGAAGATGGTACAGTCGAACGAAAAATGGTCAAACGTCTTAAGAGAAGATTAAATGATCCATTGAAAGATAAAACCTTAGGTAAGTGTGGATTTTTAATAGAGGTTATTAAGAATAGCAAAAAAGCAAAAAGGTACTTAGGTTTGAGAATGTTGCACAAAATTATATGCGAACCGATCCCCCAAGCCCTGACCCTTCCTACCCAGCTAGAACTCAATGTTGTTTCAACGTTCATCTAACATTATAGGACGTTGTGAACGTTAGACAAACGTTAAAACAACACCCGAAACAACGTTTTGTGCCAGCAGGGTATAGAAAGAATTAAATTTCGACGAAAAGGATCCAAAAGAGAATTTTGAAAAGATTTCCTTCTTCGAAAGACTTTTTCGTCTTCATAATTTCAAAGAAGTTTTTGAAAAAAATAACTATGGTGGTTAAGATTCGATAGTTTAAATGATCTGACTCAAAATGAAACAAATCTTATTTTTTAGGTGTCATTCAGCATTCAAACACATTGGAGATAGAAGATGAAGGAAGAGTTTCATTTGACCACGTGTACGAGGAAGCGAAAGAGACCGGAGGTATTTTTGAATATATATCTATGATATAGGATGCACAAACAAAAATGTAAAACACTAAGGGTTTCTTACCTCCCGCAAAAAGACCACTACAATCATGGTCAAAACTGGTGTCGATGACCCTTTTCCACCGGCAAGTCCCCCCTCTCCCACCAAAATCAATGTTGGAGTTGAATTTTTGCACGTTCACAAGACTTGCCATCAACATTGATATTGGGGAAGGGGGTAGACAAACAGTTCTGTCCAGGATTGTAGATCATACCGTCAGGAAGAAGGAACCCCAGAAACACTAATAAAATGAGCAATAATAATTAATAGATGAATTTAAAGGAAGCGGGTATAAAAACATACACCAAGAACAAAAGTTCAATAGTTCCTTAGTCAACCCGGGAGAAAGGGGTACTAGGGTGTTGAAGAATTTCGTAGTATGTGTGGACCGAAACTCCGGAAAATCTCAGAGCAAATTATCCCAAGAGAGAATTTTTTTACTTTTTGTTGTTTTTGTAACATTCGAGTTAATGCATAACATAAACACCGCATATTCCAGTAAGACACCACCCTCCTATCTAGTGACATTTCACTTCGTCTTTAATTCCTAATATTTAGATAAGTGATGAATCTTGATGACTCTAGACTAGCAAGCGTCTGTCTTTCCTTGGACACAGGAGCGCGGGAATAGTGCTAATAAAGAGTTCTTATAAATAAAGAGTTCTTATAAAAAATAGAAATTTTCGCAGGAGAGTGGTTTGGAAAGACAGTTGTATTCAGCGAACATATAAACATAGATCCCATTACAAGCTTAAGCTGCAGCGAAATACAACGACGTGGTTTACTAGTCTATGATGACTCGCGACCACGTCAATCCTATAAGCTATTCATCTTCTTCAAATATTTAGTTGACGATGGTCTTTTACGACAAACAGCGAGCGTGAACACAAAAGGTGCACCACCCAAACGCACACAACCAGCATACGCCGACAATGATTATTTTAAGCCTGGTAAAAATTATTCGGTTACTCATAACATCTATGGCTTTTGAATGAATTCTTGTGTTGGAGATCAATAATAACTGTGAAAGATTGGATTGTAAATATTTTATCGGTGGTTTTAACAAATATGATTGGTTCGTCAATTCATGATATGGACCATTGCAATGACTTCTGACATTACATCACGGACCCAAAAGCTGATTGGTTGTAAGTGGGGTAAAATCAGTCAATACGTCACACGTTACAACCAATCAGCTGCTGGATCCGTGGAAGACATTGCAATGGTGCATACCATGAATTTCACGAAAGAAAGATTGAAGGTCAAAACGAGATTTAAAATCTATGCAAAGAAGACAGGTGTCAATAATGATGACCATCCTTTCCATAACTGCTGGAAAGAAGTGGAGGAAAGTGTACATAAAGAATAGCTTATAACGCTAGAACTTAAGCAAATTCGAATGGGCGCTTGTATCTGAGATGGAACAGAATTTTTAAGTTCAATAAATATTATACGTTGTAGTATTTTAAGACATCATGTTTTTCAAATATATATTCTTACAATCATTATTGATATCAACTTGTCAATCTTTATATACCTTGAAAATTCTTATGACAAACAAAATCAGTTACTTTTCATCGAAGAGAACGAGAGTAAATGAACCAAATTATGACATTCACTGTACACCTTATCGAGTTTAAGAAATATTTTTGGCAAAACCACACTGGTCAATTTTTACCATTTTAAGCCTTGTCGTAGACGACGCTATCGTCGGTTAGAGGTCAGTAAACGCGGGAAAATGTATATGCGCGGAGCCAAGGCTTTACGAGAAAGTGGCCGTAGAGTATGGAACAAACTGTAAACACCTCCGCCACTGCCTACTCCGCACCGGGCTAACTACCGTTTTCAAATTTAGACGGTAATATTAATCCTACTATTACCAATGACGAGCCGATCCTAAACCATGACAGGCGGGGAAGCTTCGATCTTCGCAAACCGAAAGTAGGTCATTCCAAACCCCGTCACATCTTCAACTGAATAACTGAACTCGATAAACTTCTTCATGATACGTTAAGTCCGTTGATGTTTGTTGCATTCAAGAACACCGTTTTGTCCATAAGGACTCAGTTGGTCAGGGTTGGGCTACCCTGCTCACAGCTAGCAATCCGTAACGACATTGTTGTGTTTTTCGAAATTTTGATGGCGTCAGCAGAAATTAGGAAATAACTTACCATAACTTACCCGAGAAGGCATCAATGGCTAAAATGTTAAGAACAAGTTAAGAACATTAAGGCTTTGGTGACTCCAAACCACCCGATTTCTTATACAAATTAAAATATGGTGAAAATAAGAACATGTTAAGGACATTTTTAGACTTAAATCTAAAAAAGTTAAGAACATCCGAAGGCTTCACAGAATTTGGACTCTTATATGATATGCTCTATCAATGATGATATTATATTCTAGTTTCTCTGATATTGTAGCAGTTTTGTAACCTCTTAAAGTGGTCAGAAAAAGACTTTTCTTCGTTACTAATAATGATTTTAACGAGTCTTACATCACACAGATCAGTCATCATAATTTTTCAAAAAGCTATTTCCGGATGAGGTATAAATCAAAAAGAAATTTTCATCAATTTAAAACGATGTTAAAGTTTGGTGACAGGAGTTGCCGTGGCTTGATTATTCTGGGGAGTTTTTGATTTTAATGATGGTGTAAAATGCTATAATGATGTAATTTGCCCAGTTCGAATAGACATTCAAGAAAGCAGGACAAACAGTTAATCCTTGCTGACTCAACTTTGAACGGAGAGTTTAATTTTGTATTTTACGAGGGTTTCTATTCCCGTATACAATACTGAGACTTAGTGCGAATATGGAAGTTTCAATTTTACAAGTTGTTCTTTTTATAAGAACACCCAAAAATTTTAAGTCTTCGAATGTTTTTAATTTTTTGAGTTTTAAGCCTAAAAATGTTCTTAATATGTTCTTATTTTGACCAGTTTTTGAGCATTTTTGGCCATTTTGCTAGGAAATCGGGTGTTTTAGAGTCTGCAAAGCTTAAAAATGTTCTTTACTTGTTCCTAACATTTTGGCCATCGAAGCCTTATGTTCTTATTATGTAATATAGTTTGTTCTTATAAAAAACGTGTAATCTGTCAAATAAACAACATTTCAACAGCTAGTATACACAAATTTCCGACCCAAAAAGTCTAGTTTTTCAACTTGAGGTATCAAATTTACTAAAATATGTATTTTCACATCGATTTTTGACCTTTTTTTTCAATTCCCAAACTGTTTGGAAAGTAAAAATTTCCCACCTAAAAAGTCATGTTTTCCAACCAGCCTTGGAAAATTGTCATTTCTACATGGGTTTTTTTTCACTTGATTTTTCAAGGGCATTGGTTTATTCTACAAAACCTATGGGTAATTTACGTTTTCCAAATCAGCTTAAAGTAATCGCTCAAATTTCCAACCTTCAATTATAAAACCAAAATTTCCAACCCAAAAATATTGAATTTCCAACCTTGGAAATCGAAAATTTTTTCCTGTGAAATACACGTATTTTTATAAGAACAATCTATATAAGAACATAAGGCCAAAATAACATCGATAGCAAATATATTGAAACTCAAAAAGTTAAGAACATCCGAAGGCTTCAAAAATTTCAGATGTTCTTATAAAGAAACGTGTAACTGTAAACACTTACAAATTTGACCCAGCCAACATTATTTTCTTTCATCCAATGTTTGTGATTTTCTATCGCAAGTGAAGAAACAGAAAGTTTTTAAAACGTGACAACGAAAGTATTCCTGCTATAATGCTTTGTACAAATTGAATGAGGTAATAGGTCATTTCACAGTCGCAAAGCGTTGTGGGTAATCAGGACCTCTGCACTAATAACGACTTACTATCGTTCCAATGTTTTGAAAAATTTTGAAGTTTTTTGCGTCTAGCCAACAGAAATCCGTTATGGAGGGGCAATCAGTCCTGATTACCCATGATCCATTTCGACTGTGAAATGGCCTATTCTTTCTCTGGGGGTGAATTGGAGTTTACAATTATTTTTTCTTGATAACTCATTTTATTTAGAGTACAATGTATAAGAATTTATAAATTTTACTACAGAAACATATTTTTTAACGTAAATAGATAAGTAAGGATTTTAATTTTTTTTTTCGTCATTTTCAAATAATTTTCATTTCCTTCCCAACTCAGAACATATTCTATTCATTGCGACTTTGATCATTCTTCGCTTCTTGTAATGATTTTCCATGCTTTAGTATTAGCTACAAAAAAGGCCTATGGGAAAGCATTTCCCAGAGGCTAGTACATAAAACAGTGTATCTGGAGTGTATCTTGTTGGAGAGATTATGCCGTGTCGAATGTGTTTTATTTTCCTAAATGTTAAATTTGTGAAGAAAAAACTTGCTGTGAGTTGTTCAGGTTTTTCATAGCTTTCTTGGAACATTCAAGCTGCCAGAAAAGGGTTTTTTGCTCAATTTTCATGGAAAAGAATTTTTTTATAAAAAATGTTCAAATGTCTGGATGAAAAAACAAACAGGGCGACATAAGGTGTTTACTGAGGTTGTAGCTTTTTATAGAAGTAATTTCTACTGTATGATAAATTTGTTTGTTTTATGAAATTATTTCCTTTTTTTTTTATTTAACAAAATTTCTAATATTTTTATTTCTATTTTGCAAAACATAATGCTAAAAATCGAATAATTGACCACCTTTCAATATTAATTTTGAGGTATTGTGATGAATGTGCATGTCAATTCGAGCTGGAAATGCAAATGTCGAGGTACCCCTTAACTTAAAGGATTATAAATTCGGCTGAAAATATGCACAGTTACTCTAAGTATATAATATAGAGTCGAGTTTCAATTTCCAGTTCTGAGCTTTGCTCTTTGGGCTTGAGAGTCAAAATTTATTCTCAACTTCAGTTGGATTAAAATCTGAGAATTTCTGTGTGTCTGTCTGTCTGTGTATGTACCAAAACTTTGGGGCAGCCTGGAGACTTCAAAAATTATCAGATTTGGCTGAAATTTGGCTGAAATTTGGCTCGCTTGTTCCTGGCCAAAGTCTGGAAATATGACTTCAATAATGAGTTTTAAAGTTAGTTTGTTTTGCTACAATTGGACCTATATAATACGATATATTGGATATTTTGTTCTTGGGGTAGTGAAGAATCTGCAATATTTGCCTTGGTTCAGGGGCAAACTTGCTCTGATTAGGGTTTATTTTGAATGTCTGATGCTTGTTTTGGGGGGGGGGGGTGAAATCCGTTATCCAGGGGTCAAAACTCACAATGTCCGGGGTATATTTCCAAAAAATGTTATATATCCTTCACTCTCAATATTCAAATTTTTTCTGGAAGAGCCCAATTGTGCATTTTTCAATATAGATCTAATTCAGAGTCTCTTTAACTCGAACTTTATAGCTCGAAAAAGTTTTATGGTCCCTTCAGTGAACAATGTCTAATAAACCTTATTTCATAACTCGAACAAATGTGTGTTCTCCGTGCGGGGGTTCGAATTATGGAGACCCCGCTGAAAAAACCCAACGGAAGAAAGATAGCTGCTGATTGATGATAAGATTTTGATTTTATAAAAGAAAGGAGAAAAAAGTTCAACGCCATGAAGAGGAGGCTTTGTAGAGCTTTGTTAGATTTTCAAAAACTTTTTATAAAACGTTGTAAACACACACGTTTTAGCATATTAATATATAGATACCAAATCATCTAAGAGAAACGTTACCATTAAAAAGAATTTTCCTGAGTCAGTAGAAATCGGTTTTCATCGGAACTATCAAAATCATTATTGTTGATCTCATCCAAATTTGTTTCACCGTTGTCACGGCAACAGTAACAACACCCAAACAAAAATGCCAATGTCAAATTCAGCAGTCCTACCATTTTGAAAATGACATTGCCTGATAACATCTCATATCCAAAACCAAATATGATTGGTCCAATGCTAAACCCAATGCACCAATAAGAAAGGAAGAAAAGTTTTTCACTTATGAGACCATCGCTATCGATCTTCAAACATCGCAATACGTTGGGATATAATAATGCTGAAAAACCAGACAGAAGTTCCAACGGTAACAGAAACCAAACCATTAGACCAGTTTCCATATAACCGAAATATAAATACCGTATAGAATCCATTGTAAATATAATGATAAAGATCTGATAAGCATCCAACCGCTGACAAAGTGACTTACGCAACATTTTCAAACAAGTTTCAGTGATTTTATGAACAGCAAAAACAGATCCAATTTGCATAAAATATGCGTTGAAGGATGCTAACCTTATGGAGATAAAGGTGTAATAAGAACCACGCGTGAATCCAGAAACGATCATTCCGGTAATGAGTAATGATTTTAAGACGAATGGACATTGGATGTCAGTTTGCCGGTTATCACTCCAAATGTTGATCGACATCGAGGATCCTTCAAAATGATTGAAATCTAAGAAATACAGTACAAATAATGCAAAAGCTGTAAAAACGATAAACATGTAGAAAACGATTTGAAAATGACCAATGGTCGGATTGCAGAAGATAACAGAATCTAAAACATATCCAACAAATATGGTGATAACAGCTGCGGAGATCTTTGTTGAAACATGATATGAAGGTTTTGAGAGCTTTTTGTGGATAGTTTCTGGATACAATAACCGGTTGTGTTCGAAATAGAAATAGTCTGTTGTGGATTGAAATAATCTGGCAGCGACAATAACAATTAATACGATTAAGAATGAAGATTCGATGTTACCCCATTCTTGAAGAACACCAAGAGATTGATCGATGATTTCTCGCATTGCAAAAGCTTGATTTGATGTTTTGTAAACGCTGCCAGGAGTATTAGGAGTTCGGTTATTACCGGATAAGAATATTTCGGATGTATTGAAACTTGTATTTGACTTTGTGATTACACAGTTGACTAAAGGATCACGATTTTTAACCCATAGTAACGGAACATAAGCCACAAGCCAAGATCCTATCGATACTAACATTACACTATGCTTAATTTGTGCCTGTCTTACAATAGCGGTCCATATACACGACGATAAGCATGATGTTAAAAACATTAACGTGTAGACGGTACCAATTTGTGAATATGAAAGTCCACGGTGATGTAATATGATGGATAAGAATGGAAACAATGCTGAAAATGAGCTGTGTAAGAGGAAATAAAACAATGAAAGTCCACCAAAGAGACCATCTTGCTCTTCTTCGTAAATTGAAGTTAAATTGTTGACGTCACTTTCGCTTTCGTTTTCAGAGAAATCTTCTTGGGTTTTAACTTGTCTGAATATGGCATTGTAAGGGGGTGGGTTGTTTGATGCCATCGTCTGTAATGCTTGTAGGCTAAAGGTGAAAAATTTAAACTTTGATATAATATGTGATACCAAAAGCATGATAGTAGTTTAAATCAGTGAACACTGTGTACAAGTTGTTGGGTTGGATTAAAGTGAAGCGATTGATATAGTAGTTTATGATTCTTTACATGATATAAAATCTAAGACATCTGATATCTACAGTGTTCAGTGAGAGAAGGGTCGAGCTAATCTCGATCTCCCCGTAAAATATAAAATAACAATAGAAAACAAAGTCGATATAATCTATTCCGCCTCATCCGCCCGACGGCTCATTCCGATTATCGTGAAACTGTAAGCGCGCGAAAAGCACGCAGATTATGTAATAGATGTAAGAATCTTTACACTCCCGAAGAAGAAGTTTTGGATCGCAACGATCTCAAGTTATAAGTCTTTGCTAATGGATTCAATTTTGTTTTACTGTTTGACAATTGTTGTTCATTGGACGTTTTTCTTGTTGTATGTACTGGTTTACATGTCGATGGACCAGTAGAAATTGTTCGTAAATCTCTTTTTGGAGTGCGTGGAAGTGCAATCAAT
This sequence comes from Clytia hemisphaerica, assembly GCF_902728285.1. Taxonomy (NCBI): domain Eukaryota; kingdom Metazoa; phylum Cnidaria; class Hydrozoa; order Leptothecata; family Clytiidae; genus Clytia; species Clytia hemisphaerica. The sequence goes on from NW_027103551.1 coordinate 1,311,661, forward strand.
TCATCTTGATTATATTGATAACAATCTGATAAACCAGAGGCGACAGGAATGAGCGGATCAGAGACGACAGGAACTGACGGACCAGAGACGACAGGAACTGATAGACCAGAGACGGCAGGAACTGACGGACCAGAGACGACAGGAACTGACGGACCAGAGACGACAGGAACTGACGGACCAGAGACGACAGGAACTGATAGACCAGAGACGACAGGAACTGATAGACCAGAGACGGCAGGAACTGACGAACCAGAGACGGCAGGAACTGACGGACCAGAGACGACAGGAACTGACGGACCAGAGACGATAGGAACAGGAACTGATAGACCAGAGACGGCAGGAACTGACGAACCAGAGACGGCAGGAACTGACGGACCAGAGACGGCAGGAACTGACGGACCAGAGACGACAGGAACTGACGGACCAGAGACGACAGGAACTGACGGACCAGAGACGACAGGAACTGACGGACCAGAGACGACAGGAACTGATAGACCAGAGACGGCAGGAACTGACGGACCAGAGACGACAGGAACTGATAGACCAGAGACGACAGGAACTGATGGACCAGAAGTGGCAACAATTGAAGGTTCAAAAGAGGCAACAATTGATGGTTTAGAAGAGATAGATGTGTGATGTTTAGGAGAAAAAACTAAATTTTGAACAACAGCCGGTATAATTGGCTGGGATTCCTTCTCTACACTGACATGATTCTTAGATTGTTGCATTTCATTTGGTAATCCTGTTGATGTTTCTTGTCCTGAAAAATGAAAAGAATCCCACCCATGGACCTCTAGGGGGTACAGCAGTTCAAGAGGACGTTTGACCTTATGTTTGCCTTCAATGCCAAAACTAATCAAGGCTCCTCGAACAACATTTTTCCTTCCAAAAATTAAATTTTCAATCTTACCCACATTCCATAGTTGTCTCTTTTTGTTTTCATCCTTAACCAAAACTAAAGACCCAACTTTTGGGGTTTCGAATTTCTTGACTTTCTTGTGATGTACTCTCAACTCTGTGAGGTATTCTCGGTACCATCTTTCCCGCGCATCTTCAAAACATTTTTTGACGTGTTGATAGCTTTCTTCCAACGTTTTCACGACTTGTCCGGTTGGGAGGCTGATGATTCTTTTCCCACAAATCAAATGTGATGGTGTCAGGCATTCGATCTCATCATCGGCACCAACATACGTCAACGGTCTACAGTTCAACACGGCTTCAATTTCAGTCAAAATGGTGTGCAACCCTTCAAAAGAGACATTCACTTTACCCAAAGTTTTCTTCAAAGATGATTTTGTCAACTTGACCATCCTCTCCCAAAAGCCTCCCCACCAAGGAGATTTTTCGAGAATGAAGTGCCAGGTGATCTTCAAAGATGAAAAATAGTCAAGGACCTCGGATTCCTTCGACAACTTTAAGAGGTATTTATCAGCTGCCTTGAACGTTTTGGCATTGTCTGATACAATGAAAGAAGGAATACCTCGTCGAGCACAGAACCTCCGAAAAGAGTTGAGAAAGCAGTCAGTCGTCATATCATTCACAAGCTCAAGATGGACTGCGCGAGTAGTTGCACACGTGAAGAGAGCGACCCAGACTTTCTTTTCTACAGAAGTGGAAGATGATTTCTCAACAACATACAGTGGACCAAGATAATCTAAGCCGACGTGTTCAAAACCAGTGACATTTTTATCAATTCGAAACTCAGGAAGCAACCCTTCAATGGTTGAAAACGACTTTGAGTTGAGTTTCTTGCAGACGATGCAATTCTTCAAGATTTTCTTCACGAATTGACGACCTTGCGGAATCCAAAATCTAGATCTGACTTCAGCTAGAGTTGCTGCGACACCTGAATGTTTGACCTTTTGATGAGCCCGCAGAATGATCAACGCTGAGACATGACTGTCACGTGGGATGAGGATGCGGTTGCAAGATGAAGCTTCTTCGAGTCTACCTACAGTTTCCAAAAGACCATCTACATTCAACCTGACGCTAAGAGAACGTTCCAGCTCCTTCAAACGGTCGTCAGAGAGTTGATTTTGAACTTGATGTAGAACGTCAAGTTCAGCCTTTTTCAATTCATCGACAGTGAGTGGACCTTTTCTTAATTGTCCCAGAGAAAAGCGAGAACCGTGGTAAACCTCAAAGTTGTGGCAAAAGCGAATAGCCCAAGCGACTGACCGAATAAGTGACTTGAATTCACTGAAACGTTGAAATTCTATCAGTTGGACAGTGGTTACTCTTGCCAGCAATACCTTACTTACTTTTACTTCCTTCATTGCTTTCTCTTTCACCGACATATCCACCTCAAGTTTCTGTTTAGGCCAGTGTTCTGGATCTTTAGAAAGCCATTCTGGACCTCGAAACCACAGACCTTCTTCGAACTCTTCCTTTGATGACACACCTCGACTTGTCATGTCTGATGGATTTTCTTTGCCTGGACAATGTCTCCAAATTCCTTCCTGTGTATGTTTCTTGATTTTCTTCACCCTGTTACGGACAAACTGCTTCAACTCCTTGCCACTGTCCAACCAATAGAGTACCACCATTGAATCAGTCCAACAGTGGATACTATCGACATTCACCATAGTTGACATGGCCTGTTCAACTCTCTGAATGAGGACACTAAGAATGTAAGCACCAAGGAGCTCAAGACGAGGGATTGAGGTTTCTTTTAGAGGAGAGACTCTTGTTTTGCTCGTGACTGTGACTGCTCTTCTAGAAGATTTTTCGACAACATAAACGACAGCTCCGTAAGCCACAGCACTGGCATCACTGAAACTATGGAGTTCTATGGGAGATTCTCTACTGAAGGAATCAAGCCCAAAGAAATAGAAGCGTTGAATCTTGACAGAACCAATTTCAATCAAAAGATTTAGCCAGTCTTTCCACTCATCTTGGAGATCTTTCTCAACAACCTTATCCCAGTCGGAGCTGGACTTGTGAATCTTCTGGAGAAGAACTTTGGCTGTTATAAAAACAGGTGAAAGAAGACCGAGAGGGTCAAAGAGTTGAGCCACTACCGAAACAACACTTCTCTTGGTCACAACCATATCAAGAAATTTCGAAGCAAATTCATGTAAAGAAAAGAAGAAAACGTCAGATCTTGGATTCCAAGGAATACCGAGAACCTTGCAGTCATCACTACCCAATGTTTCACCCTCCTTCACCATCTTCTCTGACACTGCAGATGAGCTCGTTTTCCATTTACGAAGGTTGAACTGGCCTTCCTCCATGAGTTTCTTCGAGTCTTTAAAGAATTGAAATGCAGCCTCTTCGTCAAACTCACCGGTGCATAGATCATCAACATACAAGGAGTTTGTGATACCCTCAACGAGGGACCGATATTTCGAGTTATTTCCTTTCTGTTTCTCTAGGTGATTTTGAACAGTAGCAGTAAGAATAAAGGGGCTTGCATTCAATCCCATTAAAACTCTTTTTTGACGGTAAGTGACAAGTTTGTTGTTATCCTTTGGGTCAAACCAAACAAACCTCAGAACGTCGCGATCTTCGGGTCGAACACTGATCATATGGAAAGCCTTCTCAATATCACTAACAAGTGCGATTGGAAAAAGACGGAAACGTAAAAGAATATCAAAAAGCTCAGGATTTAAAGATGGACCAGTTTCTAAACACTGATTTAGAGAAGGATTGTCATTCGATTGACAGGAGGCATCAAACACAATTCTCATTTTTGTTGTTTCTCGTTCCTCACGAATGACACAATGATGTGGAAGATAATGTGTCCAGCCTTGCTTTCCATGGTCTTTTGTGTCAACTTTTTCGATGATATTTTGTTCAAGCTGATCTTCAAAATATTGGTTGTATTGTGCTTTGAGGTCAGGGTTATGATTGAATTTCTTCTTCAGTCCAAAAAGACGTTGTTTGGCAACAAAAAAGTTATCCTGGAGATCAGGATGTACATCCTTTCGTGGAAGAGGAACCTCGTATCTCTCTCCGTTATGGACAATGGAGTCTTTGAATTCTTTCGTCATTACCTCATCTTCAATCGACTCATCAACAATACCCATCGATTCAAGTTCCCAGAAGCGAGAAAGACGTTCGTCAATAGAAGGAGTTTGGGAAGAGAGAAGAAGGGAGTTAGAGAAGGAGGAGGATGTACCCTCTATTGGACCACTAACTAACCATCCAAACACAGATTTAGTTGCAACGGGTCCAGAAGAACGACGTACGGTTTCTCCACTAACAAAGCGATGGTACTGATCAACCCCTATCAACACACAAATCTCCTCTTGTGGTGTAGTAAAGTCATCTGCAAGATCGAGAGAAGCTAAATGTTCATGATGTTGAAATTCTACAGAAGGATTTAAGGGAGAAGATGTTATCGTCGGAACAACTAAAGCAGAGAGAGGAAAAGAACCACCACCAAAACGACTCTTTAAATTTAAAGCAGTCATGTCATACTCCTTCGAGCCTTTAGACGACCCACCAAAACCTGAGATGACCATCTTGTGTTTGCCAAGACTGGGTAGTTTCAATTTGTCCTTGATACTTTTGGTGATATAGCTGTCATTTGATCCCATGTCGAATACAATACGTACTTTACTTACTTGGTTGTTGTCGTTAGGGTGGTAGACCTTTACTTTCGCTGTCTGTAAGAGTGTCAACTTTTTTGCCCTTGCAATCAGCCCAGTCGAAGGCGTTCCCTGACACAGACTTTCATGATGTTTCTCCTCACAATTTCTGCAACTCCTTTTCGTACATTCTTTCAAGCCATGGTTCTTTGCTAGACAGTTGAAACAGAGGTGATTGCGTTTCACATATTTCCATCGGGTATTTACGTCTTGAACGATATCACATTTTGCAGAGCTATGTTCACCTCGACAATATGAACACCTGATCTTGTTGTCTTGTCTTCCGGTGGGATTAAGCAAATTTCGGGAGCTGCCACCTCCACCACCATTTTGACTACCTTCACTACCCTTGTTGCCTTTACCACTACCCTTGTCTGCTGGGGGTTCCTTTGACTTTGAGGATTTGGAGACTGCTTCGCATTTCTCACGTGCCTCTAGCTCTTGTTTGAAGCATTTTAAGAGGACTTCGAATGTCCAATTTTCTGAAGAAAATTGCCTTAAAATGATCAAACGAATGTCTTCAGGAACCTTGCTCATAATGACAGGGACGAGTAAGCAGCCATACTGATCAGGTTTTATCCCAAGTGATTGTAATCCTCTGACGTTGATTTCGATCTTGTCATAAACTGCACGGAGTTGTTTGACATCAGTACCTGCTTTAACTGGCAGAATCTGCAAAAGCGTGTCCATATGATGGGTGATCACGACTTGTTTGCTTCCGAAACGATCAGACAAAAGAGACACAGCTTCCTTGTAATTCTTATCAGAAAGTTCTAACCCAGAGATAGCCATGGCAGCTCTTCCTTCTAAGAGGCCCTTCAAAAAATTGAACTTTTGGACGTCTTCGATGTACGAATGTTTCCCTACAGCAGCTTGGAAAGAATCCCAAAAAGATCTCCACTGACTTGGATTTCCACTAAACTTTTTAATTTCAAGTTTTGGCAACTTCACAGAAATTGGAACCTTGTGTTCATGAGATGAGATAGAGGTGTTGGAAGCTTTTGATTTCAACGAATCTAACAGATTGGTGACAGAACCCGTGGTAACGTCGATTTTTGCTTGCAGTTGGGAAGACTCTCCGTACGCATGGTCGTAATCATCGTCACTTTCAAGAAGGTTTAAATATTCCATATCCAATGCTAAGAATTCAGACTTCAAATCGACGAGAGAATCCCTTAAGGTTTTCAGAGCTCCAAGGACTGTCACTTGTTTTGACTCTTCAAGTTGATCTAGCTGCGAAAGATGTTTCTCGATGTCATCGATGTAGTGATGACAAGTCGATTTCTTACCATTTCGTTTTCGACGAGCGAGTCTCAATGTCTTGTCATCTTCAGTTTCAGACATGATACAATATTTGAATAGATAAGACAGTTATGGTATGTTCACACAACAAAAATGTGAAAAAATGAAGTTTTTTGGCCTTGTCCACACGACAATCCAAAGACGTCTCCACGAGACAAAAAGAGAAATGAATTTTATGGCTTTGTCTACACGACAATCCAAAAGACGTCTCCACGAGACAAAAAAGGGAAGAATGAAATGTTATGGCCTTGTCCACACGACAATCCAAATGAGGTCTCCACGAGACAAAAAGAGAAATGAATTTTATGGCCTTGTCTTCACGACAATCCAGAGACGTCTCCACGAGACAAAAAAGAAATGAATTTTATGGCCTTGTCTTCACGACAATCCAAAAGACGTCTCCACGAGACAGAAAAAACACAAAGTTGTAGGAAAATTCAGATTCATTTAGAACACTCACAGTAAATTGATCCAATTAAATAAATTGAGAGATCAAAAGGAGAAAGGTGGTTCACAATTTTCACTTCTTTTAAACAAAGGAAAAGAGAAGAAAATCAATCACAATATCCTTTTGTTAAAGAATCTCTGAAAATTATTTTAGAAATCCTTGAGAGAATTTTGTTGATAAGAGAGAGGGAAAAATGTTTTGTGAAAGAGAAAGACCTTCAGACAAATTATTTGAATGTTTTGAATTATTTCAGAGTCTAATTTCAAAACCAGTGACCCGAAGATACTCACAAAGAGGTGTCGAGCGACTCTCACTACAATCAACTGAGCCAGACAGAACAAACACCGATAGAAGGAAACATTTTGCAACAATTTTGGGGGTTTCTTGAGCAAATAGGTTTAATAAACTATCAAGAACAAAAATAGATGGAATGCACCCTCCCAAATGATTATCCATAGATGGATGTCATAAATAAAAAGGGAAACAATAAAATGCCTTGCTGAAAAACAGCGTAAATACAAAGTATCCCCCTTGAACTGCTGTAAAAAAGGAGTGAGGACTGTAATTTAGAAAATACTTACCATATTAGTGATGTTTTGTTCGGTGGACCATGTACAAATTGTTGGGTTGGATTAAAGTGAAGCGATTGATATAGTAGTTTATGATTCTTTACATGATATAAAATCTAAGACATCTGATATCTACAGTGTTCAGTGAGAGAAGGGTCGAGCTAATCTCGATCTCCCCGTAAAATATAAAATAACAATAGAAAACAAAGTCGATATAATCTATTCCGCCTCATCCGCCCGACGGCTCATTCCGATTATCATGAAACTGTAAGCGCGCGAAAAGCACGCAGATTATGTAATAGATGTAAGAATCTTTACACACTGTAATTTAACTCCTTAATGATAAATTTTGTCTGTTCAACCCCCGGGGGGGGGGGTACTTAGGCAAAAATGGATGATGAGTACTGTATGTGCGGACGGTAAGGATCGGTTTTTCACCTTTCAAAGTCTCTCCAAGGGTCGGAAAATCAGAAAGTTTTAAATTAGTCTCTCTAAGGGTCGGAAAATTCAGTATTTTTAGGAAATTTTTTGATTTCCAGAGAAAAAATTGTAATAAAGTCTCTCTAAGGGTATGACTTTTTTGAAAAATCGAAAAAAAAAATCAAAAAGTCTCTCTAAGGGTCACCTTTTCAGCAAAAATCAGTCTCTCTAAGGGTCGATTTTGGAGTTTCCGTCCGCACATACCCCTCATTCGCCAACCCTAGTACCCCCCCCCCGGGGTTCAACCAAGCAAAACTGTTGATTCAGTCAAAACATAGTTTCCCCTTCCCTGAAGTGACTATTTTGAAAAGTTACCATAAAAACACTTTAAACCATAATCAAAAATATGTTATAAGAAGGTCAAGAAGTGAGAATGAAAAAAAGTAGAAGAACAAAAAATTCTTCCTCTACTGAAAAACTTGCACGCAAAATATGGAGAAAACAATCATACCACTTTTATCTTCCCATGCTTGAAAACAGCTTCAGCTTCATTCAGGCAACAACAACACTGTTAAATTTCATTTCTGCGACCTAGTTTGTCCCATTTCAGTTCAATAAGTTCAATATTAGGTCAAATGTAATAACATTGCACCAATTTGATTTCTTCATTTGCGTTAACAAAAGCCATACAACAGTTTCCATGGTATAATGTGAAAATTTCGTCCATGGTATTTACTCAGGTTTTTCATTATTGTTCCTTTATCTTATTTTTTCGCGTGATTCATATTTTGTAAATCTTCTTTTTGCATTGTATAGGAGTCTAATAAATATGATTTTCACTTTAATGCTAAAATTTTCATCTTCCATTAAAAAAAACTGCACAGTGAAAAACTTTCTCCACGTACCTCATATGTGATTTTCAACTGTAGTCTCGGTTTCTTTAAAAGGACGAAATTAATCAGCTTTGTTGTTCGCGCCCGACCGCCATGATTGTTCTGAAAAAAGGGCAAACAGTAATATTAGTGAGGGTTCAATCAATCCAAACTCGATTCGTCACTTTGGATGACACAAGTAATAGAGTGAGAGAAAACACTACCTTTGACAGTGGTCTTCGAAGGCTATATTCCACATCACTATTCTTTTCACACTATATACTGTATCCTACCTCGAAGTTAAAAAAGCAAAACTAAAAAAAAATTGACACCTAAACTTTTTCACACTTTCAGCATGATGACATTTCTGACAGTAAGGTGTCACAAAATTGACATAATTATTTCCAATACAAATTAATTTTTTATGTCAAATTTATTGTGTAAACCGTAATTTATTGAATATATAGGATAAATAAGCATTTTAGATTCAGGAAACTTTTTTCTAAAGCCTTTCTTAGAATAAAATAGCTATTTATAAGAACAAAGGGACTTTTCGGTTTTGCTCACTCTGGGCATGATGAGTGAAGTCATCGAAAAACTTTCTGTCAAAAGTTACTCTTAGTTTTCAAATAAACGCCCCCCCCCCGCTTGTTAATTTTTCGAAAGTTTTCCAACCCCCGGACCTTATTAGGACCCCCTCCCCCGTTTATTAATTTTTAAGAATTTTTTCAGCTTTCAAAGAGAAGGTCCCTTAGGCGAGACCAATTTAAATTGTTGTTCTACGGGCAGATCATTAGAAAAATATGGGTCGGTCGGTAAAATAAAAGTAATTTTTTCTATCAGGGTTAGGTAAGGTACTGAAAATCACAATAAAATTTTAGTGTATGGAATGCTTGATTTTCTAAATTTTTTAATTTCTTGAAATAATTTTCAGTTTTATTCAAATTTAATTTTTAAAAATAACTAGTGTGTAAAATATATTGTAGTGGAAATTCAATATTATTTTTTTTTTGATTTAGCAAAAATAGGGTCTGTCGGGCCCGTAGAACAACAAATTAAATTGGTCTCGCCTATATTCTGCTAAATATCCTGATTTTAGCTTATATAGGTATTATCTTTTTGGGGGGTTTTCGTAATTACAATTTCCAACCCCCACCCCCGACAATTAGGTCCCCTGTTCTTCAAAATTTTGAAAATTTTCCACCCCCTCCGTTTATTCGGAACCTAAGAGTACCTTATATGACAAGGATCTTGTGACCTACTAGATCAAAAGTTAAGGGGTGGTACAGGAACAGCCCCCCCTAGTTTTGAACCCCCCCCCTAAAAGCCTAGTATATGAATAGGTTAAAGAAACTTGAAAGATCAAGTTATAGACTTAAAAATGTAGTTGCAGATATGGGTAGCAGGGCCGGCGAAACTGGGGGGGCCGGGGGGGGGGCCATGGCCCCCCACTTTTTTGCTAAGAAAAAAAAACCAACCAACCATGGTGGCGCCTCCTTTAGACACTTACTATTTGGCCCCTCCACTTTCAAAATTGATTCGCCGGCCCTGGGTAGTAATCAGATACTAGTTTCTTAAAGATACTTGGCCCTGCCATTATTTTCCCAACCTTTTGAACCATTGAACAGATTATTTTCCAAATTTTAAGTACCACCTTAAAGCAAAAAAACTTAGTAGGAATTAGTGGATGGACGAAAAGAATATCCATGACGAAAATTTATTTGATGGTTGTATGATATTTTTGCGCGAAAATCTTTATTACACAACCTAAAACATTTTTTGAGGCCTAAATTAGGCATAAAATGTTTTTTTGGCATTTTTTGGGTAAAATTTCTTTCCGCCAGAATTTCTTCTTTTAAGGTAGATATTAATGAAACAGATTCTGGTTGTATAACACCGTCATAACATTTGTGTGACGTAATAGAAAAAGAACATCAGCTAGGTATGAAGTTTTATTTCACTAAATTCAAACGTCTACAAGTGACGACAGTAGACGCGCAAATAGCAATAAAGGCCAAAACGGAAAGTGTTTAACGTATGATTATCATATTTTCTTGTAAGAAAGTGTAAGCCTTATTTCCTAGCGAAACTAATTAAATCTATTCAATCATGAGTTAACGGCTATTCGCAAACCCAAAAAATGAAAAATTTGGTTTGTGGAAAGGTACTGGCTAACTTAATTCTACATCAAAAACAGAACCAGAATCCCTATTAGAGTCAGAACAGCAAAATGATATAGGGAGCTGTTGTTACAGTCGACTCTCGCTAATAGACGATATCGGCTTAACGAAATTCTCCCCGAATGATTACCCATGATGCATTGCGCAAAAAAATTCAGTAAGTCAATATAGTCCGTGAATTTTTTGGCGCAATGCATCATGGGTAATCATTCGGGGAGAATTCGTTAAGCCGATATCGTCTATTCGAGCTCAAACGGGGAATTTTGTTCGAATTATAGAAAGATTCGAATAAGCGCGAGTCTACTGTTTTAATGGCAAACCAGGGGAATGTAAAGTCGGAATTCCAAGTGATTTAAAATTTGCATTATAAAGTAGTTCTGTCGGTTCTACTATCTAAAGAAAATTTACCTTAAATTGTCGAAATTGGTATCTAGAAATCGAACACATTCAGGTGCCAATAGTCGGTTAACACAATTAGCATTCATCAATTAAAATTATAAGTTCCTATAAAATGATGTTTCTATTAAAAAACACAAAAACATTTTATAAGTACATTTCTTATTTTGATAGCATCCTGTCTAGTTATGAAAGCTTTTGTCTTTTGACGTCCTGACTTAAATTTTCCTCAAATCCAAAAAACGTAAAGCTATCACGACAATTGAGGAAAATGTGACGTCATAGCTCATAGTTTGAGAGGCAATATAAAGCATCGGACAATCAGATCTACATGAACATTTCTTTCAAATTGAAACTTGTTGTAAACAGTTACAGTTCTATTGCAATGGATGATTTGATTTGTTGGCTTTGGCGAAGAGGAGAAAAGAGCTTTTCTAACCTTTCTCATTCGCTTTTTCAGTCTGGTACCGAACCCAAGATTTCCACCACACCATTATCACTTTTCTTTTACCACCCCTGTTTCGCTTGCCATACTAATATATACTCTGTTACTTTCCTTTACTAATGGGATGTAAGTAATACCACAACTTCTATAATCCCTGTCTCACTAAACCTTCGGGATTATTTTACCTGAGAAGGGATGCGGAACCTCTCTAACACCCCTGTCTCACTAAATCTTTTAGAATGCATTGCTCGTGGGAGGAGATGGTGAAGTATTATACTTTTCTAACACCCCCGTCTCTTTAAAACTTTTTAGAATGCATTGCTCGTGAGGGATGTGAAATGAAGTATCATACCTTTCTAAGACCCCTGTCACACCAAACTTTTTAGAGTGCATTGCTCGTGAGAGGAGATGTGAAATGAAGTATCATACCGTTCTAACACCCCTGTCTCACTGTGTTTTTTAGAATGCATTGCTCGTCCGTGAGAGAAGATGTAGGGTAAAGTTCCATACCTTTCTAGCACCCCTGTTTCATTAAACTTTTTAGAATGCATTGCTCGTGAGAGGAGATGTGAAATGAAGTGTCATACCATTCTAACACCCCTGTCTCACTGTGTTTTTTAGAATGCATTGCTCGTCCGTGAGAGAAGATGTAGGGTAAAGTACCATACCTTTCTAGCACCCCTGTTTCATTAAACTTTTTAGAATACATTGCTAGTAGAAGGAGCACCATACCTTTCTAGCACCCCTATCTTGCTGTGTTTTTTAGAATGCATTGCTCCACCCCTGTCTCATAGCCCCATTGAAACTTTTTTCCTGAGTAAGTGGGGATAAAAATTCCTATTTAAATCCCAATGGGGATAGGAATTCTATTGAAATCCCAATGGGGATAGGAATTCTATTGTTCAAAGGTTAGAAAAGCCAGTGGGGATGGTTTGGAATGCAATTTTTAAACATTTATTTTAGAGTTGGGATGAAATATAAGTCAATTTTCCAGTTGGGCTAAAATTCCAGAGTATTTTCCTACCGGAGACGACATTTTTTCCAGATTTTCAAGTGGGGCTGGGGTCCCAGTGGGTCTGTGACACAGGGGTGTACTAATATATACTCTGTCGCTTTCCTTTACTAATGAGAAGGGATGTAATATCATAACTTCTATAATCCCTGTATCAATTCAGGATTGTTTTACCTGAGAAGGTTGGCAAACGATATCATCCACCAGGATGCATCCTCTCTTATTTTCTACCTATTTTCTACTTTCCTATCTTCTATCCTGATTTTCTGACTTTCTCTAGTGTTTCTAATTGTTTTCTAAGTATTTTTCTGAAATTTGCCCGTACCGGTGAAATAGGTCTCCGACCCCGGCTCGAACCACCAAATACAAGCAACCTTGGTTTACAAACCCAATGACTAACCGCTAGCGCCAACGAGACACGGCAGAATGCTGTCATTCACAAATACTTATAGTGTGTAATTTACAGACCTTTATTAAGAAAGCTCCCAACCCTACCGGTGCCCCTACAAGGATCCCTACGGGATCCTAAGTTAGGTCACAGGGTACGGATGCCCCTAAGAAGGCCTTCGGCCTTATATTGTGACTCTCGAGCTCCAACCCTAACCCTAACTGATAATAACCGAGCCCCCGTCTAGGTCCGTAGATTGAAAAATTTCACTTGCATCCTGGTGGATGATATCGTCTGCCAACCACCTGAGAAGGGGTGCGGAACCTCTCTAACGGCCCTGTCTCACTAAATCTTTTAAAATGCATTGCTCGTGGGAGGAGATGTAGGGTGAAGTATCATACTGTTCCAACACCCCTGTCTCGCTAGGCTTTTTAGAATGCATTGCTCGTGAGAGGAGATGTGAAATGAAGTATCATACCTTCTAACACCCCTGTCTCACTAAATCCTTTAGAGCGCATTGCTCGTGGGAGGAGATGTAGGGTGAAGTATCATACCTTTCTAACTTTGTAACACCTCTGTCTCGCTGTTTTTTAGAATGAATGCATTGCTCGTGAGAGGGTGAGAGGAGATTTAGAATGAAGTATCATACCTTTCTAACACCCCTGTCACACCAAACTTTTTAAGCCTTTTAGATTATTTTACCATTACACGCTTTTTTATTAGAACACCTAAAATTTGGCTGAGCCTGGATGTGCTTATTTTTTTAGCAATTTTCAGCCTATAATGTTCTTAAATGCGTTCTTAATTTTTCAGACTACTCTAAATCGACAATATCATGCAAAATAAAGAGCACTAAAAATTGGTAAAATTTGGACAATATTTGACTCTCGATTTTAAAAAATCCATCCCTAAGTTCGGTTAAAACTGCTTGAAAAGAGGAACACATTGTAGTTTCTTGTTATTTTTTTTCAAACTGAGGCTGGACATGTTCTTACGATGTTCTTAATTTTTCGACGAATCAGCCTAATTGTTCTTATAAACTGGGCTCTAATAAAAAAAAACGTGTAGTAAGGAATATGACTTGAAGGACAATCTCCGCAATGCCAACTCTTCAACTTGAGTGCGAAGTTTTAATTCTACGATTCTAAAATCTGGACGACTTTGGGACAAACGTCGAGTTAATTTTTCTTGTTCCCGTATATCTACTGATCCTAAAAATTTTACTTGGCGTCCGAAAATTTATTTGACGGACATGACCGGTAGTAATTTGTCAAATGATGACGTCAACCCCAAAAGTGAAAATTTGATTTCAGCATATAATAATGATATATATACTATTCGACGCATTTTTCGATATAGATTCTAAATCACATCAGTCTCAATAGGTAAAATTTTAGATTTCAAAAGTTATGACTTAAATTTGACATGTGATTTTGGTCAATCATGACCCTCTCACCCCCTAAAAATGTCAAATTCCAACGTCATCAAATCGAAAAACAATTTACACCATTCGAAAGCTCGTCAAAAACTATATAGAAGACAATTAAACAGGTATATTCGATTTCTCAGCCTAACTCGAGAAAATTGAGATTGTAATTCCTTATAAAATGAGGCATTTTTTCATAAATGACGTCATAGAAGAGCTACGGACCTCAATAACTTTTCATATTCAAATTTTTACTTATTGAGATTGATGTTATTTGAAATCTGCATCAAAAAACGCTTCGAATGGTATATAAAACTTTGAAATTTTGCAACATCAGTTTTTCACTTTTGCTTGTGACGTCATCAAATAATAAATTATTCTCGGACATGTCCGGTAAAGATTTTTAAACACGCCGAGTAAATTTTTCTGACTCTCTAAACTATAAATATTTCAAAATAAGTACTCAATATTTGTCCCTCGAATTTTCACTTACTCACTTTTTTTTGATGTCATCAGCTGCCTGTATGTACTATATGTACAGTATATGGCCCCCAAAACGGCGATCAAAGTTGAAATTTCTCTCAAATCTAGAGGAAAAGAGATTTTACAAAAATTTTTGCTGCATGAAAACCTTTAACATCTCTTCTTTATTTCCTGGAAGTTCTTTTTCAAAATTTTCAATTTCAACAATATTTTTCAATCGCTTAAAGATAGGTAGCTTTTTTCTAATGGCCCCCAAAACGGAGGTTTGAAATTTTAGCGATTTCTCGAGATATCTTTAAGATATGAATACAAAATTTTGATCATAGTTTGGAAATGTGATTTAGAGGGTTTTGGGCATAAATTTATTTGATAAAATTTTTACAGTATACCCCTGGTTGTCAAAATGCAGGTTTGGGGCCCCCAAAACGGAGGTGTAGTTAAAATCAAATTATTAAGCCCAGTGGTGAAAGGGGGGAAAACTATGAACATATTTGTGTTTTTCCTTAAATTTACGACCCGATGGATGTAAAATTTATGATTTTTATGAAATATTTCAAGATTTTCGATATTGCAAAGTCCAAACTGAAAATTTAGAAACTTTCAAAATGACAATTTTGATTTAACAACGTCTTAATCAAGTTTTTGAAAACAAATCTCTTTTGAAAATAGTTCCATTCATGTATGGAATAAGCTGTGAAAATTTTAGAAAAAAAGCTTAACTGAAACTGAAAATATTAAGCTTTAAAGATATTTTTCTCCTATATTTTGCAAAAAAATGACAGAATTTGCCGTTTTTGCTGATTCAGCGAAAAATTTTAAATATAATGTTAATTTTTTGTTATAAACTATTAACTCAAGGTGATAGGAATAGAATTCCAAGATTTTTTGCTTTTTCTCGTATTTAGAATTTTCGGTTTTGTCAATGCTGATTCTAGGGCTCCAAAATACTGGTTGACCTTCAAGATGCTATATCTTTTACCCAGCCTTTAAAGTCACAGATGTATTTGCATTTTCTGAACGGTATCAGGTGTAGAAAGTTTCCTATACCCCGTTTTCATAACTTATTTTCAATATCCAAGGTGCTAGAGTGAGTTATATGCAATTTTTATCTAATTTTGGTGTTAAAATATTTCCTTTAGACGCAAATATGTTATTTTGAATCCGTCTCAAACCAGCAAAAACATGCTCATTTTTAAGTATAACCATCATTCTTTCAAAATAAACAAAAATCGTTTAATTCTGATAAATCTACAAGTCAGAATCTTCATTTTAATGAAAACCTCCGTTTTGGGGGCCGTCTCCGTTTTGGGGGCCATATACTGTATATGCTATATGTACGCAAAAATACGTCATTCGAACAATTAACGTACGCTTTTGCTAAACCCCCTTTTCCCTCTTCATTGCGTACGTTATTCAAGCTGAAATTCCATGAATTCAATGTTAAGCGTTATAAAAGGATCTGGGTATAGATTTGAAAAACGAAATGGAAATCTTCCATATTATTTTGCATAAAAGCTGTATTTACTATTTTGTGAAATATTTTTTGAAAAATAAAAGAAATATTTGGTTTATACAAGTTCCTTGGTTTATAGATGAATAGATGAATTTTGGTTTTATTATTGAACATACATATATATACGACTAAAATGAGAAAAAATAATCTTTAGGAGAATCTTATAAGCTTGGGTTTGTTATCTTGTATTCAGTTGTATTTGGGATTTCAAATGTAATATGTTGGTTTTGGAGAATCATTTTTCAAAATTTTTTGAACACTGATTCTTTCATCTCTCATATCTACATAGATGAATGACTATTTTTGAATAACAAATTAATAACGTTATGTGTTTTGAAGGTCCAAGTGATATTCATATACTCATTCAATCTTTGGGGATATCTCATCAAAATACAGTAAATTGTATTGTTCTCTTTTCTCTGGACTGCTATCAAGCCAAAACCGTAAAACACTCCAGCAAGTAATGGTCCCGCAAATAATTGCGACATATCGCTTATGTATTTGTAGAAAAAAGAAAAGTTAAGCTTGAACTTCTCAACAATCAAATAAGTTTCCGTTTTTTTTTTGAACTCTTGAAAAACTCGAGTGTTTTGGAAAGGAATAGAGCTCTGTGCTTTCTGCCGAAGCAGGAAAATAGAAATAAGCTATATATTTCGGAAATTATAATGACAACTACTATCACGAAACGTGTATAAACAAACATGATCGGTCGTGACAGGAGCTAACCAAAACTACATTGTTGGCGAAAAACAATAGTTGTTCATTGAGCTCTTGTTAGTATTGTCATACGATATATCTTATAGAATTTCAGTTTATTAAGCTAGATTATTAGAAGCAAGTTAGTTCTTGGTATCAAATTGCAAGACTCGGTCTCGTTTTATCGCTTATTTTTAAGGATAAAAAAATATCTCTGTCTGTAGATACACGCTTTTTTTTATAAGAATGGTGTAAATCCATTTCATCATGGATATTCTTAACTTTTTCGGGAAAATCATCCTAAAATATTCTTACAGCATTCTTAGGTTAGGATCCTAATTCAGACTAGATTTAACATTTAGTACATACGTCTCAAAATTCCATGATGGTGATATTCTTAGCATATTCTTAATTTTTTGGCCATTTTCATCATGGACATTCTTATAAAGTGTATTCTTATAAAAAAAAGCGCTATTCGCTCAGAGATACATATGCAGTAAAAGTAAAGAATAAAACATTGAGTCAATGATAGCTGCAGTACGGAGGAAGCTAAATCTAACTATTCATGATATTCATGACGTAATGTTTTCTACGATAATACCCCGGTTTTAGCTAGTAGTGGCAAATTTAAACTAGACAAAAGTTGTATAAAACTTGCCACTACTGGCAAAAACCGGGGTCTTTCCGTAGAAAACATTGCGTTGTGAATATTGTTGGACGACTTAAACTTACCGGCTTTATTTATAGCTACAATCTCCCTCGAAATATATTGAGATTTTAGTGTACTTTAACGTTTTTCAGAATTTAAAGTTCGGGCGAGAATTGCTATTTTAGCACTTCCACTTTCTTTCATTGAATATTTCGATTTTAGAGGGGTTCGGTGGCTTCTACGCTATATTCCAAGCCTCATTCGAGCAAATTTGAGCTTTTAAATCCTGAGATCCTCAGGTCTTAAGTCTCATGTTAAAACTCAGAGTTAAAACTCTACTTTCCAAGTGTAGTTTAAGGCGCTAAAATCAATTGTGGTGTTCAAATTTACACCGGGAACTCCCCTTTGTCTCAAATATTTAGTGAACGATTGTAGCTGTGTACTAAGGACTTGTCTAGAAACATTGATCCGATATCTATGGAAATTTCAAAACTTATTTTCGTAGTACGCTATACGTTATACGTGAAAAACACTGGTACAGAGTAAATAATGGCTTGGCGTTGAAATTATGCACCTTCGACGTAGAGAAGTGTCGTTTTTAACTGTCTGTGCTTTTGCAATTAGAACAATAAGAGATATACAAAGGCAAATATTGTTGTGATAAAGTTTCTAAACTTGTATGAGATTTGTTAGCAGTGTAAATCAATCATTTGTTTACTTTACAAGAAACAATAGATGATGACAATGTCTGCAAAAATAACCGCAATTTTTAAGTATCGTATGCAGAAATAGCATGCAAGCTTCATTGTGTTATTTTGTAGATCATATTTAACGGAAAATCGTTTCCTTCAGATAGAAAGAATTTATTTCGGTTGCGACAGACTACGATAATGTTTGCATAGAGGTAGAAGAGAGTTGAGAAAGATCTATTTGCTTTAGAAGAGTAAAATCTTCCGCTTGAGGCAAGATTTGAATCAGGGACAGTAGCAGGTGGGTCGACTAAATTTCGTGCAAACTGGGGAGACAATTTTAGAAGATTTTTGAAGATGGTTCTCTCTTTTTGGTCGAAAACTGCCGTATCTAAGGTGTGAAAGAGTAAAGGGGCGCTAAAATTAGCAAACAGAGGCGTTTTTTGCGCCATTTTTATTTCGGCGTCACCCCTGCCACTACACTACTGATCGGGGAGCCCTACAGAACACCAATTGGTGTTTCCGTACTCGAGCCCGCACGGGGAACTAAAATTCGCTCGAGTTAAGGAAATTTCGAGTTTCGGAGTAAGGCTTATAAGGCATTCTTAATAGGCCATTTCACAGTCGAAATGGATCATGGGTAATCAGGACTGGTTCCGCTTTCATAACGGCTTCCCGTTGACTAGACGCAAAAACATCTAAAGATTTCGACCGTGAAATTGCCTATTGAAAGGGTGATAAAACCTGTTTGAGATAAGGAGACATTTGAATTATTGTTAAAAAGACTCCACTGTATTTGATGGTTGAAGAAGCTCTTTTCTTTCTCATGGATACCAGGAGTAGCCGAGGTAATATCAATAACGACTTTTTTATATTCTATTCCATCATCATAGATATAATAAGAGATACAAAAGATTTAAAAACAAACAAGATACAAAACAGAATATCTAGAACCTACAAACATGTGCAATACAAAACCCAAAAGTGAGACCACGACAACAACAAACAACAATACACAAAATCTCGATGACTTCCAACGTCAATTGTTAGAATCGCACAACAAACGTCGCCATGAGCACGGTGTGTCGCCTTTAGAATGGGATAACACGCTAGCAGCTGAGGCTCAAGCATGGGCTGACAAACTGGCCAGAGAAGAGAATCTTTATCATTCTTCTGTTGATGTCAGACACAATCTCGGAGAGAACTTGGCAAATAATAACAGTAAGTTGCTATTTTGTTTTCATAAGTGTTTAGGTATAGGTGTCGTCTTGGTCATAATAGAGAAATTTAATGGCAGAGATGCTTTCTACACTATACACTTCACAATCTTGTGAAGATCTGTGGGAAAAGCTCCACCGCGGTTGTGAGACAGGGGTGTGATAAATGTCTCAAAATAAAATTGCTGATTAAATTACGTATGTGAAGGCCGAAGGTTGATTGCAAATTACTAAGTATGTATTGTATAGAAAATAACTTTTTCACTTCGAATATTTAGTGGTGTGATTAAATTCATACTCTGTTTTTCTTTCTTCAGGGAAAATATTCACAGGTGAAGATGCAACAGAACAGTGGTATGGAGAGATAAAAAATTTCGATTATGAGCATTCAGATCATTTTGAAGTTCAGACAGGACATTTTACACAAGTTGTGTGGAAACATTCAAAGAAAGTTGGAGCTGCTATGGCAACCAGCCAATCAGGTTGGTTTCTACGTTTCTTGCTGAGAAAACATTTTTGGCTCTTAAATCTTGCAACATATTACCCACTCAGCGGGGGGGCCAAGGGGTCCATGGCCCCCCCACTTTTTGGAAGACCATGTCATACGTTTTTAAGAGTTACTATTTTAAATTGGTTTGAGACCAAATCAAACCACAAAAACTATTATTCTCCCCAAATATAAATTGTTTTAAGGTGTTTTGAGGGTGTAAAAAGTGAAAAATTTTCTTCGTCGCCCAACCATGGTGGGCGACATTTTTTTTCAAAATGTTGGCCCCCTCACTCAAAATGGCTCGCCGGGGCCCATGCAGAGCCCTTATTATTGACCTAATAAAGGCGATCGGCTGAAAAAAACCATTCAAGTTGTCTTCAGCTAAAATGGCGTTGTACTATATTCATTTAAAGACTTTCGAGAATGTTGGTGGATTCTCAATTGAGCAACCAGGCCCTTTTTCGATATTTCAAGAAGCGTGACTTGAATGAAAGCATTGGCGATACACTGGGCGAAATCTTGTCTTTCCATTTTCGAAAGATGTTGAGAAGATCAACTTTCAACAAATTTCCAAAATTTTCGAAAGATGAAGTTTCAAATTTGTTGAAAGATATTGGAAGCTCATCTTTCGATGTCTTTCGACTTTTAGGAAGATGAACTTCTCTTTTTTTCCAAGATTTGGAAAGACGAACTTACAAGTTTGTTGAATTTTGTTGAAAACTCATCTTCCAACAACTTTCTATTTTTCGAAAGACGAACTTCTCTGTATTTCAAAAGTTTTGAAACATGAACTTTCAATTTTTCAAAAAGATGTCGAAAAGTCGTTTATCGACGTCTTTCAACTTTTCGAAAGATGAACTTCTCTGTATTTCAAAAGTTTTGAAATATGAACTTTCTATTTTTCAAAAAGATGTCGAAAGTCGTTTATCGACGTCTTTCAACTTTTCGAAAGATGAACTTCTCTGTATTTCAAAAGTTTTGAAATATGAACTTTCAATTTTTCAAAAAGATGTCGAAAAGTCGTTTATCGACGTCTTTCAACTTTTCGAAAGATGAACTTCTCTGTATTTCAAAAGTTTCGAAATATGAACTTTCAATTTTTCAAAAAGATGTCTAAAACTCGTATATCGACGTCTTCCAACTTTTCGAAAGGCGAACTTTTACACTTTTACGTTTAATGTTTAATGTTTATTTAATATTTTTTAAATACACGCTTTTTTATAGGAACAATTTTAAAAGAACACGAGCTTGCTGATTTTTAATGGGTTTTAATAGATTTTAAGCCATTTTAATTTCTTAAGAAAAAAAACTAATCGTAAGAACATTTAAGCCTAAAAACCTCGAAAAATTAAGAACAGTCCAGACAGCCCAGCCTGAGCCAAAATTTTCTGGTTCTTCTTACTTATCAGACTTATAAATAAAAAAAGCAAAAATTTCGACGCTCGTATTTCGACGTCTTTCAACTTCTCGAAAGATGAACTTCTCTTGGTTTTTCCATGTTGCTGAAAGAAGGACGCGCCAAAACGTTTACGAACCAAAGTCCGCACTGATGAATACCGGGGATCAAAAAGACTATTTGAAGCATACTTTTTGACGTTTAAAACACAAGAAAATACTAAAATATCTAAATTTCTTGTAAAATGAAATAATTCTAAGTGTATTACATACACAGTTTATGGTTAAATACTGTAAATATAATATCCACATCAATGGAATTACTTTTGTAAATCCCCGGAAAAAAAATTAGATTATTTTCGAATGTTATGATTTATGATTGCCGGCAAAATTTCTTTTTGTAATTTTGAAACTGGAAGCCGTGGAGTGGAAGCATTGAGTTTCAAGCCGAAGGCTAGAGGTCAATCTCCTTGGTAGGATTTGAAGCCAACAAATCCTACCAAAGTTGCGCGGCCTTGAGCGACCCGCCTGGTTTTTACACAAATAATAGATTGAAACTAAAATTTACCGCTTAATTTCGAAAAATATATCACTCAAAAACAAAGGAATTGCTAGATTCAATCCGTCATCAAAAATACGGCGCATATTTTAAGGCTTCAATTTTTCTTGCCTGAGAAAGGTTAGAGATTGACCTCTAGCCCTTCGGGCTTGAAACTCAATGAGTGGAAGGCGTGTGATGAGGAAGACAGCAAACCAAAGCAAAGCCAAAATGCAGTGCAAATGGAAACTTTATTCTAAAGATATGAAATATGAATCAAAAGATGCTAAGGTGAGCTCCTTTTTATATATTTCTAATTATCAACCACACTTCAATCATACTTTTTGTGTCCAGTCTGGACACAAAAAAGTATGATTGAAGTGTGATACACAATATGGCTACACCACAGCTTTTCAAAGCTATGGGCAGTTCCAGTTATAGTCTGTTAACCCCCAGTGGACGATGTGGATTTTCCACAACAATTTACTTTTGAATAACTTCAGGGTATTAGCCTCCCAGGGGGAGGCACTAGTGAGGCACTTAGGCAAAATTGGGTATGTGTGGCTGCTGGTGACAGGATCCCATTTTTAGGCTCCATAGCCATCAGATGGCTGACCAATTAAATCAGAAAAATTTCAAAACAAATGAACTACGCAGCTCTGCCATCTGCTAGTAGTAGTACTCTACCATTTTTGTTTTGATTTAATGTTGTATTTTAATGACCAACCAGCCAGGTAAATCATTCGAGAGCTATGCATGTTAGCCTCCACTGATGCAAGTTGCCCAATCTCACGGTATATGACAGGTTCCCAAAAATTTAGATTTTTGACTATTTTGGACAATCTTCAGGGTGGAAAACAGAAAATCTTTTAATTTTTCATCTACTTTTATTAATTTTTGCCACTTTTCAGGGTGAAAATGGGAAAAATTTTCAGTTTTCGTTCTGACAGAGTCCCAATTTTGCCGAAAATTCATATCTGACAGGGTCCACTTTTCAAACTCCAATGGCACATTCCTGTCGGCTGTCTAGATTAGTGCCCCATCCCCTAGGTGAAAGCCTCCTTTTCAAAAGTTTTCCAGTTTTTTTCTTTTATAATGTGTAATGTATATTCATGATATTCATGACGTAATCTTTCATACGGAAGCACCCGAGATAACCCGGAACTAGTGGCAAAATAACAAAAGACTAGTGGCAAATTTTGCCACTAGTTCCGGACTATTTTGTGTGCTTCCGTATAAAAGATTACATCATGAATATCATGAATACAGGAATTCTTCTTGATAATCAACCAAGTAGGGGGTCAAGCAGCTAGTACGAGACATGTCATCTAAATGCCTTTTCGTAAGAAGCTGGTAAAATCATCACACATATCGTGAGTGGTCCTAAATCCGACGTGGTCTTTCAAAGATACAAACTAAAATGAAAACAAAATTTTTTGCTGTGACACAATGTAGATACCAACAAAGTGTTAACTAAACTGAGAGATTATATACAGTAATTACTTTTACAACTCACACTTTTTAATTACATTATTGACATCTTACATTTGGCTAAAGCTTCAGATGCATCCGGCTGGTTAGCAGACGATATCATCCACCAGGATGCAAGTGAAATTTTTCAATCTGCGGACCTAGACGGGGGTTCGGTTATTATCAGTTAGGGTTAGGGTTGGAGCTCGAGAGTCACAATATAAGGCCGAAGGCCTTCTTAGGGGCATCCGTACCCTGTGACCTAACTTAGGATCCCGTAGGGATCCTTGTAGGGGCACCGGTAGGGTTGGGAGCTTTCTTAATAAAGGTCTGTAAATTACACGCTATAAGTATTTGTGAATGACAGTTTTCTGCCGTGTCTCGGTGGCGCAAGCGGTTAGGTATCGGGCTTGTAAATGAAGGTTGCTTGCATTTGGTGGTTCGAGCCGGGGTCAGAGACCACTTTCACCGGTACGGTCAAATTTCACAAAAACACTAGAGAAACACTAGAGAAAGTCAGAAAATCAGGATAGAAGATAGGAAAGTAGAAAATAGGGGGAAAATAAGAGAGGATGCATCCTGGTGGATGATATCGTTTGCCAACCCATCCGGCTGGACTTGGAATTTTTTTTAAGTTGAATAGTGACCAAAGAGGGTCTCAAACCGGGAACATATAGGTTTAGAAACCATTGCCCTATCCACTAGGCCAAGCCAGCTGTCGAAAAATCGTTATTTGGGGTTACTTTTACGAAGGTCTTAGTACTATATATAGATAAGTCTGACTGACGAGTTAGGCTAACTGTTATGATCGCCATTACTCCGAAGAAGCCACCACAGGTGTGCACCGCTGGGTGGGTGCACCGCCGGCCGGGTGAGGGGTTAGGGATATGCACCAGGGTGACGAAGCTCCGGGGGGTATATTTGCATCTGAAGCATTAGCCGAATCTGACATCTTGACATCATTCTAGCCATCTTGTTAGATGTTTTGAATTTGTCTTGTACTCTTGAGAGTTCTTGCAATCGTTTATTGTTCAACTTGGAGAGGGAGTGTTTGTAAACATAGAATTTTTTCGTACCCGTTATTTGGGGGGTTGGAATTAAGCAAGGCTGTCGAATTTAGGACCACTCACGGTATACACTTAGTACTACCCTTGAAAGTAGGTTTTTGACCGTTACAGTGACAGATAAAAAGAATATAATCAGATAAAATAATATCTGGTCCCTCTAGAACCTTTGAATTTTTTCATCTTTCAATAGGAGATTACAACATTTTAGGAAATATTTTAGATAATAAATTTCTCTGACAACCCGCAAACCGATTTTAAGATTTTTGTAAGGAATTCAAATTCACATAACACACCACCTGGTAGCAACTGGTATGATGTCTTGTACTAACTGCTTGATCCCCCTGGACCAAAGCTGGTCACTTTTGTTTTAACTAGTTGTCTTTCTGTTTTCAGGAGATAAAGTAAAAGTTGGTTGGTTGGAATGCAAGCTGTCAGATCATTTTATTTTGGAAAATTCTTATTCTGACTTCCCTGTTAGAATTAATGAAGATTTTGTCATAACATGGTTGAAGTAAAAAATGATGTTAAATTAAACTCAACGTGGAATATCAAATGATAACATAGCTGAAGGTTGGCCTTTTTTAGTCTAAAAAAAAAGAAATGTTGACGTTTTTGTTTTTGCTATGGAACTGAAAAAGATGACATGATTAAATTCACATTTTTTAATAAGCAACTCCAATTTTCTGGTCAGGCCTAGGGTTACTTAGCATTCTGGTCCATTTTCTGAAAAAATTGCTTTGAATACCCCTAATATTATACCATATTTATGTGTATTGGGTCAAAGGGCTATAGTTTGCCATGGTTAGATCATCTAAAACAGCTGTCACTTTTCGAGATTGACAAATTTGAGGCCTCAAGCCTTAGCAGCCTGATTGCTTATAAAAAATGTGTAGAACAGGGAAATTACTTTTTAAACTCTGAGGTGGCAACCTTTACAGTGTGTCAAATTTTCATAAAGCTTTCATGTTTATAGGGTACATTGAATGTGTGTCGACATTGAGCCATTGAAGTTTTGGGGATTTCATTGAAAATAGATTCATTTTATCCATTGAACAAGGAACAAAATACAACACGGTAAGTATTTTTTGTAATATAATCCAGTAATACAAGACTATTGATGATACTATTCCATTGTGCATCAAAAGAAGCTAAAATTTTGTTACAGTACACAAAGTCTTGACCTAAGTTCAAAATATTTTTGAAAATAGGTTGTTGTAACCTTTTTTAGAACTCTTTAGAAATAGAAACAATCTGAATAATTTGTCTTACTAAAGGGTCTTTCTACTATAGTCTACTGAAAGCTGTAAATAACTTATCAACAATTTTACAAACCTCTTTTAGTTATACACCGTTTTGTATGCCTGGATTTCAATACTGATTCAATTTCTATTTGTTTTATTAGGGTCATGACGTAAGGACAGTTACTGGCTGATTTTGAAATGCACTTGAAAAACGATGCTGCAAAACAAAAATTTATGTTGCTGCCATGCAATCAAGATATTTATATGCTTCATGTGGTAGTTCGTTTCAACTTCGAAAATAATAACTTGGTAATATTTTCATTGCAATAGTTGGTTGCTGAATGATAGAAGGTATTCTTGTACTCTTTAATGCTTAATTGTAAGAGTCAATCTGTACCATCTTCAACGGATTGACAATACTGTACCATCACGTGTTGTATAGCACAATAACCTCAGTCTAATAAGTGAACAACTAAACTGAGGACTGGAGTGAGATTGTGGGTCATATTTTTGGAAAATATCACCGTAATATAATTTTATAAGACCCCCTCCCATTTTATGAATTTTCTCTGAAAAGGGCTTAAAAACCTTCATTTTCGACTACTCTAGGTCCCAAGTATATTATAAATTATGATAAAATATGGCAAAATCTAATAAAAGCGGGGGTCTGAATAACAAGGTGGAGTTTAAAAAATTTTCGGTCTGGTTCAGATTTATGCTTCTTTTACTGTGTAGATTTTTCGTTGGATAATGTGTTTGAGGTTTGAAAATATTCTTCAAAAGCATTCAAAAATATCCCAGAATATGTTAAATTGAGAAAATGAGGAGACTTTCGGTTTACCCCTGAAATTAATTTTGTCAAAATGTCTGAGTCCACAATTTTTTTAAAAAAATTACAAAGTAGGTGGGACGTTTATTCAGACTAGGGCATTTTGGGAAAATCATCTTAATATCAGTTTTTAATAATGACTTGTACTTTATGGTTTTTCTACCCTCCCCTATAATTGAGCACAAAAGAGTTTATTTGGCATAGCTTTCATTATTCATAGTGTCATCTTTTAGAGTGATTTGCATAATTTTTTTAATTTATTATACAGTATTTTTATATTTTTCTTATTTTTTACTTCATTACTTCTTATATTTATAATACTGGCTAATACCCTCAGGCGCCCAAATCTTCCCTAAAACCCCACCGCCCATAATTTTGTTCCACCATCCGCCCATTCAAGAAACTTTTTGACTTTTTCTAGGAATTTTGACTTACCACTCGGATTCGAGAGTCTTGTTTTAATTATCAAAAAAATATTAGAAATAGTTTTGAAACACCCGGTTGAACCTTTTTGACGACGATGTGAGTAATCAATTCCAGTTTCCCAAACATTGAAAGTTTGCTCTCTCTCTCTCAAACTCGCAAAGGGATCACACAATTTTTTATACTTATGTATAAGGGTATTTTAAATAGTGCAATTTACACATTATGCTTGTTTTTTTTTGTGATTTAGGAGATTAAATTATTTGAAACTTTGTTAACTGAGGCTCAGCATATGCTTTATAGGCAATGTTTAGTTTTTCCAAGAGATCAGTCTGGATATGCTTGTTAGCAGTATGCTTATAAAAATGTCTATAATTTAGTAGAATTGATCCCCATTTAGAGAGTATTCCCAAAGTATTTAACGAGGATTTCGCACTTACGGGAATGGAAATTTCAATGTATCCTTTAATGTCTTTTGAAGCCCTATGGCCAATCTATTCCTTGATAGGGACTAAGATTCTAAAAAATTATAATTTAGATTAGTTATTATATTATTGAAAAGGAAATTAGATTATAGAAATTACACGCATTTTTTATAAGAACCAGTAAATTCTTGCTCAGGCTGGGCTGTTCTTAATTTTTGCAATTTTTCAGGCTTCTTCTCATGATGTTCTTAGCCGCTTAGTTTCTTTACTTAAGAATCAGTTAAAATCTATTGAAATAAGTGTTTTAATAATTTCTGAAAGCTGAGGCTCAGATTGTTCTTAATTGTTTTTAGGTGTTGGCCAAATTTCAGCCTCGTGTTCTAATAAAATTGTTCTTATACAAAACGTGTAATTTGTCATTCAGAATTATTTTATTTAGACTGCTTAATTTTTTTAGCAAAAAGTCATCACTACCGTACTATTTTGTTTCATATTTTCTGTATTCTATGCTTTGTAAATATATCAATTGTTCGTTTTAATGTCACAGAAAAAATTTATCCGCACATAAACACAAATTATTTAAAAGATCTCTCATTTACTTTTGAAGACTTGTTAATGAAAGATTTCGAAAAAAGCAAAAATCATCTTCCAAAGTATTTGGAAAGTTTCGCAATATGAAATTTCAACATATTAGGGAGTTAGGAATTTAATTTTTCAAGCCTGTTTGAAAGTTTGAGAATGTGGTCTTTCAACTTTTTTGGAAAGTTGGGAAGACGATCTGGTCGAAAGATGTTGAAAGGTAAGGTGCACAACTTCCCAATCCTTGTTGAAAGACCAACTTTAAAACCTGTCGAAAGATGTCAGAATATGAAATTTCAACATATTAGGAAGTTGGGAATTTCATTTTCCCAGCCTGTTTGAAAGTTTGAGAAGGTCGTCTTTCAACTTTTTTGGAAAGATGGGAAGATGATCTGGTCGAAAGATGTTGAAAGGTAAGGTGCACATCTTTCCAATTTTTGTTGAAAGACCAACTTTCAACTCTGTCGAAAGATGTGGAAATGTGACCTTCCTACATCTTTCCGACGATTTGAAAGACATTATTTCGCCCAGTGATAGTACACAAACATATTTTATATTTGGACGTTTCTTCGAGAGTCACTCTCTCGCTCGAAGAATACTCCCAATGATGCAAACTTCATCTTTTTTTTGGAATTTTCACAGGAAAACATTACGTGTGTGCAAGATATGACCCACCAGGAAACATGCGAGGTGTTTTCGAACGAAATCTTCAGTTGATGGAGGACGTTGAAGAAGAAGTTGTGGAAGAAGATGGTACAGTCGAACGAAAAATGGTCAAACGTCTTAAGAGAAGATTAAATGATCCATTAAAAGATAAAACCTTAGGTAAGTGTGGATTTTTAATAGAGGCTATAAGAATAGCAAAAAAGCCTAGTGGTACTTAGGTTTGAGAATGTAGCACAAAATTATATGCGAACCGAGCCCCCAAGCCCTGACCCTTCCTACCCAGCTAGAGCACAATGTTGTTTCAACACGTTCATCTAACATTATATATATGGGTCGTCGTGAGCGTTAGACAAACGTTAAAACAACGTTTTGTGCCAGCAGGGTATAGAAAGAATTAAATTTCGACGAAAAGGATCCAAAAAGAGAATTTTGAAAAGATTTCCTTCTTCGAAAGACTTTTTCGTCTTCATAATTTCAAAGAAGTTTTTGAAAAAAATAACTATGGTGGTTAAGATTCGATAGTTTAAATGATCTGACTCAAGATGCAACAAATATTATTTTTTAGGTGTCATTCAGCATTCAAACACATTGGAGATAGAAGATGAAGGAAGAGTTTCATTTGACCACGTGTACGAAGAAGCAAAAGAGACCAGAGGTATTTTTGAATATATACCTATGATATAGGTACAAACAAACAAACAAAAATGTAAAACACTAAGGGTTTCTTACTTCCCGCAAAAAGACCACTAAAATCATGGTCAAAACTGGTGTCGTGACCCTTTTCCACCGGCAAGTCCCCCCTCTCCCATCAAAATCAATGTTGGAGTTGAATTTTTGCACGTTCACAAGACTTGCCATCAGCATTGATATTGGGGAAGGGGGGTAGACAAACAGTTCTGTCCAGGATTGTAGATCATACCGTCAAGAGGAAGGGACACCAGAAACACTAATAAAATGAGCAATAATAATCAATAGATGAATTTAAAGGAAGGGGGTATAAAAACATACACCAAGAACACAAGTTCAATAGTTCCATAGTCAAACCGGGGGTAGGGGGTACTAGGGTGTTGAAGAACTTCGTAGTATGTGTGGACCGGAACTCCGGAAACCTCAGAGCAAATTATCCCAAGAGAGAATTTTTTACTTTTTGTTGTTTTTGTAACATTCGAGTTGATACATAACCTAAACACCACATATTCCAGTAAGACACCACCCTCCTATCTAGTGAAATTTCACTTCGTCTTTAGGGGATTCCTAATATTTAGATAAACAATGAATCTTGATGACTCTAGCGACTCTAGCGCAAGCGTCTGTCTTTCCTTGGACACAGGAGCACGGGAATAGTGCTTATAAAGAGTTATAAAAAAAGAGTTCTAATAAAAAATAGAAATTGACGCGGAGAGTGGCCTGGAAAGATAGTACCTTAAGGGAAGAAATTTTCGCGAGAAGAAATTTTCGCGGAAGAAATATTCGCGGAATTTAATTTCGCGAATTTGGGTGTAATTCGCGAAATTAAATTCCGCGAAACACACCAAAATTGTTCAATCGCGAAATTAAATTCCGCGAAATTCGATTTTTTTTCTTCTTCTTTTATTTTGTTGTTTTTGACCAGGTATTACCAAAAAATATGGACACAATTGATATTTAAGCATTATAACGTGTATTTCTTATCAAATATAAACAAATATAAATAACTCCGTGATGGTTAAAAGTTAATTTAAGTTGATAACTTCTTCTTAATCGCGAAATTAAATTCCGTGAAACTTTTGAAATCGGCTCATTCGCGAAATTAAATTCCGAGAAATTTGCCATTTTGAAACTCTGATTCGCGAAATTAAATTCCGCGAAAATTTCTTCTCGCGAAAATTTCTTCCCTTAAGGTATTCAGTGAACATATAAACATAGAGCCCATTACAAGCTTAAGCTGCAGCGAAATACAACGACGTGGTTTACTAGTCTATGATGACTCACAACCACGTTATAAACTATTCATCTTCTTCAAATTTTTAGTTGACGATGGTCTTTTACGGCAAACGGCGAGCGTGAACACAAAAGGTGCACCACCCAAACGCACACAACCAGCATACATCGACAATGATTATTTTAAACCCGGTAAAAGTTATTCAGTTACTCATAACATCTATGGCTTTTGAATTAATTCTTGTGTTGGAGATCAATAATAACTGTGAAAAATTGGATTGTAAATATTTTATCAGTGGTTTTAACAAATATGATTGGTTCGTCAAATTCATGATATGCACCATTGCAATGTCTTCTGACATTATATCACGGACCCCAATAGCTGATTGGTTGTAAGTGACGTAAAATCAGTCAATAAGTCACTTTCAACCAATCAGCTGTTGGGTCCGTGGAAGACATTGCAATGGTACATACCATGAATTTCATGAAAGAAAGATTGAAGGTCAAAACGAGATTTAAAATCTATGCAAAGACAACAAGCGTCAACAGTAATGACCGTCCTTAATAACTGCTGGAAAATATGAAGAAAAGTGTACATAGAGAAAAACCATAGCTCTAGAACTATAGCAAAGACATTTGAATGGGCGCTTGTATCTGAGATGGAACAGAATTTTTAAGTTCAATAATATACGTTGTAGTATTTTTAAGATATTATGTTTTTCAAATATATTCTTACAATCATAAATGATATCAAACTTGCCAATCTTTATATACCTTGAGATTTCTTATGACAAACAAAATCAGTTACTTTTCATTGAAGAGAACGAGAGTAAATGGACCAAATTATGAGATTCACTGTACACCTTATCGAGTTGAGGAAATATTTTGGGCAAAACCAATCTTTAGCCCTTCCTCATTTTCACCATTTTAAGCTTCGTCGTAGACGATGCTATCGTCCGTTAGAGGTCCGTAAACGCGGGAAAATGTATATGCGCAGAGTCAAGGCGTTAGGGCAGTTTACGAGAAAGTGGCTGTATAGTTTGGAACAAACTGTAAACACCTCCGCCACTGCCTACTCCGCCCGGGCTAACTACCGTTTTCAAATTTAGACGATAGTATTAATCGTACTATAACCGATGAAGAGCCGATCCTAAACCATGACAAGCTTCGATCGTCGCAAACCGAAAGTAGGTCATTCCAAACCCTGTCACATCTTCAACTGAATAACTGAACTCGAAAAACTTCTTCATGATAAGTTAAGTCCGTTGATGTTTGTTGCATTGAACACCGTTTTGTCCATAAGGGCTCAGTTGGTCAGGGTTGGTCTACCCTGTTCACAGCTTCAGCAATCCGTAACGACATTGTTGTGTTTTTCGAAATTTTGATGGCGTCAGCAGAAATTAGGAAATAACTTACCATAACTTACCCGAGAAGGCATCAATGGCTAAAATGTTAAGAACAAGTTAAGAACATTAAGGATTTGGTGACTCCAAACCACCCGATTTCTTAAACAAATTAAAATGGCGAAAATAAGAACATGTTAAGAACATTTTTAGACTTAAATCTCAAAAAGTCAAGAACATCCGAAGGCTTCACAGAATTTGGACACTTAGATGATATGCTCTATCAATGATGACATTATATTCTAGTTTCTCTGATATTGTAGCAGTTTTGTAACCTCTTAAAGTGGTCAGAAAAAGAATTTTCTTCGTTACTAATAATGATTTTAATGAGTCTTACATCACACAGATCAGTCATTATAATTTTTCAAAAAGCTATTTCCGGATGAGATATAAATCAAAAAGAAATTTTCATCAATTTAAAACGATGTTAAAGTTTGGTGACAGGAGTTGCCGTGGCTTGATTATTCTGGGGAGTTTTTGATTTTAATGATGGTGTAAAATGCTATAATGATGTAATTTGCCCAGTTCGAATAGACAAACAGTTAATCCTTGCTGACTCAACTTTGAACGGAGAGTTTAATTTGGTCGAATTAGAGAGAGATTGGATAAATAAAAAGTATTCTACGAGGATTCTATTCCCCTGAGACAAATAATGGAAGTTCGGTCGAATTAGCGAGAGTATTCTTTAACTACATGTTCTTCATTTTATGAAAGAATAAAGGGCTCAATCATTTAATCAGGCTAATTAAGGTTTGTTGACTTTGATTAAATACATAGAAGAAAAGATTGAGGCCATCCAGGCTAAAACATCATTTATTAAATCTGATAAATAATCAAAACAATCAATCAATATTTTAATAGCTAGTGTACAATATAAGTATTGCAGACTCTCTCTAATTTGATCTTCAAAGGGGGGCAAAGATTTTCTTCAAATTAGAGAAAGATACGAATTACAGAGAGTAATTTAAACCACTTTTCAGTAAGATTCGATTTATAAAGGTTCGAATTAGAGAGTGTTGACTGTACAACAGCCAAAAGTGCATTAACATCATTAAAAAAAAAGAAATAAAAATGTCTATTCTGCAAACGAAATTAATGAAAAAGAAAAAGTAATTTTCTCGGATTTCCCTATTCATCAATGTCAAATTAACTTCGACAACTTTCGACTTTTCTCAAAAATTACTCATTTCCTGGAGATGAAAATATTTTCAATACATTTTCCATTGCCATATGATAAATTAGTATTATATTGTAAAGATTGTGAGTAAAGTGACAGTCTGGGTGTTGTGGTTGGTATGACAAATCTGCTGACGGCTAGAAAATTGTTATCTTTTAAAAATCAACAGATGGAATAAATTGCTTAAAATGCTAAATTGGACCTATTTCAAGGGTTTTAACTTTTGATCCAAAAGAGATGCGAGAAATCTGAATACATATTTGAAATCAGTGGGGTTCAAAGATTTTAGCCAAGTAAAAAAATTCAGTTTTTTTCTTTTTCATTTTCCATTTTCATTCTAGAAATCTTATATTAAGCCGCTCAAACTTATAATTCCAACGCGGTATTATTTTTCACTATCTTTCTTTATCTCAAGAGGAAAGTTTGAAAAGTACGGTCTGCCAAATTTTTTTTCTGGAACAAACTTCAGATATCAATTTTTGGAATTTATAAAAATACACTTTATAAGAATGTTCATGATGAAAATGGCCAAAAAATTAAGAATATAGTAAGAATATAACTTATTGTTAATCACGAAAAAGTAAAAAAATTTAAAACTTAATAATTAATCAAAGCCCTTCATAGTGTAGATGGGGAATTAATTGGATGACCAATTACATTACCTAAATGATACTGTTACTATTGTTTATGATGAGAAATGTTTTTTTCTCTTTTTTTGTTTCTGTATTTTAATATGATATTGTAATATGTCTTACGTAACCCTTTTTAATGGCTACCAGAAGTCATTAGGAAAATTCAATTCATTTTCTTTTGTATGCGAATCGAATGTCGTAATTTGTTAGAATGTTGACGGTATCTAGAGACATATGAAAATCTAATTTGTACTTTTTTGTATGCTGGTTTAGTCAGTTGGTAAGAAAATTGAAAAAATAAAATAGAAAATAAAAAAGAAGAAATCATATACTGGGAACGAATGCAAATTTAAAGCAAGGTATGTATTATAATTAAAACCGATTTTGAATTTTCCTATGTTACAATAAATTAAGCTTGATAAAAATCAAGGGTTTAAATTAAGCTTGATAAAAATCAAGGGTTTAAATTAAGCTTGATAAAAATCAAGGGTTTTAAGTTTAGACGAAAAGCTAACTCTCCCTTTGTCTCTTATTCTCATTTTTGTAATGAATTTCATCATACACTTCGATTGTTGATAGTATATTCGGTAATATACCTGTTAGTGGCAAGTCATTAAGCTAAAATTGATTCAGCTAGGGGATTTTAATCTTAACTTTGTTTCCTTTGGGATTCACAATTTTAAATATTTTGTGCCTGAAAATTTTTAAATCATGAAATTTCTACTAGGTACAAGAAAAATATTTAATCCAAGGCAAAGGCTAATCAAGAAAATAAAATCCTACAATTAAATAGGAATTGAAACAAGCTTTTAATTAGTAAACACAACATTACGAGTAGTTGGTTATTTATTTCTCCCACTGAACAATCAAAAAACACGTAACGCTGCCAAAAATGTTTCATTAAAAAACTTCCTTACCTCCATACAGTCTTATATAATCGATCATTAATTGTTCATTATTTTTAGTATGATGTTATACTTGGTGTTAACGTTACTGTTGCCATGCACTGATGCTTGGTTTAACTTCAACTTCAAGTTGGCACATAAAACTTATGGATTAGATGGTAAGAAATGTAAAATATAAAACCCTACAGTATCAGAAACCATAGGAAAAATAAATCGGCCAAATATTATATCCTTATTTTTGAGCGTGTCGCTAATTAAGGCCTAATGTTAAAGGACCGGTGGGAACGAAAGTTTCTATCAAAATCCAAATAGGGATAGAAAATCTATCCTATCCCTATTCCAGCTCAAAAACGCCAGTTGCAATTAGGTGCAATTTTAAAAAAAAGGATGAAATTATAGTGATCAGAATTATCTTTCCAACAATTATGTTAAAACTAAGCATTCGTTGAAAAGGGTAAGGAAATCTTGATTTGTTTTTTTACTTTACCATTTTCAAGAAAAACCTTAATTGCGAATTTACTTTAATTCGTTTTATCAATCGAAAAAATATATTACTTCAAGTTCTTTCGGCAATATGATTTCCGCTTACATTTTATAGAATGGGGGACTTTTCTTTTCAAAAATACGAGAAAAAAAAAACAGAAACCATTAAATTATATAATTGAGGAGTAATGATTACCGGCCCATCAGGATTTTCTGTTACGGAATCATTCAAATATTAAATAATTTCCGGTAGAGTGGTTTTTCATTGTCTAATAGATCGTCTTCCGGTCTGTAAAATTGATTCGGTCTGTAAATTTGATTCGAGCTGTTTTTGACTCATTCAAAGTGATCGATTAAGATTTTAAACAAAATCCTTTACTGCCGGATAGTTAATTTTAATGGATTTAAATAATTTTCTTATGATCCCTACGGTGCTTATCCAATTTTAAAGAGCCCAAGGTTTTAAATTATGAATGAAACAATGATACTAATAAACTTTAAATACTATAAGACCAAATCTTATATACTGCGCTTCTAATATCCATTCTTCTTTGAGACTCTACTAATTGCTTATTATTAGAAAATTAGAAAAATTAAATTCTATATCTCACATTTTCTAGACTTTCCTTTGATTTACGATTCCATCCTTCGTGATCGAGCAACAATCGCCAAACTGGATAAGGAGAAGGCCCTGAAATTCCGATTCGATGACTTCTTACAACATTGTACAGAGCTGGATTGGACGGAGAAACTCCAACACTATTTTCACCGAAACAATTTCGATGAAAACGATATCCAATACCTTCGAACCATGAATATCTCTTATCTAATGAACCAAATGCCAAGATTCAATTTAGACCAATTTTGGAATGCACCAATCAAGACATTAGTCTACCGAACCGCTTATTATTTTTCTCCAAATGGTACTAAAGAGACTTTCGAGCTTTTACAGAAAATCTATTTCAAAAATGATATTGATGTTGCCAAGAAAATTAACCAATTCCAAGCTCAATACCCAAATGCCACTTATATTCAACGACAAGAGAAAACAGCAATCAATAAACGTATATTAGAATTGATTGAAATTATCCAATTTGATGAAACTAAAGATCTACTCAAGCTCTTCAATGTTACAAATCAGTTAAACTATCTCACCGGGCTAAGTTTCGATTATGTCAATAAGGTGACATCAAGATTGATTTACTACTCCATCCAACGTGATACCAAAATGAAGGAAGAGTACACGACCAGAGTTAATGCAATCACCAGTAAGGTTCAGCTTCTTCATTCAAGTGTCTATCATTGGGCTTTAACATGCTGGACAAGTATCAAGCCAGTAGACTTCAAAACAACAACTTTAGATTCAATCTCAGAGCGTTGTTTCAATTTACCCTTCTCCCAGACAGCTCATACCTTATATGGTATCAATAAAGAACGCGGACGATTCTTGGGTAAATTTGATATGTCATCTGCAAGTATTATTGCTCAGTCACCATTCCAGAATACAACTCTTCAACCTGCCAGAAGCTTCATTGATAAGATGAATGGTGGTCTGCAGAAGATTGACAAATCTAAGGAGTTACCGTATTACGAATACGCCAGATCTACTCATATCTCATGGAAAGAAATCGAATCAAACCCTATTAGTGTCATTCTGGAAAGAATCCAAGGTTTGCCATGGAGTGTCCTACAAAAAGCATACGGTGTCTCGGAAGCGTCTCTCAATTCACTCCAGTTCATCCCGTTTATCAGTTTAGAAGCTCTGGTAGTAAAAGGTACCAAAAGTTCATTCCTGGTTGGTGTCAGACGTCTCCGGACCGTATCTGCTCAAACTATTTTCGCAGCAATGGAACAAAAAAGTAATGAAATAGCTTTAAGAGCAGCCTACAAAGCTAATGTCTTGGCCTTAGCCGATAAGCCATTGTTATCACTGAAATACCTTTACCTCTTGAAACAAGACACGATGAAAGAACAAACTCTATTCAATGTCTGTAATGAAATGTTCGGCATACGTTTAGAAGAGTTTCTACAATATTTCGGTATTGATTCTAAAGCATCGGATTTCTTCAAAACAACTATTCTCCGTGATTATGCATCTTTGCTTGGTCTTGAGTACTCTGGTATGGAACGATTCAGTATCAAACAAATTGTCAATCAGATCAAACCTGACTGGACATTTGCCGAAGCTATGTTGGTCTCGCCAACCGCATTTATTAAAGAAGGTAGGTGCTTTATCCTTCATCTTTAGTGTCCGTAGGCTAAGGTGCGCAAGGTATGGGGTTCGACTCATCCCCCCCACAACCGGGTCACACGAAAGATTCCCAAAATGGTACTTGATACCTCTCTACTTCATGCTCAGCAACTAAAGAGACGGATCAAGGGTAAGTGGAGAAATACAGGGAAAGAAGTGGCGCCCTCCCCTACCTTCGGGTAGACAGTTAGAGAAAAGGAGCCTTACTATCCTTCATTAGTACAGCTTGGGTACAGCTTGTTCTTCCATGTATGTGTTTTCATTAAAAGCGTTTTTCTATCAAATGGTTGATTCTTCAAGACAAGATGTACCCAGTAGGAGGCCTCGGAGAGTTTTCTATATGGTACTTTGAATAAAATTATGTCGCAAGATTTTGAGAAAGTTTTAGATAAAATCTGCTTTCAACCAACGTAATAAAACTTTACTGAGGAGAGTTGGACACGTTGCTAGAAGAAGAATGGGCATTATTTTCGGAGGCCGGATATCCAGGCTGTTTATGTTTAT
The DNA here is from genome assembly GCF_902728285.1 of Clytia hemisphaerica. Classification (NCBI taxonomy): domain Eukaryota; kingdom Metazoa; phylum Cnidaria; class Hydrozoa; order Leptothecata; family Clytiidae; genus Clytia; species Clytia hemisphaerica. Next base: position 1,349,356 of record NW_027103551.1, read on the forward strand.
CACTTAAAATAAACATACTTATTTTTCATCAGGTGAAAGCACATTGGAAGAAAACCTTCGGTTTAGTATTCCACAAATTGTCGATACCTATCATAAACCAATCGATTCTGCACAAGCTTTTACCGCATACATTAAAGTTTGGTCAAAATCTGATGAAACTTCAAGAATTGTTAAAGAAGAAAGTTTGAAACAACTTGGTCAAAGGTTGAAGATTGAAATCACAGTCTTAGCTGGCATGAAAATTATTGATATCATCAACACTGTGGTCATTTGTAAGTCTTTTAACGGCCACCAGTGATACTTAAGAGAGGAATATAGGGCTCGGTTTTTGCCCGTAAGCCAGCTTATGTACTGAATCTACGTAAGGCTTCGAAACTTCTCCCCTTCTAGATAGAAAAAAATTGATATTTTACGTGAATAGCCCAGTAATCTAGGACTTTTAAAAATCTTTCGATCCGCGACCAGCCGGCTGGGCTATCTATATTGAAAGGAGCAGGGTTTCAAAACATAAAACCCGCAGTTTATAATTTTGACGCCTTGACCACTTGACCATCGCTCCTTATCGGTTTCCCAGCCGGCACTAGACTGGAGTCGTTTATAATGCGTGTAATACTAACAATACCAATACTACTAATAATAATACGGGATTTAGTTTGTATAAAATTGTTCCATTCATTACTTTTTGCTTTATTTCTACTATGTATAAATTAATCGTCTAGCTTGCTAGACTAAGCCGGCACACGACGTTGTTTCAACGTTCATCTAACGTTATATGGACGTTGTGAACACTAGATAAACGTCGAAAAAACGTCGTGTGCCAGTTGGGTTGGGTCAACTTACTAATCAGATTTTCATTCTTTCAAATATTAGCTTTCGGAGAGGAATGCGACATCAACAAAAAGAAATACTGTGCAGCTTTACAGAAATGTGAACGAACACCAGTTGGTGATCGGTGCAAATGTGAAAATGGATACCGATTCAGTAAAGATAGAACATGTATTGGTAAGATTACATATTTTTTATAAGCAGGTGTCTACCCCTTTATCAGGCTCGTATTATGCTTAGTATTCTATTGTCCTCAAACAATAGAGCCATTGTTTAGGTACCGAAAACTGTGCCTGCATATGCTAGTCTACACAATAGACAGCTCCATGCTTTTAGGCCTTACGAGTTTTACGCTCGAAACGAAAGAAGATATGACATAGCCTAGCATATGCTTATAAACATTATATATAAAGAGAAAACATGTATTCATTTCAAATATTCTGATGTTCACGATTTACTGACAATGATCAAAACCAAAAATCAGTTAGACACAATGACATCTTTTTACAGCTGGTTGGTACAGAGAGTAAGGAAATAAAGGAATTCTTTTACCAAAGAAAATATGAGGGACATGTTATTTCTGTTCATTCAAGGAGCATTTCCATTTAAACTAGTAGCAACAATTTCAAATAGTGAAAAAAAAATTATTGAGATCTGGTACGGCGGTACCTGCACTAACCAATACGACATGCCTGCTGAACCTTGAATATAAGAAGGGTTTAGTTAACATCAGAGACATAGGTATGTCTAAAATATCATTTGTCGTATTCTGCACGAACAGATCTTTATGAATGTTTATTTGCGAATATGTGACCTGCCTCACCTCCACTTTGATATTTTTCGAAAAATAGAAGCCTTTCAAAGAAGCAAATTCAATTTTTGCTACTGCGGGGGATTCGAAAGTTTAAAGTGACGTGAAAAAAACGAATGTTTGGAGCTCAAAACTCAAAACATTCGAAAAAGTTGCAAAAATGGAATAGACTGCGTAGAAAAAAGCCGTGATAAGTCCCCGACATAATTTCCGAATTCGTTTAAAACAATGAAATTGTGTATTTTCTTCGCCTTTACAGATCTTGATGAATGTTTATTCACAAATGTGACGTGTCATAAGAACGCTGAGTGTATCAACACCAAAGGTTCATTCGAATGTGCTTGCAGAACTGGATTCACCGGAGATGGATATAGTTGTACCAATATCAACGAATGTGAAAAAGGCACGCATAATTGTCACGAACACGCCACGTGCATTGATACGGAAGGAGCGTTCACGTGTACTTGTAAATTAGGATATGAAGGGAATGGGCGCGAATGTAAAGATGTGGATGAATGCATTACTGGTCTTCATAATTGTCATCGACATGCTGAATGCAGTAATGTGGAAGGTAGGTTTCGGACAAAGATTTGTTATTCGAGATTGAGGCTTTGAACAGAGTAAAAGTAGAAAAACAAAAGATGTGTCCCTGTCTCTGACACTCATAGGGACTGTCTCAAGAAGAAGTATCTATTACGTACGGAATCTATTACGTGAGTTTTTCCCGGGCTAGCGCCCAAATCTCAAGGCTAACTCTGTCCCGTGAAATCTGACCTGTACGTCGTAGCTTGGGGAGTGGATCTATTGCGCGAAATTCTTCAATCTCACGTAATAGAAATCGATTAGGATATAAGCATGATCCGAGGGAAATTTACCTTACGGAGATTGGACTGAATCATTTAGGATCAAAAATCACCCGAAAAACATGTAAACAGAAAAGAAACTTTGGTATTTTTTTTGGCTTCTGACAAGTTTGTAGCCTGGATATCCAGGCTGTAAACTATTTCATAGTCAAGTTTTTGATATTTTATGTGCTGGTTCAACCGATAGAACCGGAGGTCAAGTTCTGGTCGAGTCGAGATTTGATGAAAACCGGCCCTTAGAAAGAGGCTGTTAAATCCTAAATACCCACAAGAATGTCCAACCTCGTCTCCGTGTATTCCAGGCTTTATTTACGTTACTGATAGACGCCAGAGAATTTTCTGGTGCGGTCAGTAAAACATAAAAAATCTGATGATACACAAGGAAAGAGGTTGGGATATGTCTACTTCAATTCAACATCAATAGACCTTTTCATAAATTACGTCATAGGCATCACTTGCCTCGTATTCAAACAATTACCATGGTGATTATGTCCCTTGAGAGATTAAAAGATTTTTTTATGAATAGAAAGCAGTTTTAATAAAATCCACTGGGATTTAAGTAATCACTATGGCAATAATTTCAAAACGAGGCAAGTGATGTTCATGGTCTATTTGTCTTTTATTTTCAGGCTCGTTCAATTGTGAATGTAAGAAAGGATTTGCAGGAGAAGGTGGTCGCTTTTGTTTGGATGTTGACGAGTGTGAACGAAATGAAGATAATTGTCCTGCGCAATCACAATGTGTTAATACGTTAGGTATGTTACAATATGTAGTCCAGTATGCTTGTAGTTTGTACGAACTGATATTATCCCGTTACAATTATCATATTATTATATAACACCCATATTACTGTATTACACGGATAATAAACAACTCAAGTCTACAATACGACAATCAACCTTTGAGTCAACAGTTAGATAACGGCGTTCGAGTTTACCAGATATAATACGTCAAATAATGGAAGTCTTTTCATTGGCTAACTCAGATATCTTGCGGTAACATTAAAGAACTTGAACCCAGAACCTCTTGTTGCGGGTCAAAGTGGAAATTATTTGAAAAATAACTGATTCAAGTAGATATCATTTGTAAATTTTTGAAAATAACTAATAATTCTAAAATCCAATGACAATATTATTTTCAGGTAGTTTCAAATGCAATTGCATCTCACCAAGTGTGTTGACGGATGACGGGAAAACATGTGGACAATGTCGACAAAACAATCTACGAAATTGCCATTTGGATGCTATTTGTCTGGCAGGTTATTGTGTTTGTAATGATGGATATAGAGGGAATGGAAAGACATGTGAAGATATCAACGAATGCATTGAAACACCCAATGTTTGTGGCAGAGGAAGATGCAGTAACACAAAAGGTGAGAAAGAAATTCATTCTGTTTATTCGAGGAGCATTTCCATTTCAACTAAGTACCAATGATTTCAACTGGCTCATATTTAAAGCAATCATACACCTAGTACATTAAGAAACCATCACCCCGTAATTCAGAACTTTGTCTAAGCTAATCTAGCTTTCTTCGGTCTTGCAAAAACAAACAAAGACCCTTGACTTGATACAGAATCAAACCCATGTAGCCTGTTTCGAAAAATTAATCCACTCCCACATCTTAACACAAAAACTATTAAACATGACGTCTGATTTATCAAAAGTTTATCAAAATCCAGTTTAGAAGACTGGTCAAGGAAGTGCATAACATCTGTAAGGGAATTCCCTTGCAAAATTTTAGACCTTACGATCTCAGGACTCAAAAGGTTAAAATTGTTATAATAAGGCTGGGAAGATAGCCAAGAAGCCACTAAATCTCTCCAAAATTGAAATATCTAATTAAATAAAGTGCTGAAATCGCGATTCTCACCTCATTTTCACCCGAATTCTCACCCGAACGTTAAATTCCTAAAAGCGGTAAAATACCCAAAAAATCATCAATAATTTTTGAACTTTATTATAGGCAATTTCGATTGCACATGCGTAAACGGTTACCGATCGACACCAACAGTTAAGAAATGTATTGATATCGATGAATGTAGTGAACCGCGTGGTCATTTGTTATGTAACGGAACAAGTGAAGTGTGCACCAATACTGATGGTGGTTACGCATGCGTCAGTAAGTATTTAACTAATTCATATTGTATACTTCTATCAACCTTTAAGCTCTAATTTAGACGGCCCACTTTTCGCTATACCTATTCTAATTAAGTTGGCAGAGCAGGGCAGAAAGTCAGCCGTCTCAACTAGAGCTAACTCTGAGAACAGCGGGAACGATTTGGAACAATCCAAAATTTTGACTTGCGAGGATGGTTTAAGTGCTGATACCCAGTCAATCAGGATCTAAACAAATCAAAAGTCACCCGTCTTCGTCGTAGAAAAACAGACTTAGATAAGTCTGGTGTTACATAGGAAGGTTACTTTTTCCTACAGTCTTGAATCTTATTGATGTTAGCCCAATGCAAATCACCTAATGACATTTGCCACAAAATTCAATGATCTTGATACGAAAGTTTGATAATGTAAGTTAGGGCACCAGTTTTAGTCTATTGATTCTTAGTGGGATGCACGATGGAAGCTTTTTAAGTCTGGTATGGCGAATCAGAAAATGTAAGCGATTTTACCGAGGGAAATTTCGGGATTTTGTGAGAATCTGGTACGACGGCTGCAGGCCACCGTACCTGCTATAACCGGTGCGTCATGCCTGATGATAGGCTCCTTTACAGGGTAGAGTTCTGATAATATAACCATTCCTAGAGCCATGTTTGAATCTGAGATTAACAGAAGAGTGACTTTTCTTACTTCTTCAGCTGTCAAATCAGACAAAGCAGTCAAGATCGCCCTGGGAACGGCTATTCCACTTATTGTTATCATGTTTATTGGTTTGTTTATCTTCTGGTGGATGCATCGTAAGAACCAAGGGAAAAAAGAATTGGACGATTTCGATAAGAAATTACGACAAATGTACGTCAATGATGCGTTCACACGTGATGATGAGAGTCAAGTCAGTGATCGATCATCACGACCAATTGCACCTAGAAATCAACGGATGAGCGTCAATAACTTTTTAGGTGCCAGTAAAACTTTTATGAATCTTTTTAAATCTGATGAACCAGAGGAGATGAAGAAAACTGATTATTAAATGAAACAATAAATTTGAATAAACAATGGTTACAAGAATCTATAAAGTTACATATCGCTGTTGGAGTTAGAGTGATACAATCACAAGAACATCTCAGAAAATTAGAGCTACTCGGGATAACTCGACTCTTTTAATTAGTGTTATTCAAAGGCTCAAACGTATACCTGAAGTAATAACGAATGACAAAATCCTACAAAACTTATGATTTTTATAAAATTTTACTTGTATTATACAGAATTATCTTATGCTTTCTCTATATTACTGTGGAAATAGCCATTCTACTACCACCTTATAGTCCATTCCTGTTGGACTATTAGACCTTGATATTTTAAGGTCTAAGAGTACCTTAACTAAACCAAAAAAATTTCTTGAAAGGTTACAAAGATTAAGCAAAGCCCTGAAAAGGATCCCAAATTCTTAAAGGTCTCACAATTTTCGAAAGCTTTGGCTAAAACGACCAAATTTTGTGCAAAACCACTCGAACATACCCGCTACTTCTGGGGTTTTTAGGTTGTTTTTATGCTTAGTGGATGAACAAATAAATGATTACCGAACATACACAGATGGTATTGTTTAATGGTCAATTAGTTGGGTGGCAAAATTCATAAAATCTTCAAGAAATATAACACAGAAAGTAGCTTAAAATTTTTCAAGTTTTTATTTTTTCTAATCAGATTTTCATGACAATAATGCGTGTTTAGTTTAATATTTAATTACGTTAAAAGAAAATGAGAAGTCGTTTTTATTATTGTCCAAGAAGGTTAAAAATTGGAGGAATAACTTCTCACACTACTCGTTATTACGAATAGATCTAATACTTGGGGTATGTGGATACTTTTACAGGTCACAGCAAACCTATCCAGTCAATAAAACATATGACTTAGACAAGACAAAAGATTGAATTTGGGGTTATCAGCGGACTCCGAGAGAGTCTGCTTATACTCTACGCATGGCACGTATTTACTCTAAAGATGGGCTTTGTCAAAGGATCTACTCAGGTTGGCGGCTTTTGATAATAGTATAAAGTGGAGTCTCCATAACTCAAACACGCACAGGGAGTTTGCAAAATTTCAAGTTAAGGAAGTATTTGAGTTATAGTGGTTTGTATGTATGTATGTAATATTTTATTTCATGTTGACGAAAAGGTAGGAACAAAGGCTTTTGCAGCTCATCGCTGCTACTGAGGCTAGATATTGACATCTTTTGGTTGGCAAAGTTTTTGTTTGTTATTTTTATCAAGCGAAGGTTATCTGGGACTTCCACTCACACGCCAAATGAAATCACCATCACATTCAGAGTTCCATTTCTTAGTTTTTTCGCACATCTCTTTGATTTTTCTTCTTTCATTGATGGTAAAATCATCGGTGATATAGATGATACCCAAGCCCTTTCAAGTTTTTTAGGTTGCTCGTGATTCTTTATTTTTCTTCTTCTCTTTGCAAGTTTTACCTTTATTGGACGCCATTTCCCCGGCCCATTTTCATGTTCAAACCCAACACGATGTTGATGCGTTGGTTTGATGTCGCGGATGCCGATATCTTAGAGCAGATCCTCAATTTCCTTTTTCTCCTCTTCTAAATTTTTTTCTTTTGTTTCTTCGATTTGTTCAGGGAGTCAATGAATTATAATGTTTATTTTCCTTGATCTCGTTTTTCTCTCCTCTCCTCTTCTTATTGTTCTGCAACAACATATTTAAGATTTTCCTTATGTCCTTTGGTTATATCAGCGTAGGTTTTACGTGATGACTCTTTCATAAAATCTTTTGCCTGTTGTATCTCTTCTTTTATCATTTTCCTTGTTTCAGCTTCTAAGTCGTTCATCAATAAAGAGACTCGATTGTAATGAAATTTGTGATGAATGATTTCTTATACAAGATTTCCAATTGTTAAAAGAAATCTTCTCTAAGAACTCTGGACCGAAATCTCACCGAAAGCCTGTAACATATTTTCAAAAATATCATATAAACCTCTTCAGCCTCACTCTGTTGTTAAACTGCATATGATATGATATGAGCCTTCCCCACTGGGGAATGGGTTCTCCTCATTTTTCAAGTTGAAACGCTTAGTGCTGTCCAGACACCGCTGGTTCTGTGCACGCGTGACACAGATGCCATGATGTATAGTGGTGACACTCGAGCTGCACGGAAGAGCACATAGCTCGTCGCAGCCGCAGAACGAGATGAGTGACACCACACACCACAATGTCTGGCATTATATCATTACATATCAAGTTATACTGCATAAAGCTATGATAAATTAGGAATCCAGAGTGTACATACGGAACAGAGAATAAATCTGTTTCATGCTCGCTCGTTAACTTCCATATCAAGGCAATACTATACGGAACAGGGGTTCACAGAGCTATAAGGTTGCTTTTCGATCGCCTTCCCTATCAACACCCCGTCCCGTTTTCAAGTATTCGAAAATGATTTGAACTTTAGGTTTTTTTTTGTTATACAATTTTCTAGTACATTGCTGTTCTTCAAATAGCGTTTTTAAATTGCGTACCTTAAGTTGCGGAATTTCTCAGCGCTACGATTCTATGTAATTTGCCAAACGGTATTAAATTTAAGAGAAAATTCATATATATCTTTTATATGTCAATTCACTCTGAAGATCTTCTATATTCAAATGGAAACCCCTGTCTCACAGCCCCGGTGAAACTTCTTCCCACAGTGGAGACTAAAATTTCTATCGTAATCCCATTAGGTTAGAAATTCTATATTTCTACACATTTCCAGTGGAAATGGTTTGAGCGCAATATTTTTCCATTGAATTCGATATTAGGATGAAAACAATTCCCCAGTTAGGCTGAACTTGTAGAGGGGGGATTTGGCATTTTGGCTAAATTTTCCAGTGGGCGGGGGTCCCACCGGGTCTATGACACTGGGGATGTAAATAAATATAAAATTTATTAAAAGAATATTATTGATCGAATGAGGACAACATCATGGTTAATGGGCACCTTGGGATTCCATAAAATGTCAGAGTCCCGAATGATTGCAAAGTAAAACGATCAACATGGGAAATGAAATGATTTCCTTTTCAGTAAAAGAAAAACTTTCGTTTATATTGGGCGGAGTTTGAGTAATTTCTATACCTTTACTTTTTCGCGATAGTTTTTTGAAGAATCATCCAAGAGTAGAATTTTGTAGAAAAGTTAAATGTTAAATGTTCCCATGGTTACGCTTGATGCTGAACTTTTTCAAAGATGAAATGGAACTTCAATAAATATCTGAAAGTTTGGATACGCGCTTTTTTATAAGAATGGTGTTTTCCTTTTCATCATTAATATTTGGAAAATCATCTTAAATATTCTCACGGTGTACACGCTTTTTTTTTATAAGAATACCCTTTATAAGAATGTCCATGATGAAAATGGCCAAAAAATTAAGAATATGGTAAGAATATCACCATCATGGAATTTAGCAACTGAACCTAAGAATGCCATTTTTAATGCATTTTAACCTGTAGATTGCCAACTTCGATCTTAACATAAGAATACCGTAAGAATATTTTTGGATGATTTTCTCCAAAAAGTTAAGAATATCCATGATGAAATGAAAAAACACCATTCTTATAAAAAAAAAAGCGTGTATTCTTAGGTTAAGATCCAACCCAGCCAAAATTTAGTATGTAATACCTTAAGCAAAGATTTGGCACTTTTGGGGAAAATTGGTACTAAAGTAACTAAAACTCATCAATCTTAAATTCAGTTGCCAAATTCCATGATGGTGATATTCTTAGTATATTTCATCTTGAATATTCTTATAAAAAAAACGTTTATTTTTCATTCAATCGCGGAAGTTCTACAAAAAACTTAAGCTACAAAATATTAGCATTGAAGAAAGTTTTTTAATATATTGAACCTATAATTGTTTAGAGAGCAATTAAAACTGAAGCAAGTGTTTGAGATAATTTCAATAAAAAAGAATACCACATTTTAGATAATTTGTAAAAAAGTTTATAGCATCAAACCAATTAGCTTTTTAAACTCCCTTTGGGAGTAGTTCAAAATTACCGTACGTAATAAGATTGCATGCTAATATAATTTATTACCATGGTGACATAATTATGCAGTATAATTATCAGTTGTAATAAATAGGTGGAGGTATCACATAACAGGTCTATGAGATGTTTCATTTTTTAATTCAATTGATATAAATCACATTGGACTGCAGTTCCTTTGATACTGTTGCTTTGTTTTACCGGACACAAACACACATAATGTCATTAATCGGACAGTTAAGAATGGCTGAGACGAAGATTGATTTCGGAACACAACAGGTGCTTTTAGCAGGCCAACAGAATATTTGCAGATGTATTGGCAAGCCTCCAGCCTACAGGTGAGTGATGTTTTGCTTTGAAATCTTTCTTACAAAGACTCGTAAGAAATAGGTCCTAAGGTCATAAGGTCCTAATGATCTCACTAAACTTCTCCTCTCTCTAACAAATGCAAACTAGTCAACAAAACAACAATATATTAATTAACAAAACGACAATATATTAGTTAAAATATCAACATAAAAACAGAAAACTTTTGCGACACTAACTTACTGGATCGCAAAAATGACCCTAGAGATAACTCCACCGAGCCAAACAAAAAGCTCATTCTTTTGCATAACACGATTTGAGAACATTTACAAATTACGCCGTTGTTGTGGCGTTGTGGGTGGCTTTTATAAGCGCCTCATTTAATTATTTTGACCAAAGTTGAAGTGAAGTGAAGGGCGCGTCATTTAACAGACTGAACTTTACGGCTTCCAGATGATAAATAATTAACAAGTTGCAGGAAAGGGAGTGGCCGTATAAACACAATATGAAAATTGGTGCAAAAAACGAACTCTCAGTTTCGTGGGGGCGTTTTTATAGAGATAAAATGGTCAATTTCTTAAAAATAGAATATTCTAAAAACAAGAACCAGATATTTAAAAAAAGCAAACACTGAAAACAGATCTTTTTCTCCCCTTATTTATGGAGGACCTGGTCTTAAAAACGAATCCAATAGAAACTTTGGAAACACAATAGATTTATGAAGTCACCCATAATTAAAACATTTTTCTTTGGAAATAAAAAGAGGGGGAACCAGTAAAAGCAGACAGAGATATGCTAAACTTATTTTCTGGCTAAGCAAGCAAGAAGAAGCAAAGATATGAGAAATTTCACCTGCTCGCATAATATTATTACGTTCTCTTCTCTCGTTCTTTTTCTTTTTTTTCGTCCTTCAATATTTTTAGTACCTTCTTCATATTTTATTCAAAAAATTTGAAGAAAAAATAGGGAAATTTTTTGAGAGAGGGTTAGCCTCAGAAGAAAAGGGGGTAGTAGCAGGTAAATTATAAATATAAAAAAGAAATAAAGCAAATAAAAATAACTGTAAAATTCAGGTGGAAAGACTATATTAGAATGGTATACAAGAATCAAAAGAAAAGATGAGAAAAGAAAATATCGCAAAAAAAAGAATTGTACAAGAAATGTCAAGAAATGAGGATAAAAAGACTGTAAAATTTAAAGGGAAAAATATGGCGAATTTTTAAGAAGCTTATTCAAAAATGGGGCGCTCCAGATGGGACATAAAAATAAGTCAATTTTTTCCAAATCTTTGGGGAAGAAAGATTAAAGTTGTTTTGTGTTTTTTTCAAGATATATAAAGATTATCAGTTGATTTGTTTATAGTTGTTGTTTCTTTGGGGTCAGGAATTGAGTAGTGACGTTTTCCTATCGAAATTCAAGAAGTGGGGGTATAAATAAGGTTAAAAAATCCAGTGGGTATGGTTTTGGAGTGCAATTTTTAAACATTGATTTTCGGATTGGGATGAAAGTCAATTTCCCAGTGGGGCTGAAATTCCCGGGTATTTTCCTACCGGGAACGAAATTTTTGCCAAATTTTTCAGTGGGGCTGACACAGGGGTGTAGTCACCAAATATCTGTTCAGAAAAACTAAAACAACCTATGTTTCATAATTACACCCCTGGCTTAGTGGCCTGGTGGGAATTTTTTAGCAAGTAAACAAAAAGAACGTTTTTTCTAGTGCCAATATTAGGTATGAATCCTGATGGGTCTTTGATACGGGGCAGCGCAACCCTTTAGCAGATGGTAGGGAATCCTTTTTCGGGCTTGCAAAACGTGTCAAATCCTTTATAAAGTCAAGCTCACCCTTGCTCAAATTTACAAAGTTTTTTTTCTAAATTCAAGTTTAGGTCAATTTTTATTTATTATTTTAATTCTAAATTCTTTCAATAAACTGAAGATTTTATTTGAAATAAATCTTGCGGTCTAATACTTTTAAGCCTATTGTTCGAGAAATAAGGTTTAAGGTTTAAGGACTTGATGGATTGAGAAATATAGAGAGATGATATTTTGAAGTTTTATTTCGAGCCTTTTTTAAAAGGACATAATATTCTTTCACAGGCGAAGGTAAAGGTTATACATTTTCAGTTTCAATATGAGTTACTGGAGTATCATTTTTGTGCTAGTGCCAAATGAAGTGTTGGAAAGTAGATTTTAAAGAGATGATCGAATTGTTTGAGCAGCATGTAGGCTTACACGTTGTTTTTTTTATTAGAACCCAGTTTATAAGAACATTGAGGCTGAAATTCGTCGAAAAATTAAGAACATCGTAAGGACATGCCCAGCCTCAGTTTGGAAAAAAATGACAAGAAACTACAATTGTTTCCTCTTTTCAAGCAGTTTTAACTGAACTTAGGGATGGATTTTCTAAAATCGAGAGTCAAATATTGTCCAAATTTTACCAATTTTAAGTGCTTATTATTTTGCATGATATTGTCGATTTAGAGTAGTCTGAAAAATTAAGAACGCATTTAAGAACATTTTAGGCTGAAAAATTCTAAAAAAATAAGCACATCCAGGCTCAGCCAAATTTTAGGTGTTCTAATAAAAAAAAACGTGTATTCTTTGAGCAATTTGCTCAAAATAATCCGATACTATCGTAATTGCAGTAGTTATTTTTTACTTACCAACTTTAAATTAGAGCAGATTTTTTCATTAATTTTGTTTTGTTAATTTTATATATTTAAGTCAATGAATTTCAAGAACGCCGATAAGAACATTTTAGGCTCAAAATTGCTTAATAAATAAGCATATCCAGGCTCAGCAAAACTAGGACCAACGATGTAAAAATAATAGATAACCAACTTGCCTTGATTCTCAAAAAACATCCGTGTTATGGTTGTAAAAATATTAATGACATTTTGCATCGTAAAAAGTGCAATTAAATAAAAACTTGCTTCATTTGCAACCTTCTATTGGACAGAATCGATCACGTGATGTATATTTTTCCAAAATTTGGGTTAGAAAAAGTGTATTTTCCTATAGGCAGCCTCACAGAAGGAATTTTTTAATTAGATATTATTGTTCTATAAACATTCATCTGTTTATTTTGTATCAGGCAACCTTCATGCACTTTTCATTCGTGAGATATCGCACTTCAAATCACACATATATTTTTCAGATAACATCATTTTATGAGCGTTTATTCATCCAGATGAAGATTAAGTGGTATCAGGCCGATCCGTAGTCAATTTGTCTAAAGATTGGTACCTTTATCTTTTGAAAAAAATTCCAAAATTTGCAGTAAATAACAATTCAAATTTTCTATCAATTCAGTGGATGTCAAAAAGTGTGTCAAAATCTAGCTAAAAGCATAACACGCACTGCACACATAGCTATTTAAAGGAGTGCTCATTCAACGATGTAAAAATAATAGATAACCAACTACCTCTAGAAGGCACTTCTCCCAAGAGAACAACCATTGTTTTCCTATTGAAATGAGCACTCCTTTAAAAAGCTCTGTGTGCAGTGCGTGTTATGCTTTTAGCTAGATTTTGACACACTTTTTGACATCCACTGAATTGATAGAAAATTTGAATTGTTATTTACTGCAAATTTTGGAATTGTTTTCAAAAGATAAAGGTACCAATCTTTAGACAAATTGACTACGGATCGGCCTGATACCACTTAATCTTCATCTGGATAAATAAACGCTCATAAAATGCTGTTATCTGAAAAATATATGTGTGATTTGAAGTGCGATATCTCACGAATGAAAAGTACATGAAGGTTGCCTGATACAAAATAAACAGATGAATGTTTATAGAACAATAATATCTAATTAAAAAATTCCTTCTGCGAGGCTGCCTATAGGAAAATACACTTTTTCTAACCCAAATTTTGGAAAAATATACATCACGTGATCGATTCTGTCCAATAGAAGGTTGCAAATGAAGCAAGTTTTTATTTAATTGCACTTTTTACGATGCAAAATGTCATTAATATTTTTACAACCGTAACACGGATGTTTTTTGAGAATCAAGGCAAGTTGGTTATCTATTATTTTTACATCGTTGGCTCATTTCAATAGTAAAACAATGGTTGTTCTCTTGGGAGAAGTGCCTTTTAGAGGTAGTTGGTTATCTATTATTTTTACATCGTTGCTAGGACGTTCTAATAAAAAAAGTGTGTAAATATTGACTTTTTGGTGGGAAAGTTTTTCGATTAGCTTTTTTTTCTGGATGAGACCTTCAGGGGTACTTAATTGATGAAAGTGGATCGAGCCATCAGACCGTGGAAGAGAACACGTGATCATTTAAAACACATATTAGTGGGTCAGATCGAAAATTTTCAAGAAATCCTTTCTATTTCTAGCCTGGATAGATGTCAGATGTTTCTGCTATTTACAACTTGGTCTACCTTAGTTGCGCAAATGGGAAAATTTCTAGCTTAGCACAATATTTGAATTGAAAAAGTATGTATGCGTTGTTGCCTTCTGATATAACAATGCAAATGACATTATGAAGACTAGGCGGTAAACCAAAAACATCAAAAATAAAATCGTTCTACAGCCCTTATATTCAGGCTATTTTATTTTAGATAAAAACGCACTTAATAAGTTAGAGTCAGTGAGAGGGCTATGGAGATCTTAAAGGAATTTAAAAAATGGTGTGAAACAAAGTTTAAATTATTTAAAATTCCGTTTGATAAAGCTACCCAGTAAGGGGTTCCCCCAAGGGGGACTCTATTCCCAAACAGTTTTCCCTATTCAGAAATATTGAATAATAAATTTTGTTGTCCATTCAGTTAACTGTGTATTAGTATTGAAGTTTTATTAATAATTAAATCTTTTTTTCCATATATCATAGATTAAAAATTAAAATAATATATCTTGTTGGCAATTGACAAGGGAAATTTTTAATAAGGAGTGGAGTTTTTTCTAATCGACGCCATGGATTAAGAAATACTTTTATTCCTTTGATGTTTGTCTTAAAGTAACAGCTTTGGATCGAATGCTGTAAAAATTGTGATACTTTAAAAACTATTTGGCTTTGAAATTATACCGTGTAATTTTCAAAAGTATTTGAATATTTTGATGGTATTAAAGTATTAGTGACAAAATTTTCAAGATATTTGTTATCATTACTTTATATTGATTGATGACATCGCATTTTGTAATTTTCTGGAGTTTTGAAATGAAGCCGGTAAGTAAAAGTGTTTTGAAAACTCAGAAGGGCCACCGTGAAACTTTTTGTAAAGTCTGTCTCAATGAGCTGTTCCGGAAAATTTGCGAAAAAATCCTTGGCAAAATTCTTTTCATGCTTGAGATGCTTGTTGTTTACCACCCCCCCTCCCTGGAAATCTAAGAATAACTTTTTACTCTCTGGAAAAAATAATAAATACTCCTTTAGACCCTCCTGGAAATTCTTCTCGTATCACCCCCTAGGAATGTTCGTCCTTAAAATGGATTGGCCCAATATAATCTGCAGCGGTGACCAGATAGACAAATTGACTTTTTAAACAGCGACATAAAATTTTCTTGCAAATATAGATCAATAAAACGTTGACTGTTGACGCTAGCTGATTATAATAAATATACTTTTACCATAAATTTTGATGACTCATGTAGTCAACATTATCCTTCCAAAAGTTTTTAAAGATTTTCAATATTGAAGATAAAAATCAGCAAAAACAGCATTTCTTGCAAAATTTTATGTATTTTGTCCATCCAAAATTACAGTAAGTTCTCGCTTATTCGAACTTCTATTATTCGAATCTCTCAATAATTCGAACTTTTTTCCAGTCCATATCAGGGAGAAAACTCTTAAAATACTTTCTATAATTCGAGCAAATAAGAATCACCATTTGAGTTCGAATTAGCAAGAGTCAACCTGTAATTGGGATCGATTTTAGTAAAATTCACAATCACTTTTGCAAATAATTTAAAAGGTCTTTTTTTAAGCTTCAATGGCACACCCTAATGCTTTTGTGTTTATGAGATTATGAGACCTATCTATTATCAAGTTTCTTCAGTCGGTTCAGTCCCCAAAATTCCTCAGGTCTGGCGGAAGCGGTGAGACTGAGACTTCAGAGCAAATGAGATTCTTTTCTCAAATTCCTGCTATCAAATTTTATCTCATTTTGAGCCTTCAGCCTCCCCCACTTTAACGGTTGTTCCGCCGGGCCTGTTCCTTGAAGGAAAGTATCGAGAAAACTTTTTTTCGATGTCGTAACCAATGATGTCATTTATTTGCAACTATAACACAAAATAATTCGATAATTCTAAGAGACAGTTATTAAAGCCACACTGAAACTGCAAGTGACACAAACACCCCCTTCTCACAGACCCAGTAGGATTTTTCTTGGGGATAGAAAAAATAGCACAATATTTTGCAGTGAGGATTTACTTATTGACAGCTCACAGACAGACAGACAGACAGACAGACCCGGTAGGATTTTTCCAGCCGGGTTGGGGTAAAAGTAACGGACCAAAACTCGACGAGGATTGATATTCCAATGTTTTTTTTATGGCTGGGGGATGTGAATTCCATTGTTTTCGAACCAGAATATTTAGAGGAGAAAGAAAAAATAGCACAATATTTTTCAGTGAGCATTATGTGCGTTATGTGCGGGGGGGGGGTCTGAAACGAAATTCGTTGCATTTTTGTCCATCAGACTTAAAATTTCGATCCCAATTACAAGTTGACTCTTGCTATTTCTAACTCAAATAGTGATTTACTTATCTGATTATTTTCAGAGGGAACAAAAATCAGGGTATTATTTTCTGCTTGGACGATATTTCGGCTAATTTTCCCAGTGGGTCTGTGAGAAGGGGATGTACACAAGGACTAAAATATTTTCCCTTTGAGATCAAGAAGATCCCAACTGAAATATTTTTTCATTGGAGTCAGTAAGACTAGACAGACTGATATTAAAGATTGTTCTAGTTGGAAACAACTGGGTTCTAAGGCTAAAGATAAAAACAAAACTGTTTCTTTTATCACAGATTGCGAAGCATAGAGGACAAAATTGAAACATCTGCTATTTCGAAAAAAAATTCTTATTTTGTGGTTTCTGACTTATCAAGAAAAAACTGAAGGGTCCGACCAAATCAGAGATTGGAAAAAAAAAAGTTGTTATGATGAGATCAGTTTTGGTTTTTATCGAGGAAAATGAGGGGAGAGAAAATATAAGAATGAATAATAAAGAAGAAAACACAAAGGAAAGATAATATGTATAACTCAAAACAAAGGGGAAATAATTTTGTACCATATCTTCGATGATGAGGAAAAATATTCAAGAAAAAAAATAATACACAAAAGAGAAAACTAAAATCAACAACTAAACTATATGGAAAATGGATTTTTTGTGTTTCGTATGTTTGATTAGATGACAGAAGGAGTTTGGAATCGAATGAAAATAAAGCACAAAAAAAAAACTTTAAAAAAGGGAGAGAAACGCCAGGGAGAAAATTGATTAGTTCTAATTAATAAAACGACTTTTTCATATATTGGTACAAAAAAGAAAAAGAAGATTGAAAATATATGACGAAGAATTTTTAGATGATATCTTATATGATCAAAACAGGAAAAATATTGTAAAATATTGTTGTCAAAAAAACCCAGAAGGGAACCGTACAAGATCAAATATAAAAGCTTTTGAACATTTTGTATACAGACATATATTGACTTTAAAGGACGTTTTTGGAGCAAAAGATTTAAGAAAATTCAAAAGATTTGAAGCAATAAAAAACTTGGTCAAGGAGGCTCTTGTGTGATGACGTCATTTTTAATGAGAGACATGCCGATTGCTTTGTTGTGAATGATGTTCAGGAAATCAAACTGAAATTCCGAGCACGTAAGATTAGAGGTTTTTATAGGGGTGTGAAAACGTGTAAAAAACGTTTACCACAAACATTGCTGTGTACAATCTAAGTCATGAATGTGGTATCACTTTTACACGGTTTCATTGATTGAGAAAATTAAAAATCCTCTTTTCAATGTTTGGTGAATAAAGCTCCCTTTCATGCATTTTTTGAAAGAATTTTGGTGGGAAAGCCCAAAAAATCAAATCCAAATATTTTTGCTATAACACACACCGCATTTTATCATTCTGACCATGATCGGCTACTGGAGTTCGCCATATCGATTGATTGAGAGGATTTTTGATTTTTGACTAAGGGTCATTATTCCTTCACATTTTATCTTTCATAAAGCTTATTTTGACATAAAAAAATTACCTCTTTAGTAATTAAAACACTATCAGAATTTCATAATCTAATTCCAATAGGATTGCTAAAGCAAAGTAAAAGCAAGCAATCTTAAAAACATTTTCAGCAAAGAAATTCCAAAATAGATTGGCTTAAATGTTAATATGTATCAGATTTAAACAAAAAGAAACAATTCTAGCCAATCAAAACGTTTAAAATCCAAAATTTAACCAATCGGATTGAATATTTTAAATACGTCAAAAAGAATAATCTTAAAAAGGCAAAAAAATGAACGAGGAATAATGGGCCTGGGGATAGCTAATGCTATCCTTTATGTTACCAGTTCAGCTTATATCATTATTTTCTTTTCTTTGATCTCTCTATGAACCTTGCAGTAGCAGTAACGACTGCAATATGAGTGATTCTACGACAAACATCAATAACAACAACAACAACAACAACAACAACAACAATACAGGACCAACAGCTCCAACAAATTGCGACGACCTTATCAACAACAATAATCCAGAATATCCTAACTCACAAACAGCAACACCAACTTTCCATTTCGATCAAAATACCATGGATCTTGGGGCGCCACCACCTTATGCTCCACCCTACGCCACAGCCCCACCTTACTATCCAACGACTATCACTATGAGTCCAGAGCAGCGTCGCCTTGTCAACACCCATAACAACAGCGATGATGAAAAAGAAGATTTAGATTTCTTCAAATATACCATCCCCTGCAAACGCATTGCAGGTTATATTTCAGTGTGTGTGGCCGTGGTAGTAATCGTGGTCATACTGTTACTTTTGATCTTTGGAAAGATGTAAGGAGAATATAGAGAGAAAAAAGGAAGCGAGTCTTGATTTTTTAGCTTCCAATTCCACTGATTTATTAGAATTGGATTTTTTGATTCTCTCTTTCTTAGATAGTTAAGCCGTCGGAATCTGAAGGGAAATCGATTTTGAGATTTGCAACGTGAATTGTAGAAGATTCTACCAGAAAGATGCCGTTTGGAAATGGTTTTTTAGATGATAGACCTTTCAGACCTAACCGTCTACTTGATTTTGATGATAACCCTAGTTTAATGGGAATTGGTGGCCACAGAGGCCGTGGTGGGCGGGGAGGAGCGCGAGGCCATATGAGAGGACGTCAAGGGAGATTTCAACACGATCGCCATTACATGGCTCATAATAACAGGCGGGTTGCTACGAACATTTTAGGGCGTAGTTCTGCTCAACAACGTTGTAACGATGACTCGATAATACCTTTGAATGCTGAAACGAATGTCTGTTGCTTGGTTACTAAGATTGATATGAACGGCAACCCCGTGCTTGTCTGTAGGAATATACAATGTACCAATATCTTACATACTAAAGACAGTATTCAGTATTATGACCAACCTTTATCAGCAGCTATACCACCACCTGAGTATCAAAGTGGACCGCCCTCCCCAAACACCCATCCCGCCCTTAATAATAATTCCCGCCCACCTTTAACGCAAATGAATAATTTGAAAAATGTGTCAACAACGGCACACCAACTAACCGAAGAACATGTGGACCATTTTGGGAAACTTTACGGGTGTAAAACAATGACCAATATAATTGTCATGGTATTAGCAGTAGTTTTCTTTGCAATATTTTTAACATTATTAGTTTTACTGGCCTAGCTTTTTTTTCCTATCTAAGTTTTCCATGGAAGTTCGGTCTATGAAAATGAATAATTACTTTTTCATTTAAGCTTTCAGCGACCGAAGTTTGAGTGGCCTTCGCTTATTCGAACTATAAGTATCTATTATTTCAATCTTTCTGTAATTCGAATTAATTGTTAGTCTGATTCGAGAAGTAACGCAAATGTCAAGTCGAATATCATCATGATTATTTGCATTCCTAGTTTGGTTATTCTTAAACCTGTTTTAAAATGAAAGGAAAAAGAGAATTTTTATCTCAAAGATTGGGCTATTCCAGAAAAGACTTTAACCCATGCGTTGAGGAGGTATTTTTTGGAAAAGGCGAGCCCCTGGATTTTTTTAAAAAAATTTTTGGACCCTTTGGATTTTTTTCCTCGTTATTTGGACCACCCTGGATTTTCCCCTTCATTTTACTGACAACTTGAAAAACCAGACCACCCTTAGGAAATAATTTTCCAGACCTCCCTTGGACATTACACCTCCTCAACATAGAGGGTACAGACTATTTTTGGGAATATCCCATTTACTGAGCATATTGGCTACGTTTAGAAAAAAATCCTTAAGTTTATAGGAGAACAATTCATTTGTTTTCACTCCAATTGTCATGGAAACACTTTAAAAATAACTTTTGGGTTCAAAAACGAAATTATAACACTTCAAAAAGTTACGTATTATTAATTTTTTACACTAATATTATTTTCTGAATTTTTAGTATCATTTTTTTATCGATAGGCCATCTTTTTAGTTCGATATGTCACTTATAAAGGTGACATTTTAAGATTTAGTTTATCAATTTAGTTGAAGTGCTTTGGTTGAAACCGTCGAATAGAAAACATTCCAAATTCAGAAATGTCCCAAAAAACATAAATTTTTCAAAAACTTCGTAGTTAATCGTGTCTTTTGACCATATAAACAATTTAAATGAGGATGGCAAGACCAAGTTTTTGTTGTAGTTAGGAAAATTTTAAGCTTTGATAGTCTCCATTTGGATATAGACGGGGGTATTCTTTGTTAATTTTGTAAAATACTAATCCAATAATTTTAATGATCCTGATTAATGATAGTTTGTTGTTAATTTTTTGTAGAAAATATAATTATGTAAAATATTGTATCTTTTTAATTTTATCTCTCTTGTAATGTCGTATCATTGTAAATTGTGACTAATGAAAAGCTTTGTTTATATGAATTATAATGAAAAAAAGATGATAATTACCCCTTAGTTCTTCAACTCGAGTTGAAGCAATTCAAACCAAAAATTTTTTTAGTTCCAGTGTCAATTGAGTGTCAATTCAAGTTCTAAATTTGCAACTAAATGGAAATCCTCCATCTGGAGAGGATTGTGGTGTTTTAAAAACATGTGATATTGTATTTTCGCTATTTTTCGTATTTTCTTCGTTTTTGAAGCTATATTCACGGTTTGCTAGCTCCAAAATTGCGTCTTTACAGTATCTGATAATTTGGTTCTGTAAACTAGCCAAAATTTTGAAAAGAATCATCAAAAATTTAAAATCTGGAAAAAACTCATTTTTTTATGACGTCATCACAAAAAATTGTGTAAAAATGGTCATTTTTCGTGATTTTCTCGATATTTCCCAACTTAAGGTGGTTCCCCTACCAAAAATGCTGATTTCAAAGTTGACGTTGCAAATAGAAAGGGTTTAAAATATATTTTAGAAAATGAAAATGATGCATCTTTTCATCCTCGCAAATTTCTGAAAACAATGTGAGCAGGGTATACAGCTTTTCATTTTAAGCCCAAGTGTAATCGGTTGATATATTTCTAATCCTGAAAAAATATTGTATGTATTTTTCATCCGAAGAATACTGGACCCTAATCCGTCCTCTGTATTCTCGGGGTTACCACAAGTCGGACGGCACATACCTATCATCTCTCTCCCTCTCTCTCCCATGGCTACAAGTATTTTTATAAGAACAAACTATATAAGAACATAAGGCTACGCAACGCAGACCAAAATGTTAAGGACAAGTTAAGAACATTTTAAGGCTTTGTGGACTCAAAAACACCCCTATTTCTTAGGAAAATGGTCAAAAACATTCACAAAATGGTCAAAATAAGAACATGTTAAGAACATTTTTAGGCTTAAAACTAAAAAAGTTAAGAAAATCCGAAGGGGATCCGAAGGCTTTAAAAATTTTGGACGTTCTTATAAAAAAACGTGTATGTTGTTGACATTGCTACTAAGACGAAATTTAATGAGGCACATAGCATTGATTGATAAACCGTAACACAGTATCAAATCATAACAAGTAATTAACAATGATTTATGACTATACTGGAATTAAAAAGGGATTATATTAAAGTTTGGGATGCCCTTGACAGGATTAAGTAGCCTTCAAAATTGATTTGAAATTTAAAGACAGTATTATCGATTCTAAAAGATTAATTAATCTCATCAACTTGTTATGATTTTAAGCCAGGATTTAGTTTGCATTTTGATACATTTTGTAACAACTTTAAGAACTTGGTTTTGACTGACTACTCTCCAAAGAAATTCTCTCCAAATACATCATAGTATTAGAACCTTTTAGAGGGACTGAGAATAAGAAAAAAAGTCGAAATTTCGTGGATTTTCTATATTCTTGTCGTTCCGCAACCCCTTTTTCGATCCCATCCAACACGAAGCAAAGTTGATATTTCACCACCTATGTCGTTCCTTTTTTCCTTTTAAGGGAATAAAATTGTTTTTCCACTGCAGTGGAATTGGGCTGTTCCAGAAAAAAAAATGGTACCCCCTATATGTTGAGGACGTCTTCTTAGGGAAAGGTGACCCCGCCGGATTCTTTTTCAATTTTTTACGAGCACCTTCTTGTATTTTTTTCCCATTTTTTAGACCACCCTGGACTTTCAACCTCGTTTTACTGACCACCCTGGATTTTCCTCCTCATTTTACTGACCACCCTGGATTTGTATTTCCCAGACCACACTAGACGTCGCACTTTTTCTGGAATAGCCCATTTCATGGACTTTGTAGGAAGGGGTCTAAAATTATATTTTGAAGGTTTCATTAATAAGCCATGGTATTTATAAACTTGCGGTACTGGCATAATGGGCTTGTAAGCCTTTAAAAATTACACTCTACAGTAAGGCTACAACTCGCTGAAATTCGTAACGCATCTTTTCTACCATCTTTAGAGCAAAAATTCCGTCTTTATTTTCGAAAATTCTTGGTTTTTCCCCTGGATCTACTACAGTTGACTCTCTCTCTAATTCGATCTTCACGGGACCAAAAATTTTCTTTGGATTAGAGAAAGATTCGAATTACAGAGAGTAATTCAAACCACTTTCCAGCCAAGGGGCCAATATTTTAGTTCGAATTACAGAGAGATTCGAATAAAAGAGGTTCTTTTTAGAAGGAGTTGACTGTAAAATGTTTAGAAAGTTAATAGGAATCTCGGATATCCTGTACAAGGTAGGTTAAAAGACAAACATCACGCAGATTATTGAACTTTTTCGATGAGACTAAAAGAATCTTACGTTACTATGTTTAACAATTTTTGAAAGGTTTTAATATTTTGAGCTTGTTATAGTTTATAACAAAAACAAAGAAATGGTGAAATAATTTTAAGCTGCCTTTGACTTTGACTTTTGATAGATGTTCTTTCAATTAGTCTTATATCATCAACTTTAAAAATAAATTTTGAACAGAGAGTCAGTGACGTCAGAGTACTGGACAGTTTAAAAATAATACAAAGTGAAAAACGTGACACAATTAAATAACCCGAAGGTAAAAATACAACATACCTCTCAATGTCTTTAAGGTGGTAGTCTACCGCCAGATTTCAAAAGTCAAAAAATCACATTTTTTGCAATAACTCAAGAACTTCTTTACATTTCGTAATGAAATTTTCAGGAAATGTATATCAACTATTAACATTTCTAAAAATAAAAAAAAAATCTAAAAATAACCAAAGACGGGGGTAAAATCAGCCAGGGGGTAAAATACTTTATTTTGCTTGTGTCAGGTTTTCTGAATAGTCGGCTTGACCTATGAAGTTAGTTTTTTTTTTAAATGACTAATATTTAGAAAAGGTCTGGAATGAGTGAAAAAAATAATTAAATTTTTTTTCCAGGGGGTAAGAAACTGAAAAAAACGCTTTTTTGAGATTAAAAATCAGGAAACCAATTTTAAAACTTTTTAATCCATTCATTCAATGCACAATCATTTAAGGAAACTTCCCTGAAAATTTCAAGTCTGTAGCTACTCTCAATCCTAAGATATTTCTGACAAGGTGTTTGCGAACCCCCGGAAACGCGTTTTTGAGAAAATCAAAGAAAAAGACAAAAATGGCTATAATTTTAAGCTGGAAAGCTCTTTTCAAAAAATTTCTTCACTGGATACTCATCAAACCAGTCAGGTTTCATAAGTTAAAGTAAAACATTTCACAAAAATTGATAAATTATCCAAAAATCAACAAAACATGTTGCGCTAAAAAAGTTACGTAAATATAGCAAACTTTGCGGTAATCTTGCGATAACATCAAATTTGGGTGAAAACAGCCACATAAGTGTGACAAAATGTTCATTGAAATTCCAGCATGACTCTCTATAGACATGGAAACTTTTCTAGTGCATATTTTTATTCACATAGACTTGAATTGACAATGAGCTGGCTTGATCGAAGACGGCGCCTTCGCTTCGGTTACCGCCTAGGCGGTTATGAATGGCTGGTGTCAGATGAGAATGTGTGTCTCCAGAAGTTACGTCCAGTTCATTATAATGCACATTTCTATCTCTGTTACATCATGTTGTGCTTGGAAATATCTCAGTTACATTTAAATCCACTACAAAACAATATGTGAGCCACCAAAAAGCACACTGTCTATGCTCAAAACAAAATGCCGACAACTTAAATGTTTTTCGCAGAAATCCAGCAACACAACCAATGTAGAGCAACTTTATAGATTCTGTAGAGTCCATTCTTCATTTAAATAAATCATTTCAATCAAAGAGATTAAATTTGATCTAAAACTTGCCAAGAAATCTGCAGAATCATGCTTACAGCTTGCTTTTCAGCTGGTTTTGATGTGTTACACTACTGCAGCTACCATCTTTAATTTTAAGGATTACGTAATGCCACGGAAAATAATATTTTGACGCTCGAAAAGGGCGTAAAAAGAGCTTTCTTTTGGCGTATCACATTGCTATGTTTCGGCCGAGATTGAAGAAATAAGTCCTTAGCAACGGGATTTTTTCTGTTGCTAGGGCGATTTTTCAAGCACCCAACAGGATAAAAATGCTCACTGCGGCCTGAATGATAAAGATATAGCTCTGAAATTTTCAGGAGATGTTCAGAAAGACCTAAGGATCTCAAAACACCCAAAAACCAGAATTCGACAATTTTTTCGATGATTTTTTATTTTTGGGTAGACTACCACCTTAAGACCGTGACTTTGATACCAATTTTTTGATTTTTTTTGAAAATAAATTTGTATGATCTTCAAATTTAGCCTGAAAAATGAACAAGAATTTTCAAAATTTTGATTAACTGAGTCAGTCATATACCGCTTGTACTAAGCAAGTCGAGAACTAAGAATATGCGAGAGAAAATCTTTTAACAAAGAAAAGCATATGTCTCAAATCGGACTTAGACCACATAACATCATAACAACTTAACTATTTTTTAGCGCAACGTTGATTATTCGTTCTTATTAGAGAAAAATATGTTACTGTCCTCAAGTAGGACAATTTAAGTAAAACATATTTTCAACAGAAGCGAATTTTTTAATAAAGTCAAGTAGTGAAATATTGAATTTTGAAATTCAAGTAGAAAAAAGAAGACTTTGGACGCAGACTTTGTACCATCTTGAGTTGATTTTGCGTTTGAGGAGGCGCCATTTCGGTAAGTAGGGAAAATATCTCAATTCATATATTGATATTATGAGGGCACCATTCCTCTGAGGACTGAATAGCCTTCTCAACAAATGTTTTCTATTTTAATGCACACATTACTGTGCGTAAAATTTGCACTAAGAATTTTTCAGTATTGATGCAAAATGAGTTTTCGATTTTCAATATTTCCGGTACTATTCAGTGGTGTGCAGTTCAAAGATTCACGGTAAGATAAGATCGGCGAAATTCTATGATTTTTTGTCGTAAAAAACACATTTTCAAGTTACGGATTCTATGAATTACGAGATGAAACTAAATTTTATTCGTATTTTCATTTTTTCAATTCGAATTTTTTTCTACGGAAAACTTGTAACTGGGAGAAACCCCGTAATTCTTGGAAACATATCTAAGAGTCACGAGGTTTTGTTGTTTAAGAGTCCCTTTTGAGACCAGGAAATTCATCGGGACTGGTATAAAAATATCTAACATTAAAAAATAATGGTATTCTTAATAATGTTACTCGAATCGTAGGATTGCTTGTAGGCAGGATTAAAAAAAAACAGGCATAAAAATTGAAATCGAAACTCACTTCGTTTGTTCAACTGTCTTTTTCACTTTAAATTTTAAAGGAAAGATTTTTAGAACAAGGAATAAATTTAATCATAAAGCATTAATAATAACTTTTGCATTTTTAGCGGGATGCGGAAGGCAGGCATGATGAGAAAAGCCTCTGGCGGCCGCGGTGGAGCCAAAATGGGTGCCAACAAAGCTATGGCCGCTAAGGCACGTAACGCAGCCGCCCGTGGACGAGCGGGTGGACGTTTTGGAGGCGGTGGTGGACAAGCAAATTCCTCCCAGAATGCTCAAATGCGTATGATGCAACAAAACAGTAGGCGTGATATGGCAAGCATGAATAACATGATGGGAGGTGGTATGGGTGGAATGCCGCCCCCATACATGATGTCGCCTGAACTAAACAATTTTGAGCACACCTCCATGTATGGAATGGGAGGAGGTGGAGGGGGTGGTGATCCTTCTGCACCCATGATGTATGATTTCCCACCTGGTGAAGGAATGCCAATGATGGGTGGAATGGGTGGACCACCCATGGGAACAATCCCAGAAGGCGCTCCGCCAGCCGAGGGTGTTGCTCCTGGTGAGGGCGGAGAAGTGGTGAAGAAAGCACCCCCGCCACCAATGCCTCAGTATCCAGATTTCTTTAAAAAGACAATCCCCTTAAAAAGGGCCACTAAATATATCGCACTTGCTCTTATGATCATAACGTGTATTGTAGTGGTAATATTAATTGTTTTTGAAAAGTTCTGATAAAACACATGGACATTATTTTGCAAGATTTATGATTTGTCCTTGCATATTTGGCTTTTGTCTGTATGATATGGAAGTATTTAGCTAGAAAGCCTTATGAAATTTGTATCCGTTTGTACATTATAAAATTCAGTTTTGACGGGTAATTTTTATTGTAATTTATTCTAAAGAAACAAGCAGATAAAAACGACATTAAATTTACGATTATAGTTAGTATTTTTGACGCCTTTTTATTTAGAAATTCCGAGAAATATCTAAAGGCTTGGTAAAATTAACAACTAAATTAAAATGATTGGAAAGTTAGAAATCATTAGCAAAATTTTCTGTCTTCTTCGGCTAGTTTAAAAACACACAAGAAAGCCTAAGCGGCGTAAAGGCCCAGCAGTGTTAGTAGTGTCAACATATTTTTTCATTGCAGAGTTGCTATACAACTTGATTTACAGGAGGGAATTCAACTCGAGTCGGGCGAGCAATAAAGAATTAATTACTTTAATTTTTTGGAAATAAGTATTTCTTATTGCTAAAATAGAAAGATTTGACCATATCACTGGGAGGTATTAATTATATGTGTTTTTTTCTTACGCATGCGCGTAATATTAAGATCATCAATTTTTAGCCTGGACTCGTTAATTGATACTTGCGCGCATAGGCCCCGACAAAGTCAAATCTTTTCGACCAGTTGTGTTTTTTCCGCTGCGCACTGGGCCAATAAAACGCAATGGAGTTTTCAAACAGAAATCGCAGACCGAATTTTTGCGCCGATTTACGAAATCTATACACTAAAAAGCAGTTCATTCAAATTTAGAAGTACAGTTAAAGGTTTTTTTTAATAAGAGTGATGGCGTTTGCTTACTCATCAATATTATTTTACACAAATTGACACGGATGTGGAGCAAGATTGGTCAGAAAGAGGAAAATAATTTTTTTTTGTTTATGCAGCACAATTTAACAATAGGGAGACACTGTCCTGATATGAAATATGTGTGTGATATGAAACGAAAACACTTTTGTAAAAATAAAAACTTCAACTGCTCTCTCTAATTCGAACCTCTACAATTGAAAACTTTCTGTACTTCGAGCTAAAATATTATCCCCTCAGCTAAAAAGTTGTATAAAATGATCTGTGTAACTCGAATCTTTCTCTAATTCGAAGTTTTAAAATTCTTAGTTCGAATTACAGAGAGAGTCAACTGTATGTTCTTTCAGCAGATGACTTTTTTTTGTTTCACATTTCCATTTGACAAAAGACCAAAGGTGTTTCCAACAACTTCCGAAGCCAAAGTACCATGCTGCTCTCCCAAAACTTTCTTCCAAAAACTAATTCCATCATATTGTCCAGAAAACGGATTATATTTACTTAGAACAGACTTCTTGAGGTAGTCGTATCCAGGTCCTTTTTTATGAAATGTTATAAGATACCCAAAGGCATCATGTACAGCAGCGTGGTAAGCCATAAAGCCTCGATCGTCATACAGTAGACTGTGAACCCAACCACTGTCACCAGGGCCAACTCGACCTAAACAAACGATAATGAGTTCAAGTACAAATCTATATTTATAAAGCCCGAAAGGCTAGATGTCGTGCTTCGGCTGAAAAGTGTGCCATGGTTAGGTAGGAAATCCTACCCCTAGGTAATTAACATTAGAATAGAATTTCAGCGCTTGGCCAATCAGAAGCTTTCGCGGGTTTTCGAAAAAAGTAGCAACAATATTTTTTCCGATATTCATTTTTTTTGCCTGCAATGGCTTAAAGCACGACATCTAGCCACCTTTCAGGCTTAATAAATCTGTGGTCAAGTATATCGAAAGAAATTGTCAGTCCGTGCATTTTTAAAACATTGGTGTTTGATAAATATGATACACGTTCTTTTATAAGAACATCCAAATTTTTTGAAACCTTCGGATAAAGTTTTAAGCCTCAAAATATTCTTAACATGTTCTTACTTTCATCATTTTGTGAGTATTTTTGTCCATTTTCCTAAGAAAATAGGGTTTTTATGGTCCGCAAAGCCTTAAAATGTTCTTAACTTGTTTTTAATATTGTTTGCCATCGAAGCCTTATTTTCTTGTATAGTTTGTTCTTATAAAAAAAACGTTTACCTCAATGGTAATTTAAAGTGTAAGCTTTGAAAAATGTTTTAAAAATTTGAAAAATAATAAAGATAAAAAAAGGAAGAATAAGAAAAAGATTTGTTCAACTTAACCAAAAAACTGTCAATTGATATTTTTAACTGAAGAGAGTATTTCATAGTGTGCAGAGGGCTCTGAACCCCCCCCATTAATATTTCATCCCCCCTATAAAGGTATCCCTCCTATTTTTAAAATTTTTTGATCCCGCACCATAAATCAGATAAGTCGAAATTATGTGATATTAAATTTTATTGACTTAAATCAACATATAACATAAAAAAAAAATTTTTTAACCAAAAAGTTACTATCCCCCCATTTTTATTTTATCCCCCCCTATAAGCTCAAACCCCCCATTTTAACTGGAAAATTGCCCATCCCCCGCCCCTATAAAGCCTTGCTTGAAAACTCGGATCCCCCCCTTAAAAAGGGGGGTTCATACTATGTATTTGCTTCCTCCTTGATCAGACTTAGTCAATTAATTAGAATTATTTTGTTCTTATTGAATCAATAGTGCCTTTTTATCAGATTAAGGTACCTTAAGGGAAGAAATGTTTGCGGGAAGAAATTTTGAGGGAATAAAGTTTCTTGGAATTTAATTTAGCACGTATATTGTAAGGATTCAAAAATCACCACTAAAATTGCTCTTTTTAAGGCAAAATAGGGCTTATTATAAACAAAAAATTCTCTCAACCACGAAACTAAATTTCACGAATTTTTTATCCTTATTATTTTCCAAATTTTTGGAACATTTCTCAAAGCTTTCGAATTCTGAACTGTGAACGGCGAAATTAAATACCGCGAAAATTTTATTAAAAAACATGTACCTCCACATGGACAGAGTAGTGCACCAAATATTGGATCAATAGATTCATTCAGATGACAGTTAACCCAATCTGCAATCACTTTGCCACATAACAACTGTTGTCGTGTACCCCAAAATTCTGCCGTCCCCAAATATTCCGAAGTTTCTGAAAAGATAAGGAGAACAGTTTGGTAATTACCTTTCATTGGGAATCTACATAATTATTAGACTAGATTCTATTGGGCTGAACATTTTTTTTTGATTTGACTAGGAGCATTTGACGAGGGTTCCATTTCGAAAGAAAAATTACCATATACTACCGGGTCATTTCATTGCGCAATCCAGGCTATCAAAAAGCTTTAAGTGGACCCCGGGCTACAAAATTATTTAATTTACAGTTCATTGAATTGGACGGTCGAATAGAGAGGCTTTTATCTATAATAATGAGCAAAATTACTCCTTATCGGAAGAACAGTGGCGAGACCACACAAACAAAGAATTCATTTGCCGATGATTAATTTTTGACCGAAGATTGATTTTTCCTGAAGAATATCCAAATGATGATTTAGACTTTTTTTAGCAATTTCATTTAAAATTAAGTAATTTAGCACTAAAATTGTTCGTTTTATGTGCTACCTAAAAGAAAGGTTTTCCACAGAAACTAAAGAAATTTCTTAGTTTATTGGTGATTTCCAGTCTTAATTCTTCTAAAAAGCCGACGTTACCCTTGGAAGATAATTTGTCGACGGAAACTGTTCGTCGGTAAAAAGTGACACCGTTTTTAGGCAGCAATGACATTTTTTACCGACGAATATTTTTTATTGACAATTTTTTTGCCGATGAATTTTCAACCAAGAAAATAAGCAAATCTTAAATGTAAAGATTATTTTATGAAAAGAGGCAGCTCAGAATGAAAAATCTTCGATCCTCAGATAAAAAACTATCGCAGAAAAGCGTGAACAAACCTCCACGGGTATGATATATCTTCTCAAAAATCTGACTGTCTTTCCAAAGTCTTTCAAAACACATATCTGTGCTTTCATCCTTCAATTTTCGTTTGCTAGCCACAAGTTTCAAGAGTAGTTTGAATTCTTCATCTTCCACTGTGAAGTCTTTAACAATCTTGTATTTCCGAATAACTCGATCAAGTAATGAAAGATATAGACCAAGATTGAGAACAATTCCTTCGTCTGATTTATCGCTCTAAAAAATTGCAAAAAATACACCGAAAAAGAAATTAAAGAATAAATCTGGAAAGATTTTGGCCGATCTCTTACTAGACGCTGGTTACAACGTAAACTTTGTAAGATGACCTGCCTAGCATAGGTTGGTGCATTGAGTTTGAAGCCCGAAGGGCTAGAGTAGAATCTCTAACCTTTCCCAGGCAAAAAAAAGTAAAGCCACTTTTTCCCATCTAGAATGCGCCTAGAACACACCGCAATCACAACGACGGATTGTATCTAGTGGATCCTTTGTTTTTGAGGACTGCATTTGTGCGCGGTAAGTGACTGAAGTATAAACAGTCTGACTAAGATCTCTAGTTAATACGGAACTAATTTTTGCTTTATTACGGTTTTTCGGCAAAGCCGCGAAAATTAGAACCCGCGAATTACAAATTAAGCCATTTCTCATCAAAATCGCAAAATTAATTCACGCAAAATATGATTTTTTCGAATTTCTTTTCGACCGCGAAAATAAGCTCCTGCTAAGATAATGTTACCGCTAAGATAATGTTAAGGTAAATGTTACCTTTGCACTGTTTGACTGACCAGCAAATTCAACTTTGACAAGTGGCATACAATAATGGGAAATTAATTCTTGATGGCGCTCACAAACTTCTTTCTTAGAATGGTTGTAAACCTCTGTTGCTATCGAAATATGATTAACTTCCTCTGAAGTAGTAGCTTTGCTACCATTTTGATTTGAAAGTGAAGCAGTAGCTTTGCTACCATTTTGATTCGAAAGTGAAGCAGTAGCTCTGCTACCATTTTGATTCGAAGGTGAAGTAGTGGCTGTGCTATCATTTTGATTGGAAAGTGAAACAATAGATCCGCTAACATTTTGATCTAAAATTTCTGATTTTTTTTTATCATTTTCAGGGATGTCCCTGTCGCCGCCCCCATCTGCTGAGTCTGCTTCCTCCGTCTCTGCTTGGTGATGGAGATTATCTTTGTAGTAACCACTTCGTCCAATTAAACTGAATTTGATACTCCTAGACCTAAGAAAATTTATATTTATACTTAAGCTCTTAAAATAATTGCACTCATAACTATGAGCGTAGCTTTGTGCTTCACAATCTTTCTTAGATGTTGGGTTATATAAGAAAAGATTCTATCGGGTGTCCAAGAAAAAAGTCCCCCTCTTTGAAGTGAATTTTCTCGAGTTCTATGAACTTTAAAAGCATCAATTCTTTTGCATTAGAAAGAGAAGGATAAACTTAAATTTTTTTTCGAAAATTCACTTCAAAGAGGGGGACTTTTTTCTTGGACACCCGGTAACAGCATTACACCTGGGCCTTATTCCATTTTTACTGCGTGTAAAATTCTAATTTAATTTACTAAAATGACGCAACTGTTAACCGTTTTTTTTTTAAACAAAACTCAAGCATACCTGCTGCTTCGTCTTTTGAAAGAATGATTACTTGGGCTTCCCGTAAAGACTTTTTCATTGTCATTGCTGAAATTTAAAGGGAATAAAAATCACAGGATATAAGGATTTAAATAAATTAAGTAAAGCCTGTTTACTTATAAGGTATCGCCTTTAGTTGGAAGTGCCTAATTTGTGATTTAACAGTAGCCTCAACCTGCACTTTAGATCGGTGTGCCGTGGTTTAAGTATGTTGTTTTCCGTGTAACAAGTAAGTAAGCTTGCGACCACAGTCGAGGGCGACCCGAAGGCTCCTCTTTCGATAGCTGTCTACCCGAAGGTAGGGGAGGGAGCCACTCCTTTCCCTGGATTTCTCCACTTACCCTTGATACTTCTCTTAATTGCTAAGCATCAAGCAGAAAGGCATCAAGTACCATTTTGGGAATCTTTGGTATGACCCAGCTGGGAATGGAACCCACAACCTTGCGCACCGTAGCTGGATGCTCTACCTATATGCTACGGTCGCTAAGGTGCAACAACAGACATGTATGTGATTCGTCTAGACTCTAACTGATTGAGGACGACGATAAATCAGCGCTTTTATCGTCCTCCATTTTGCAAGTCAAAACACAAAACCATGGGTTTTCAAATTATATCAATCACTCTGTGTTCTCAAAAGGGTAGATACATAGTCTAGAATTTAACTACCTTATTACACGAATATTACTAGTCATTTTATTAACACGAATTGAAAAATTTCGGGTTAATAAAAACCCCTCAATAAAAACCAGCCGTGGTGTCCTTGAAAAAGTAATAAAATTTGTGTTTTTTTTTGCGTGTTAATTTCAAGGCCGTTGAATACTTGCCTAGTAATATTCGTGTAATAAGGTATTATCTATTCTGTTCCTGACCGACTGAGGAAGACAGTGGATGGTACCGGTGGACCGTCCTCACTTTTGGCGGGTTGATACCGTAGGTTTTTCCTAAACGTTTTGATCACTCCTCCGCCATCAAAAGTCTGATACATAAATATGCTAGGACCATAGATTTATAAAGCCCGAAGGGCTAGATGTCGTGCTTTGGCTAGCACGTTACATTACAATACAATAGAATTTCAGTGCTTGAACAATAAGAAGCTTTGAGGGTCTCCGAAAACAATAGCAGCAGCTATATTTTTCGATATTCAATTGTTTTTTGCTTGGAAGAGCTTGAAGCACGACATCTAGCCCTTCGGAGCTATAGAAACCTGTGGCTACCCAGCTGGCACGCAACGTTGCTTCAACGTCAATTTAACGTTCACAACGTCCATATAACGTTAGATGAACGTTGAAACAACGTTGTGTGCCAGCTGGGTAGGACCTGTTCATGTGTTAGTTGTAACCAGGTTTTAGTAACTAACCATTTACATTCAGGATTTTCATTCGATTTTCTGTTCGTGTATTTCCAAAAGAAAACTGTCGCCTTCAAATTCATCTTTTCTATAAAATATAAAAATTTGACTTTTCAGTAATGAAATATATCCATCTGTAGACTAGTCTGAATCGCAGACCTCTACAAAACGGCATCTGTTAGTGGATGCCCGCAGCCTATCCGTAGACACGTGTTTCGTCCTTCCCAGGACTCATTAGTGCGGCTTGGGAAAGCGAACATAAACAACTTTTGTCGCCAGAGTGCTCAAAACACTATGCATTGAGCTTTGCATAAGCTCTTACGGTGAGCGATGAAGTCGAAAGCTTGCTCCTCAACACAACAGAGTCCAGTAGCATAGACAGGAGGGGCGCAAAATTTGTGTAGGAGAACAGATTTTCATTACACTGTAATTATCTATTTATAATATAAAAATATAATTGTTGTGCCATAAAAATCTGCTCTCCTACACAAATTTTGCGCTGCTCCTGTCTACGCTACTGAGAGTCTATAGAATACCCCGAGCAGAGGTTCTGAACATCTATGTGATTAAGAACTAGTCTCCTATTACGTAATTGTTTTTTGTAAAAATACACGCAATTTTAACTTAACTTAGCTCAAATCCTATACATTACAGATAGAGTTGACAAGTTAAAAATTGAGTTTTAGCTAACTGTCATAATGATTTGATTACTATAATCTATTTGTATTTGCGATGATATGGAGCCAAAGATTTGCGATTTTCCTGTTTATTTATTAGCTTATTCTTGTGTACTTTCTTGCTGCTTAAATAAATAAACAGATATGACTTGTTAGTTTATTTTAACCATGATTTAAAAAGCAAAGGCATTGTTTGAGATATTTTACCTGTAGATTACGTCAATGGTTCTGGGCAAAACCTCTATTTCTTTTTGTCTAACCCTTTTCCAATATCGAGGAACTCAAGTTTTCTACTTTTACTTTAAGAAAACAATATACACTTGTCGCTCTCATTCGACGTTCTACTATTCGATAGGCTCCCTTATTTGATGAAATTTAAAGTTCCCGTCAACAAGAAACTCTCATAAACGACGTTCCCTTAATCGATAAGCTCCCTTATTCGATGAAAATCCAATTCCCCTTGAAGATCGAATTAGAGAGCGTCAACTGTAATTCTTTCATAAGAAGCATGTAAGAGCCCATTTTCAAAGGATTCGAGATGTCATTTCTCGACTTTGGAAATGGGTTAGGCAAAAAGATTACAAGGTTTCGCTCAGGACTCTGAAACGAATGTACACGTAAACGATCTCAAACTATCCGATTACCCTTTTAATTTTTGAAGGGATTATCAGATAATTTTTTATATTTGACTTAGAGATACCTTTTATTGTCCTAAGAAACACCTCCAAAGTTTTTGACCCAATTATTTCCCAAAGCTGAGATATTCGACTTTGAATTTTCAAATTTTTACTTGAAAACAATAGAAATTCAACGTGTAAAGACTTATTTTTAGAGATCAGATCTGATAATCCCTTTAACTTCTCTCATACAGTCCATCAACGAACAAACGTTATCAAAGTAACCAATTATCAGCCCGAATACGACTTTCCGTATCCATTTACCAAACTTCAAAAAATCTGATTGAGGCTACAGTATTAGGTGACAGAAAAGGGCCAAAATTAAGTAAGAAAATAAACATTGAAAAGTTAAGAATTAATTTTGTTTAAAGTTTGTTATTGTTTTTTCTATTCGAAACCGGATAAGATATAAGGGTTAGTAGGAATTTCGATCGATGGCTATGGCCATGATTGGGCCGTCATTCTATTTTGACATAAAACCAATGTTCAAATTGTTCAAAGTTCGAGAGATGTATATAAACATCATCTGCCAATTT
Organism: Clytia hemisphaerica; assembly: GCF_902728285.1. Classification (NCBI taxonomy): domain Eukaryota; kingdom Metazoa; phylum Cnidaria; class Hydrozoa; order Leptothecata; family Clytiidae; genus Clytia; species Clytia hemisphaerica. The sequence goes on from NW_027103551.1 coordinate 1,385,169, forward strand.
ACTTTAATGTGATAAACTTTCGCGGGGATTAAATTTCGCGGTTGGGCCTATCCGCAAAATTCAAAAATTTCGCACATCATTTGCGCCTCTTTGATGCAAGTAACGAATCAGATAGTATTTATTTGACATATTTGAGTTTTGTTTAGAAATATTTCGCGGATTAGGCTCTTCCAAATTTCGATTGGGACTTAATTTCGCAGATAACACCCAAATCTGCGAAATCCACGAAATTTAATCCCCGCGAAAGTCTATCCCATTAAAGGAAATATGAATAAGCAACAGAACTGTTGAAGAAGACTGAAGTTCACCTTTCCAATAGAAAAGGTTTAACAAGTAAACCTAAAAAATAACAAAAAACAATCGAAAGAAAAAAAATTACGTCGAAATCATAGTCTACACAATAGACAGATCCAGGCTTTTAGGCCTTACTCTTGAAGAGTAGGAGTTTTACGCTCGAAACGAAGGAAGATATGACGTAGCTTATCGAAATCAATGATAAAAATCAAATTATGGAAAAAGCTAAAAACAATACTCGAAAACTACTACTATTCAAGTCTAGACTAAAAGCTCCCTCTTAATACACGCCCATCTAGTTAAAAGAAAAACATCAGTTTTTGAGATTATTCTTGCAAAAATTATAAATGCTCTTCATTATCTTTTCAACGATAGGTTAGAATTGCATCATTGGTTGAATATTGGTAACCAAAACAGTTGATTGCAATTGAATTAACGCAAACTTCAAGCGAATGGGTATTAACCCCGACTCTAAACCTGACTCTAATACTGTCAAAATAATTACCCTAATTATAGTCGTTAACAATAACTCTTGAACGGTTTCGTACGAAACATTTTGAAGGCCAAAAAAGATTCATGGGCTTGACTAACACCAAAAGTTATCACTTATTCAAGTTTGCCCTAGATTCCACAGGAAAAGTTTTATGAATCTAAAAGCATTCATGAGCCAAGAATTTAAGAAATCATGTTTCGTATCGTTTCGAGACAATTTGGTGATCAGTGCTCAACAAGTGGGCAGTGCCAGTGGCCCATCAAAAACTCTATTAAGAAAATTCTAATCGCATGGAAAAATCGAATCAATTTTCAAACTTGGCAGAATCTCTTACGGAGCCATGTCTATTCCAGCCTGCTTCAAGTTGGAATACATCGATTTGAAAGTTAATATATATCAGAATTGGTTTGATATACCAAAATCTAATTCGAAATGCGCCATTACAAAATAGAATGTGCATTTCGACTTGCCGTTCTGAATTTCCAATTCAGATATTCGATGTTATCCAGTGTATGACGTCATACATGTCCTTTGAAGTGACGCAGTATCCGGAGTATGCTCGGGGTAATCAGGATCAGCACGGATATTATGAAAGTCTGGTTATTGAGCGACCGCACTACAGAAGCGCTTCTTGAACCAGACAGACAATAAACCAGAAAAAACATAAAAATCTACAACTAGACTATATCAAATAAGTTGAAAATGATTGTCAACAACATAAAAGTGCTCTACCAGAAGGAGCCTTATAACAAAACAAAAATTCAAAACATCATTTTTTGTAGTACTTTAAGTTTCATGCGTACAATCATCAGCTACATCAACGATGTTCTAACTGGTTGGGAAAAATTCTACAACTAGACTATAAAATAGATAATGCTAGAGCTCAAAAGACAAAAAGTACCTAAAGTCTATTCACGATAAGTGTGCACTCTTTTTTCTTTTACCTATAACTTTTGAAGGAATTCTTCAATCTTTATAAATTTGGTATCATTGGAAAGATATTAGTGAGTGGAACAATTTGAAATAAAAAAATCTTTAAAAAAATTTATTTATTATTTATGAACTTTGTATCATAACTTTATATTGAATAAATATTTTAATAAAATTTCTTCACAGTGATTATCTCCTAAGATCAAAGAACCTCTCCAGTGAAAATGATAGTTATAGCACTTTTCTACAAGATCTTCATTTTTTTCTTCTTCATTTTCATCTTCATTTTTATAATCTTTTTAAAGTTTTTATTATTTCAAATTGTTCCACTCACTAATATCTTTCCAATGCTACCAAATTTATAAAGATTGAAGAATTCCTTCAAAAGTTATAGGTGAATGAAAAAAGAGTGCACACTTATCGTGAATAGACTTTAGATCTTTTGACTAGGTCCAAGATATTATAAAACTTGAGAAGCTCGTTATGGAAAACCTTAACCCTATTCAAACTAGGCTTTTAGGGGCGGTTCAGAACTAGGGGGGGGCTTTTCCTGTACCACCCCTTAACTTTTGATCTAGTGGGTCTTTTTGGATGAAATTTGGCACACAAGATCCTTGTCACGTAAGGTAACTTTTGACAAAAATTTTTTTTGATGACGTCACTCATCATGCCCAAAGTGAGCAAAAACCGAAATTTTCCATTGTTCTTATAAATAGCTATTGTATTCTAACAAAGGCTTTAGAAAAAAGTTGCCTGAGTTTAAAATGCTTGTTTTATCCTAAATATTCAATAAATTACGGTCTAAACGATATATTTGACATTAAAAATAAATTTGTATTGGAAAAGTGTCAATTTTTGTGACACCTTACTGTCAGAAATGTCATCATGCTCAAGGTGTGAAAATATTTAGGTGTCAAATTTTTTTTTTATTTTGAAGCAAAATAAAAGTTAGGAATTTACAGAAAATTTCACGGCAAAAGCTCTATTATTTCAGGAGCTATTACCAATAGTTTGACTTCCGAACAGAAAGAGCCCCCCCCTAGTACGAATAGGGTTAACTATGTGTATTTTTTTTCTTCTTACACTACTGTAAGTACTAAATCTCAAAGAACAAAAAAGTAAAGAAATAAAAATTGATAAATTACCTTCACGAACCAGCAAAATCTTTACTCCTTTATTTTCGTTCTTTCGTAGCTTTCTGTTGATATGGTAAGAATCCGAACGAGATCGGATTTATCACATCCAAATATGGATATTAGAAACGGAAAAAGCATCTCCATCGTCGAGAACATCATCTTCTGGATCACCTATTCAATTACACAGTGCTGATTGCAAGATTTCAAGGATTGATATCTTTTGATGACGAATAATAGATAAGGTTAACCTCAAGAAACCTTAAAATACGCAATCTTTTTTCTAAACCCCAACCACATGAATTTCTACTTTCGAAAGTTGAATGTATTTGAAGTGATTTTTGCGGAGGGACGATTCAAGTAAGGTATGTGTACTTTGATGGGAGGTCCTTTCATCATCATCATCCTTCGACCTAGGTCCGAATGGAATCTCTAGCCCTGTTTCCGGTTTCAAAAATCAAGAAATGTGCGCTTTCTCGAGCGCATAGGGCCTGTAGGAGACCAAAGTAAGATTTCAGACACCATTTCGTTTTTCGCACGGAAACAGTGACCTGAGAAAGAGAGCATCCTGCTGGTCAAGACAGAGGAAATTCTTGGGAGTCCATGATAGATCTCTTGAAGGGTTGGGTGGTTGCGCCAATCAAGATTCTGGACTCTTTTCAAAAGGTTTGTATAACAACCATTAAGGCTCTTCAGCATGGTTTTTGTCATGGTCCAAGTCTCCGAGCCATATAGAAGAATGGGCTCGACAAGACTTCAAAGATTTGAAGTTTGAGAGCGTTAGACAAATTAGAGTGCCATATCTTGTTTAACTCATTACAAGCTTTCCAAGCTAGACCTTTCCTAATTTTAAAATTTTTAGATGATCTGAGGCTAAGAGAAACGCGACAGGTAACAGTTCTGTGGTCAGAACCAACAGAAGAAAAAGAAGAATAGGACTGAGCATTGCGAACACTGTTCTTCCATTTGTTTCTTACAATCATATAATCTAACTGAGAGAGGCTTCCTGAAGGGTGTTGGTATGACCAGAGTTTGGAAGCCTTTTTCATAAACATTGTATTTGTTTTGTTTAAAAAAAAAATAATCATGAGGTCCTTTAAAAGGAGGACTAAAGCAGGCATGGGGGAGAGTCAATTAAGAAGAAATGTACGCTTTGCAAATTGTTTTCAAGCCGTCTATTAGAGTTAGTTTCTTAGAACTTTTCATAAGTGTTCCATATTATAGGGGGAGGGGAACGGAAGAGCGTAGCTCGGGTGAAACAAGGCGTGTCCCAAATATATTTTGCATGACGCGCACCGCTTCCAATTATTCCTTAACGTTCATATATAGCCCAAAAGAATCATGTTCGGTCAAAAATTTGCATTAAGCCAATCTCAAGATATCGGTCAAAAACTGATTTTGACGTTATAAAATACATCGAAAAAACACGTCATAAGTAAGATTCAAACGACGTCATTATTGAAAAACAGTGATAACTTCAATTTTATTAATGCAATCAACACCAAATTTTGACTGGAGTTGTAAATTAATGATTCTGAAATATTTGTTCAAAAATTTTCAGAAACTTTGAATGACGTCATTTGTTGTCGGGAAAAATTAAAATACGTCAGAAAATGCTGACGTCATCATGAGTTTTCAAGATTTTTTTCATGAAATATTTTAGAATCGTTAATTTACATTTCCAGTCAAAATTTTGCTTTGATTGTAGTAAGTTAATCGGAATTATCGCCACTTTTCAATAATGACGTCATTTAAATTGTCTTTTTGACGTGTTTTTTCGATGTATTTTATAACGTCAAAATCAGTTTTTGGCCGATATCTTGTGATTGGCTTGATGTAAATTTTTGACCCAGCACTTTTCGAAATCCTCTCGTTGATACGATTCTTTTGAGCTATATATGACAGTTAATGAATAATGGGATAAGCGGTGTGCGTCACGCAAAATATATTTGGGACATGCCTTGTTTCACCCGAGAGGTTAGCAGAGTAGGGAAGGGGTAATATTTAAGCGTAAGTAGCGTGCTTAAGGGAGAAAGGTCCCGAAGACTAAAGTTACAGGCAAATCTGTGCAAGAGTAAAAAGGATCCTTAAAGGTTTTGTCTTAAAATAAGAGTGATAACGTTTGCTTACTCATAAATTTTAATTTTCAAGCTTTTTTACATTGAATTGACACGGATGTGGAGCATGATTGGTCAGAAAAGGAAAAAAAGAACAAATTTTGTGTTTATTCAGCAAAAAGTCGAACACAATAGGAGATGTTGTGTAAACTAGAACCTTTAACCGACCCAGTAAGTGCAGTTCTTTCAGGGTTATCTAAGAGACGTCTTATCGAAGAATAATAAGAGGTAGCCTGGTAGCCTGGAGAGGTAGCCTATGATTTCTTATTTTATATACTGATGACGATATATATAGCTTAGTTTGGGTTGAGAGTTAGAATTTCCCAGATCCTAATGACGGTTGAAAACATTAGTCAATCAAATTTTGTTATTCTTTTGCTGGTCACACTTTCTTAGAGAAAGCGCAAGTTCCGAAATTAGGTTTTTATTTTAGCAAGTGAGGACAGCGCTAAATTCGAATTTCCCATTGTAAATTTTTAAGGCAGAAATTTGCCTCACAGCTCGTACCCGTTCTGTATGTATCAGATTATAAAAATACAGGACAGGTCTCCTGTTTTATAAATAAAAGGAGGATCTAAAAGACCTGCTATGAATTGAGATAGGGAAACCTCTATAGATTGATTTCTAGGGTTCCCTGGTTTGTTTACATTTAGTAACTGCAGGCACTTTGGGAGTCTCGATTTAGACTCGGTAATCCAGTGTCAGATTTGAATACTCTTCCCAATTGAGCTTGGGGTAAGCGAGGCAATCCTGGGTAAACCACTAAATCAAAATGTAAACAAATGATGTCATCAGAAATTCATTTATAAGTGGATTTATAACAATGGTGTGATGTGGTAAAAGAAAAGCCAACCGACCCTAGTCAAATTACACTTATATAAGAACAAACTATATAAGAGCATAAGGCTTCCATGGCAAAAATGTTAAGAACAAGTTAAGAACATTTTAGGCTTAAATCTCAAAGATTTTGGAACATCCGAAGGTTTGAAAAATGCTGGATGTTCTTATAAAAAAACGTGTAAGCACGCAAGCAAGAGCAAGAGGGTACTTCGACAAAAAAATAGAACTGGGTGTATTTGCGCACTGCAATACACATCCAGCACTCTAGGGTTTAGTAGTATCCCTGAAAACAGGGACTGGCAAAACAGTGCATGGGCGACCAGCATAATGTTTTTCATGTCTACCGCCACTAAACATAAAGCTCGGATAAGTGTTTGCTTGACATGAGAAAAATGCCTTTTAACTTTGATGTATTTCATGTAGGATGTCATTTATTTAAATCAATATTAATTATGTACAACTGTGCCGGAAAAACAAACTAGACTAAAAAAGAAAAAGAAAAGAAAACCCCGTCGGGATTCAACTTCTGTTAAAATCAAATGTATAACAGGCTCGACTTTCAAATTTCACCGGCAAGTCCCTGTCAGATGTCAAGGCTAACTCCCATGAGAAAAATGAAAGCTGTGATTGTCGTATATCATATTCATATATGCCCAGTCGGCAATGTCACTTTTTTAACAGATATCTTATGTAAAACACTAAATAGAGCTACTCTGTCCCTGATTGAAGCAAGATAACGCCCCTCTTTGCTCAGTAGACCGATTCGGCCGGCGATTTGAACAATCAATACCACTCTCCCGACATGTCAGTTGAACAAATTGCCCAGTGCCGAACTGTGGTCTACTCATGTCACTGACCTTTATACATCCCTGGACCAAGCTATATCCACCGTTTTTGATCGGAGTTTTTTTTGGAATTGGTACCCAAGAAAAAGCTATTGCAATGTTAAAAATGTTCGATTAAAAGTAGATCTAACGATCTCGATGCATTTTCACCGCTATTGAGTAGTGCCACCATTAGGGTACCAATTTCAAAAAAACTCCGATCGAAGATTTTTGGTTGGCCGGGATTGAAAAACTTGGTCCAGGGATATATAAAGGTAGGTGACTAATGTAGTCTACTTAACTAAAATGGTGTATTATTTGGCTTCAACTGTCGTGGCTTGAATAAGACTCTTTCTAGTGTTTTATATAACATATCTGTAAATTTCTCTCCATTCATAACGTTATGGTTTTCTTATTTACAAATTTTACCTATATTTTTGTGTCAGTCTTGGTATACACCAGTACCTAGGTATTAGTTGCAGTATATAGAGGCTATATTAACAAATTCCAAATCTCATTGATTCCATATAAATTCCATAAGAGCTATTTAAGTATTGACATAGGCGACCGTTCTCCAAAGGTAGATACTTATATGGTGTCTTCGTAACTCGAACCTCCATAACTCGAATGTCTCCTTAACTCGCACAAATGTTCTGGTCCCTTCACTTAACAATGCCTTACAAATCAATTTCCATAATTCGAACAAATTTGTGTTCCCCATATGCATGTTCGAGTTATGGATAATTCATTGTACTACGAATATAAATACTTACTCTGTTAAAAGTGCACCTTGTTTATTTTTTATTGTATTTGATTTGTTTGCAGTAATTCAAACATCATCCTCTGTTAATGAAGCTCTTCTATACTTAACTCCCACATCTCCACCATGAGCTGTTTTCTTAATACAACGTATGTCCAACAGTGATAACAAGATCACCAATAGCAACAAGGCTATGTTGATTTTACCCAATGTTAATGGTGTTCCTATATATTCATGGTAGTCAGCATTGAGGACCAGTAATAAAAGAATAGTATCATAAAAACCTCTCTCCAATGAAGATGCATAATTTTCAAATGTGGTGGTGGTGTAGTTGAAAGGGTCATGGTTTATGAATATGGAATGATTTGTAGGGTAATGCCCAGTGTATCCAGATGGTTGGTCATTTTCCGTTTCTCCAGCTGGCTCCTGACTGGTTGTGTTATGAACATAATGGCCCGAATAGCCCTTTGGTTTATCCGTAGTAGCAGTGCCCGAATCTTCATTATAATGCCCTGAATAACCTTGTGAGTTGTCAGTTTTACTATTGGATGCGTCTTTGTTATAATGGTTTGAAGAACCTTTCGTTTGGTCATTGGATGTGTTCTTTGTATAGTGTTGGGAATATCCAAAATCGTTGTCTTCCATTGGTTCCATACCATATCCACTACCATCATCGTTGTCAATTGAGTTCAACTGTTGATGGTGATGTTTGATGATTTGTCTGTTCTTCTCGAAATCGCGTTTGAAATTAAACTTGGTATGTACGATGGATAGTGCAGCGATGATAAAGGAACCTGAAATTTAAAGAGTGATAGTTATGATAGATATGAGCCCTCCAAATACATTCGAGATGAATCCTACCCACGAAGGAGTAGGAATCACGGCGCTGACATACACTGCGACATGACAGAGGCGAGCTGTCAAACCATGGTGTATACCATGGCGTATACCATGACACTCGAACGACACTGGAGGAGCGATGCTCACGCGAGGCCGAACTTTATGAGTGTCATGGCACGTCACAATGCTTAAAGAGTGTGCATAATTAATATTTCTTGATTGATGTTTCAGATTTCTCAATAAAGACCAAAGCGATAAACAACTTTAATGGTATCTCTCGTCACTTTATTCGTACAATGAATGACAAGTCCGGTGGCGCTATAGTCAAAGTATACGTTTTGAATTCGTTGTTGTGAAAGATATCATTTAACAATTTTAGTGTACATATTCTATTCTTCTATAGACCATGTTGAGGAGCAATCTGTTTCTCCACTCGATACTTAGTCTTATGAGCACGTTGGTAACAACAACAGTCTATGCTCGCTTACCCGAGCCGCACTGTTGAGTCTTAAGAATGCGGATGAATATTCTTGCTTATACATGGTTCTCAAATTAATTTTGTTGACTTCCGTGCAACTCACACACGTAGGCAAAATTTCTTCAATGCGAGGTATTGTATGCATCCCTTTAACCTGTACCCTCCCCAACGTCCGACGGAGGATTTTTTTGCTTTTGGGAAATAATTCCCCTGTGAAGAAGAAGGTTGTCTTTTCTACGCAGAAGAGTTTGGTACAGGTTAACGTGTCTCAATCGATCACCCTATTTCCAATAAGCTATACACGTTTTTTTTTATAAGAACAAACTATATAAGAACATAAGGCTTCGAGGCCCAAAAATTTAAGAACATTCTAAGAACATTCTAAGGCTTTGGAGACTTAAAAACATGCATTTTCTTAAGAAATTACATCAAAATGCTCAAAAAATGCTGAAAATAAGAACATTTTAAGAACATTTTTAGGCTTCAAATCCAAAAAACTAAGAACATCCGAAGGCTTCGAAAATTTTTGACGTTCTTATAAAAAAAAACGTGTAAGGTTTCCTTTTGTACTCACTGAGTTAAAATTTTGCAATGATAATCAGTGATACTATTAAAGGTAGGCAAACACAGCAAAATGATTCTGCTTCAAAATCCATGGGTCTCAAAGAGATGATAATGTTATTAATAATTACCAAGGGTTCCGCTTTTGTAAAAGCAGAGCTAATTCGATATATACTATTTATAAAAGAATTGGATCATCGGATAGATTAAGCAGTTTATCAATTATGTCAATCAAACGTGTGTCTGTATTTAATGGATTAATGTAGTCGCGGTATCACTTTGATTAAAGGATTTACAAACGTGACATTTTTATAGTTTAACAAAAAGAAATTTGGTGCTTACACTACACTAAAATTTGCTACTTTGGTCATTTAGTAGGGGGAAATTTGTAAAATCGCTCGATTTTTTTAGTCAAAGCACTTGTTATACATTTTTGGAAAGCTAAGGGGTGGGCGAATCAAAATAATTTGGGTGTCAATTTTTTTTCTTGGTTTTCGGACAAATATGACAGTCTAAGGCAAAAATTATAGGGTCAAAATTAATAAAAATTTTAGCTTGAGAAAATAGAGACCTATGGTATATTTTTGAAAAGCTCTCAGAAAATTAAGATTAATGATATATTGCGAGTATAGATGATTTCTGTACCTAGCAAGTGATACTTTTATGGACCTACCTGGTTATGCATTTAACACAGTTATAATTGATATCTACGTGACGTGACCATTAAACAATCATTCAGAACACAAATAGTGACGATCTATTAAAATTAGTCGTTTGTTTCTTATAAAAAAAACGTTTAGAAACCAAAATTTCGTGGTCTTGAAATATTCTTTCATATTCAAGACTTTGTGAGCAAAAAAAACATCTATCTCTTAAAAAAATTGAGTAATTTGACTAAGAACATTGATGTATATGCTTATGAATAGTGATTCTTATAGATAAACATGCGTTTTTTGAGCCAACAATTTTTTTTGCAAAAATCAGCTTGAGCCATCTCTTACCTATGATGGTACCCTACTTTCATGCAAAAAAATAGAAAAAATTAATGATCCAATTTTTCCAAGTCCAAAAAAACCGTTTTTGGGCCCAAATTTGCCCAAAAACATCTTTTTCGAAAATCGGGCTCCGTCACAAACAAGGATTTATAGTTATGCATCTTTGTGCAAAAAATCATAAAGAATGAAAGAGCCAATCTCGAGAAAAGCTAGTACCTAAGTAATTGATAATGTGCTTATAAAAAAATAACGAATTTGGCCAGTTTTTCTATAAAAACACACCAAGCAACCAGAATTTCCTGTCACACATATTCTTTAAAAGTAAGCCCTCATGAACAAAAAAACATATATCTCATCAAAAAATTGAGTAATTTGGCTAAGAACATTGATGTATGCTTATTAATAGTGATTCTTATAGATAAACATGCGTTTTTTGAGCCAACAAAATTGTTTTGAAAAAATCTACTTGAGCCATGTTTTACCTATGATGGTATCCTACTTTCATGCAAAAAATCAGAAAAAATTAATGATCCATTTTTTCACAAAGTCCAAAAAACCCGTTTTTTAGCCGTTTTTTAGCCCAAATTGGCCCCCAAATTTTTTTTTTGAAAGTCGGGCTCCGTCACATCTTGACCACTACCATTTTGCACCTTTGTACCAAAAATCAAAAGATTCCTATGATTCAATCCTGAGAAAAGTTGGTAACAGACGAACGTACAGACGGACGGACGAACGAACGAACGAACACAGGTTAATTTATAGGACCTCCACCCCACCGCACGTCTATTTAGAGAAGTTAGCGTAAGAAAGTATGCATTTTTTATATAAGAGCACATCCAAAGTTTTGAAGCCTTTTGCCTGAAATTGTTCTTCATTAAAATGTACTTAAATTCACCCATCTTGTGAGTATTTTTGTGCAATTTCCTGAGAATTAGTGTATTTTAGAGTCCGCAAAGCCTTTACTTATCATCTAAGCCTTATGTTCTAGAGTGGATTCTCGCCAATTCGAACTTCTATAATTCGAACTTTTTTTAAATTCGAACAAATACACCTGTGTGTAATAAAGATCCTTACGAATGAATATCATTGAAAAACAAACATACAACTTACAAGCAATCAGTGTGGAAATGATAATGGCGATGTTGAGTTTCATCTTCCATTTGAAATTCTTCAAGATCTGCATGATAAATGCTATACACACCAGCACCATTGCCATCACCATGCATATAAATGCTTGGTTCAATGCTAAGAAATTAAATATACAGGGATTAGTCAAAGTCGATCTGGCCTTAAAGAAAACGTCTTTGCAAACCAATAAAAAGCAGTTTTTTTAAAAAGAGAAAAATGAGAAGCTAGCTGTGAATTCGAAGTACAACCATTGACAAAACCCATGGCACGAAGCCGGAAAATGATCACCCCCTCCTCATGCTAAACTGCTAGAATAATGCCATATTATTTTGTCAATGATTGGTGATGTTAGCCTTAAAAATCGGGAAAAAAAGTTGGTATGGCTATGGCTCAGAGACTTTAAAGAGTTTAATGAAAATTGACCTATAAATCCAATTACGAGTCATGTGCAGACGGATGACGAATACGAGTGAAAGCTGCATTAGAAAAACCAACAATGAAAGAAATTCAAAAATACACAATAATACCTTTTGCTTCATTTTTATAAGCAGCAAATGATAAATCCATTTCCGGAACCTCATAATTCTCCGGGTTAGTAAACAAATCATTGTCAACACACCATTCAATCTTTGGAATGACAAACTCCAAATATTTCGACTTCAAATTATGAAGGGTAAACCTTTGACAGGTGGTTCTCACTCCGAACAATAGTTGAGCACGGATAATTGCGTCATCAGGTATACGATAGATACTGGTGAATAATAAGGCTGAATAGTTACTTTTGTTGGCAACTTTTTCAAAAGTGGATCTGAAGTGACGATAATCTGAATTAATTTCTTCTGTCATCCAATCTTGTTGTTGTATTTTAGCGATAATAAGAACGCCAGATATAACCAGTAAAAAGAAGATTGCGTTCTGGATTAGTTGAGTCTTCATTTGAGATTCCATTGTTGAGCTTTCTTCCTTTATTTAACTGTAATTTATGTTTTAAAAATGTTTTTGTATAAAAGTATATTTTTTTGAGAGATTTTTCTTAGGGTTTGGAGTTTCATTCAAACGGTAGAATTGGTTCACATATGGCCCTGAGACACGTAGGGTTAATAGCACGAGATAGAGGTGACCTAGCTGCGGAGTCGAGCAGAACCACTGGGCCACCGCTCCCTATCTTCTTAAGCGGTAACAAGGAAGTCGGCATTTGCACAAGAGATAAATTAAAAATGATTCGATATGAAAGTTGTTTTGCATTCTGGAAGGTTTCGTACAAATATTTCATAATCTTCAATTACAACTTTCTGAGAATAAAATTCGCAAGATTCGCAAGATAAAACCGATGAATACATTTTCCAAAGAAAATTCGAACGAAGCATCAAAAGCATTTTCTACTGGATATAAAAATCTGCCAGCTTTAAACCGAAGTGAAGAAACAACCCAACGCACCATCATCGAGTGTTTTTGATTAATACAAGTTTAAGAATAGGACTTTAAACCAAAAAATATTGACAAAGCGTAAATACTGCCATGACAAAAATACAAAAATGAGAAATACAGTCAACACACATCCTCGTATCTTTTCCTTATAATCAAACAATTTCTGACGACAAATTCTTCAGTGCAGAGGTATGTATTTCACTAGTATAAGCGCATCTTACAATCTAATCGGTTTTCTTTTCTGATTAGCATCGCAATTGGCTTTCATAGGTCATCATTATAATCAATTTGCAATGGTAATCAACCAACCAATTTCCATTAGCATTAATTTAATCTCTATTTAAAAGGGCAGTCATAAAAGTTGGCATCGAAGATTAATTATGCATTTTCCTTTTTGATGGAAAAGGGACTTTTTTTTAAATCGTCACGACAAATTCTTGAGTTTTCAAGCAAGGAAATATGATCACATTATCTGAAGAATTTTTTTTAACAGGACCCAAAATTTTCGCCCACGTGGAATTATTTGATTGAAATGAGTTCACTAAGGTCCTTAGGAGTGAAAAACCGTCGAGTGCCACTTTTCTCAACTTAGGCATTTTCCATAATGGCAGAATTTCAAAATGGCGGATTTTGGATTTTTTTAATTAATCTGCACGTTTTTGAAATGGTTGATATCAAATAAGGGCAGGCCTAACAAAAAAAATTAAAGTAGAGGCTACTCAAAGTTAAAAGCCAATATTTTCAAATTCAAAGTCGGTCGAAGTGATTTATCGAATCAAATCAACCAAGGAAAAATTTTCATCTGCGATTGGATTCGATTGACTCGGTCAATCATTCCGATCTACTTTGGTTGAATCCGATAAATTCGACAAAAAAACATTTCTAGTGATATCCCCCGATATCAATCTACAATCCATCTCTTGAAAGATTAGGGCTCCCCTCACTCTCTTCCGAAAAAAACAGCTCTTTGAAAGAGACAGTTATTATAAACTACTAAAGGTAAAACTTACAGTTCTGAATATTGTCTTCGAATGTCATGGCTGAAGCAATAATTGGTTTGAATAAATGATGGCATACTTTGCACCCTGCAGAAATAAAGATTCGTTGCATGAAAAAACAGTTGAATATGGGAGGACAGAAACATTGGATGGTATAGCAACCTAACCCTTATTATACGTCACCCTTTTTCTACCCCCCCCCCCACGCTGAAGCTCTAAAGGGATGGGTGAAAACAAAACAATCTGGCGAATATGCAATACCAAATTTTTAAGGACCGCGCTCGTCTAATAGGACTGGGAATGACAACAAAGCTGCATGATTGTGTTAAAAAATAGGGCTCCGTATCAGAAAACTTAGTTTTTGATTTTCCAGCGCACAACAAGATTCTTGTTGTAGAATTTTCCGCAGGAGGACTATTTTCCTCAGATGGTTAATTTTCAAGGGCCTTCATAGGTTTGCCGTGCCCGTAAGAAAGTCATGATGACCAGCTGTTATCAGGTTATCAAAGTCAGTCTTGTAAAATGCTCACTCTTCAACTTCACTCTTCAAAATTCCAGACACTTAATTGGTAAATGATATTTGAAATGAGATCATCATGATTTGTAAATGAGAAAGACTTTTTTTAGCTTCGGATACATACAGTTTGTTTCCTGCATTGTAATACGCATGCGTAATTTGTCGTTTTTTTTAAACCACATGTAGTTAATTCCCGTGATAAACAAAGAGGAATGAATACGTAGGGTGGTACAGTCGGTTGGGGTTGTCAATGGGGAAATTTTTTTGTCTATTTGTAGTAATGCAGGATTCTCTAGATAAGCCCCTCATATTAATGTTCGGGGTAATAATGTTCGCACGTAACGGTTCCGCTTTCCTTCGAAAATTGACGTAAAACTGAAATTCAGCCAATAGAATGGCTTCATATCGTTTTGGAGCAAAACGGAACCGTAGTGTGTGAACGTGGTCTAAAACTTGTGATTCTTACTAGAATGGTGTTTTTAACGGTAATCCAGGAAATCATTTTTTTTTTTAATCAAGGCAATAGGGAAATTCTCAAAAAAGTATCTAACCTCATGGCGACGGCTTCCAAATGGGCCTTCTGGGTACTTCTTACCATCATCTTTATGCCATCATGGACATTAATAGTCATTCATTCGGCTGAAATTTAGAAAATATATAAGGACAAATTATTGGAATTCATTTCCTGAGTAGTTTTTTTAAAACGATTACAGAGTATTAATTGGATCTAATGAGCTTTGAGTGGCTCTACAAATGACCTTTTCAATTCAACTGAAAATTGCGGAATGCGTAATATTTGTAGTCAGTGGAGATTATTACTGTATCAGACCCTATTTTTATAGAAAGTCAAAAGAAATTCATTTCCGTAGAGGAAATACTAATGGATGTAAAACGTGAGGCATTAGAGGGTACAGTGGTCAAGATTTCCAGACCATATTTCTTTATCAGGAAAAAATAGATATAATTCTGTAAATAGGGATTTTTCAAACCATGAAAATATCAAGCGTTGAATTTTAATTAGAATTCTAGCTATATATTAAAGTTAAAGAAAGCTGGGACCGAAAATAAAAAAGAATTGGGCCTATTTAGATTAAGACAAAGAACAATATTAGAAAACACTGCGGTTTTTCAGGTTTTGGCAACATCCAATCTCCGAATTGACTGATGAAAATCAATTGCTTAGAGGCCGAACATAGCTATTAATAAAATTTGAATAACCAATCTTTGAGACTACAAGGAGGTAAGGATTAAACATATCCAAGTGGGAAACTGAAGTTTACAGTTTATATCCAGTCATTATATAGAACCTTTCCCGGGGGGGGGAGACTGAGTTCAGCAGGGAAAACTTAATCAATTTTAAGCAAATTTGGGCGAAAAATCGACCCTTACGGTGCATTTCCTTGAATTTTTTTACCATTTTTAAAGGCAAAATATGGTTAGATTTCCAAATTTTACACCCTTAAATTGCACTCTTTGCTCATTTTAACCTTTACAAAAAGACCTAAGGGCCGCAAGTACGATAGGTCATTTATATTGAGTGCCCTCCCCACAACCCTTTCTCTTCGACTACCAAAAAATGGGAGAACTACCCTACTCCGTACCGTTGATATAATCTGTAAGATATTAATAATTTTGAGGATTTTGTGTCTTGGTGTTACTTTCAAAGACAACAATGAGATGGCCGGAGTTGAAGAGTTGTAAAACAATGAGATGAAAACTTTCAAATCAATACAATAGCTCATTATCAGACTGCCCTTCTTTGAAATCACTTTCAATATATCAAATGAAGCCGTATCCTTCAACAACAGGAAGACAACTCGTGAATGCTAATACAATAGTAGCGGCTCAGAACTGTCTCGATATCATTGACGGAGAATGTCGACTTCCATATAGGGAATAAGGGGAAAACAGCACCCTCCTTCTCCAGATCTCATATTGTATTTATCCACGGACAGCAAGAAATTAGTAATGGATTTCATTACTCTTTGTGTAGCCTTCTCAAGATGAAGACACTGCTCCTGATGGTGACATTAGCTCTGGCTATTGTGGAAGCTCAACAATGTCACGATGATTTCATAGTTAAGATAAAAAAGCAGACTAGGATGGGAAGACTGTGGAAAGTAACAGCTGTGGTCACTTTGAATCTTAAAACTAAACTCAAAGACTGGAAATTGAGCATGGAATTTAAGGATGTGTTACAGAGTAATTTCAGAAGTAGACGTTTACAAAGAGTATCGAAAACTAAAGGACGAAATATCATAACTTTGAAGTCAAAGAAGAAGACAAAGTTGACCAGGAGGAAAATAAGGATTCGTTTTATTGCTAGTTTTATGGAGAAACAACAACAAGAAACTCTTTTGAGTTGTATTTCGTTGTGCGGAGTTGAAGGAAGGACTCGAATTAACACTTGTAATGTAAACAACCCTAAACCAATAACCACCAATGCTGACAAGACAAAAGTAGCCAAGACACTGATGGAGAAACCGAAGCATGAGAATTGGTGTTTAGGTAATTACCATAATCAATTCGTCAGTGAGTGGTTTGATAATGTTACTTACACCAGTGTTTCACGGATAAAACCTAACTTTGATTATAAGTTGCATGACTGGAAATTGAGGATGATTTTTCATGAGCCTTTAGCAACCGATATGAAGACATGGATAACTCATGGTGATGTAGGATCAACTGGTCAAAGTGAAGTGATTCTTACACCAGAATCATGGAATCAAGTTTTTATCCCAGAGAGGTTTTTAATGACTTATGAAGTGAAGTTTAAACATCAACATAAAGGAGGATACTTAAAATGTGCTGAATTTTGTGGTGTGAAAAGTGAAACTAACCGAAACATTTGTGACCCTTGTCCAACAAAATATGATTATAAGGAAGTCTTGGAGAAGTCTCTTCTGTTCTACGAAGCTCAAAGGTCTGGCAACTTACCAGACGATAATCGAATCACGTGGCGTGGTGATTCTGCATTGAACGATGGTCAAGATAACAACATTGATCTCACCGGAGGTTACTATGATGCTGGTGATCATGTCAAATTTGGTTTCCCAATGGCTGCCACCATAACCAACCTTGCATGGGGAATGTTGGAATTCAAGAAAGGTTACACTTCATCAGGACAATACGAATATGGATTGAAAGCTATCAAATGGGGAACTGATTACTTCATCAAATGCCATCCAGAACCTAACAAATTCTATGGACAAGTTGGTGATGGGGATATGGATCATAAATATTGGGGACGACCGGAAGATATGACCATGAACAGACCTACTTACTTCATCGATGAGACCCGACCAGGATCTGAACTTGCCGGCGAAACTGCTGCTGCTTTAGCTGCAAGTTTAATGGTCTTCAGAACAACTGATTTTAACTATTCTGAAGAGCTTCTGAGACATGCAGAAGAATTGTTTTCTTTCGCAATGAAATACCGTGGGAATTATTCGCACTCGATTCCAAAGGCTGCTCCTTTTTACAAGAGCTACAGCGGTTATAATGACGAACTAGCTTTGGCATCATTGTGGCTTTACCGGGCGACTGAAAATCCTGCATATAAAGCCGTCTTTCTAGACGTGTTTGAAACTGAAGCTTTGAAACAATGGCCTGGTGAATTTTCATGGGATAACAAATGGTATGGCGTTCAAGTTCTAGCTCAACGACTGAAAGTTTCTGATAAGAACTATCTCTTCAACTTTCATTACTTGCTTAAACAAACTGATAGACGCACACCTAAAGGATTATTCTACGTTCAAAAATGGGGTACGTTAAGACATGCTGCGAATCTTGCTTTCCTCGCTCGTGTAGCTTCAACAATGGCTGATAAAGATTTCTACAACGAATTCACCCATTCTCAAATCAACTATATGCTTGGAGACACCGGTAGAAGTTTTATCGTTGGCTTTGGTGTAAATCCTCCACAAAAACCTCACCATGCAAGTAGTTCCTGCCCTGATGAAGGCCCTTGTGGATGGGACCAATACAATTCGAAAGACCCAAACCCACAAATCTTATACGGAGCTCTCGTTGGTGGGCCAGATGCAAATGATAACTATGTGGACGATCGCACTGACTATGTTCAGAATGAAGTTGCTTGTGATTACAATGCTGGATTTCAATCAGCTATCGCTGGTTTGATACAATTATCTAAAGAACGAGATTGTTAGAAAAAATAAATGATTTATTATATAATATTTACGGTTTTGGAGTTCAATACCGCCTCAACTAGTCGTTCAGACGTCGTCAGAGACTAATTTTATGGTGTTTAATTTTCCTCACAATTTTTGTTAAAATATCCATTTCAGGCTTTTCTGTACTGCAAATATGATTTATTTTACTCTTCCTCATTACTAGGATTTTCTTTAATAGTCGATAGAAATCCCATTTTGCATTGTAATTGTGAAATTTGTAATTTGAATAAATTATATAACGTTGAAAAGAAAATTCAGAGCACTGCAATTTTTGACAAAGCTTGTTTCAGAAATGTTTCTTTTCTGAATTGAAGATGAAAATCGACCGTTTTATTCTTTGGTGCATAAACCGTTATATTTCATTTATTCTTTTTGTATCAGAAAGAAGCAATGAAAAACAGGCTTTTTTCAAGTTTGCTGAGCTACCTTCTAGAGGCTATTACTTTTATTTCCTGTTTTAAAAAAAAGAACCCAGTAGGCATTAGCACTAGATATAGTCTTCCAAACCTTCGTAGCTAAACTTTGTTGGTAAACGGAAAAAGAAGACTTTGAAATACAACACTAATGCTTAATAAGCTTTATTGATATCTTTTTCTTGCTGGGAATTTTTTTTTTTACTCACGGGGTTGGAAAAAAGGTGAAAGTGAAATTTAATAATCGTGGTAAATTAACAGCGTGTACAACCTTTATCTGTATAATGGCCTTGTTACCTAGTATTTATATGCAATATTTTAATTTCAACCAGAATGTCAGTTTCCACGATTTATTGTTTGTGTTTTATTTAAAATCGAAATAAATTGCTTAAAATATAAACTTTTGGTACCTCATTTTCTTTGCCTTAACGAACTTCCCATAGCTTTCCAACTGGGTTCCGTGTTCCTCCTTGTCTTACCTTATCTGTGAATAAAAGATAAAAATAAAAGAAAAATCAGAACAAAATGTACACTCACTTTGGCGAGATTCACCCCTTCGCAAAACCAAAATAAGAGCCCTAGGTGAGGTTTTAAGATTTCCGTTTTCTATCTATCTCAGTATACTCATTTCTTGCGGCAAAAGAGGCAGAGGTCACTTGATTCGCAAGTTATAAGCAAAATATTAATATGGTTACGCACTCGATTCGTTGCAAGCAAAATATTTATAGGGTCACGCACTAGAAATTGCGAGTTAAAATAGATTAGTAATCAATTCGTAAATATAAAACCCGCAAAACCCCGACAACTGCTCAGCTTGCAAAATCAAACCTAACACTTGCCCAAATTTCCAGTCAATAAAGTCTAGGGAAGTCTAAGGCTTGGTCAGGCAAAAAGGGAAATTTGGGCCAGTCTGTAAAAAAACACGATACTGGCAGGTGCCACAAAATTTTCCTCGCCCCCAAAATATGTCTCTTGGTTTTACCTTATAAAATTTAAAGCGTGAAAATGAAAGTGAAAAAAAATTAGGTCCAAAAAGAGTAGGTAATATCCTGTCAATTACAGTTTGTATGTGGGATGAATTTTGAAATTCACTTGATGACGAGAATCAATTTCTACAATGTGAAAATACAGCAGTTGCTGGCAGGTTCTATGTAAACAAGAAAATCGTAATTAAAATTTCTTTTTTTTCTGCAAACATAACCTTGTTTGACTTTCCATTCAATGCATTGGAAGGTTAGGCAGAAACAACCCAACGGAGGAGGGGGCATTATTTGAGAAAACACCATTATAGGGAAAATGGAAGCTTGTTAACAGGAGAGTTTTGGAAAAAAACAAAAATGATATTATTTGAAATTTGTCCATGTTGAAACATAATGTTTACTTTTCCAAGCAAATTCGACCTTTTCTGATCTATATAAATACAGGATAGCTTTTAAAATGTACCATATGAAAATTTAATTTGGCGAGAAAGGTATTGGAAAAATGCTTCGTACCTTGTTATTAGCTGTGATGACCCTAAGTGCATCGCTGGCACATGGGTGTTTAAATAACTACGAGTTTCGGTTCTTAAGTGAATGGCAAGAAGGAGGGGGATGGAAAACGAATGCTCACATCAAACCAAACTTCGATTACCAACTCCGAAACTGGGAATTAAGGATTGAATTCAAAGAGCCGTTACACCGAGATATGAAAGCTTGGATTGCAAAAGGCTATGGTGGATCTGCAGGACAATCTAAAGTCGTTTTAAAACCAATGCAATGGAATCGAATTCTGTATCCAGCTGGCTTCGATATGTCTTATTTCGTGACATTCAAAAACCCTATTGGTCAAGATCATCTCAAGTGTGTGGAATTCTGTGGGGTCAAAGCTGGAGGAAGTGACAATATCTGCGACTCTGGCCCACCACCTCCAGTTGCTACAACAAAGGCTCCAACCAAAGGACCTGTTGTTACAACAACTCAACCAAAACCAGCAACAACAATACCAACACCTCCACCAAACCCAACGACAACATCTGCACCACTAAAAACCACCACAAAACACACGACCACAAAACAGAAAACTTCTGCAACGTCAAAAACGACAAGAGCTCCGACAACAGTTGCGACAGCAAAGACGACCACTACTTCAAACCCAGGATCGTGTTCACCGAAATACGATTATTCAGAAGTTCTCGAGAAATCCATTCTGTTCTATGAAGCTCAAAGATCTGGCAAGCTACCAGCGGACCAGAGAGTCAAATGGAGACATGATTCAACTATGACAGATGGATCTGACGTTGGCCTTGACTTGACAGGTGGCTATTTTGATGCAGGAGATTACGTTAAATTTGGTTTCCCAATGGCTGCCACCATCACCAATCTTGCATGGGGAATGTTGGAATTCAAGAAAGGTTACACTTCGTCAGGACAATATGAATATGGATTGAAAGCCATCAAATGGGGAACTGATTACTTCATCAAATGTCATCCAGAACCTAACAAATTCTATGGACAAGTTGGTAACGGAAATGCAGATCATGGCTACTGGGGAAGACCAGAAGATATGAAAATACAAAGACCTTCCTTTTATATTGATCAAGGCAAACCAGGATCAGAGCTTGCTGGTGAAACTGCAGCTGCTCTGGCGGCTAGTTATCTTATCTTTCGAGATCGAGGTGACTTGATGAATGCATTGAATTGTCTAACTCATGCTAAACAGCTTTACAACTTTGCTATGAATCATCGTGGTGATTACCATAATTCAATCCCAGATGCAGCAAACTTTTATCGAAGCTGGAGTGGATATAGGGACGAATTAGCTTGGGCATCTTTATGGTTGTTTCGAGCAACTGGAGATGCAACCTACAAAGACAACTTCCTCAAAGAGTTTGACAACGATGCATTCTCTCAAAGCCCTGGTGAATTCTCATGGGATAACAAATGGCACGCAGTACAAGTTCTTGCTCAGCAAATGAAAGTCTCAAACAAAAATTATCTTGGCAAACTCAAATCCACAATACAATCGAAGCCACGATCACCTAAAGGTATGATCTATATCCAACAATGGGGCACATTGAGACATGCTGCAAATCTCGCTTTCCTTGCTCGTGTCGCTTCAACAATGGCTGATAAGGATTTCTACAACAATTTTGCTCGGAGTCAAATCCATTACATGCTCGGAGATGCAGGAAGGAGTTATGTTGTTGGCTTTGGAAACAACCCTCCGAAACGACCCCACCATAGAAGTAGCTCGTGTCCAGTCAATGGTCCTTGCGGTTGGCCCCAGGAGGGCGCACCAGGTCCAAATCCTCAAATTCTACACGGAGCCCTTGTCGGAGGACCTGACAACAACGACAATTACGCAGACGACCGCGGAGATTACGTCAAGAATGAAGTGGCTTGTGATTACAATGCAGGCTTCCAATCAGCTATCGCTGGGCTTATCCAACTTGCTGACGAAGGAGAGTGTTAAAAATAAAGGTTGTTATAAAGGACATCAGATTTATTTTTACATACTGTAAAGTTTATTTTTTTTCTTTACGCAAATTTCACTCTTTTTTGTAATGTGAAAGCTACAACTTTGAATAATAAGTATTTTTATTGACCTCTTTAATGACTTAAAAAAGGGTTTGAATGGGAAATTAAGAAAAAAATACACCCCTCTAGATTGAAAATTAAGACGAGTTTTTTCTACTAGCCAATTAAACATCGGCAATATTCGACACTCCAATTCTTATATTTTATATTCTACAGACCGGCCTAAATTTTCTCTTTTTGCTAAATTTTGTATTAATGTTTATTACAGGGCAATGCTATTAACTTGAAAGTTGATCAGTGTTAGGTATTGATGATAAAGGTATTTTGCCAAAATTTCAGCAAAATCGGAGCAGCAAATATATCTAGATAGTGAACAATAAGCTATATGAATTCTGACCATTCAGCATGACCGTAGTAAATATAAACAACTTCGGACTGAAAAGCTTTTGTTTCAGCTTTAAGCTTCAAAAAAAAATTCCCATGTTTTTTTATGGCTGAGAATTTCAGTTATTTTGTTATTTTCAAGTCAGAAAATTGGTTTATGTAATTATTTTCAGTTGGGACAAAAATTGGAAAATAATTTTCCACCGGGGACGATATTTTGGACAATTTTTTCAGTGGGAAGGGGTCCCAGCGGGTTTGTGAGAGGTGTCACATGATTAAAAGCTATATGGAACACAAATTCATTCATGTGCGAAAGCCCAAATTTTCAACAATCAAACGAAACAAAAGCCTTCATTGGACATCTATCCGCAGATACGTGTTTCTCCCATAATTCATCAGTGCGGCTCGGGTAAGCAAGCATAGAGTGCTCAAAACACTAAGTATCGAGCTTCGCCTGACTATTGTAAAACAGATAATCGACTTGAAAGATTAATAGATCCGCAAAAAAATCGTAAAATTCGTTTCCCAAAATAAATGATAAAACAGTATCTTTATTTCTAAAATCTCTCCGTTTTGCAACCATGAGAAATGTCGCTCGCTTATTTGGAAATCTTAGTTTGTTTGTAGTTTAAAAGGTGAATATCAAGAATCTTTCATTTAGACAAAAAGATAATTCCCGTTGAAATTTATAATTATTCATATCATGAAAATATTAAGAACATCAATCAAATAGTATTTAATTAAAATTTAAGTCTCTTCCAAAAAGATTATGTCATATATAGGAAAGCTTTTCAGATATACTTTGAAGTTTATAAAAATAAAGTCAAACTAAAGTTACGAAAAATTGAAAAAGTTGATAAGCGGTGAATCTACGGCAGACACCAAAAACATCATAGTATCTAAGGTAAAATGTTTGAAATACACATCCGGAAAAAGAAAATTTTACTATAAAATACAAAAAAGCTTAAAACAAATGTTCGTTTTAGCCACATTCTTCATTTTTCAGTTGGATAAGTCCAGCGATAGCTGATTGGAAGCCTGCATTGTAATCACAAGCAACCTCATTTTTGACGTAATCTCCACGGTTGTCTGCGTAATTGTCGTTGTTGTCAGGTCCTCCAACAAGTGCTCCGTGTAGAATTTGAGGATTTGGACCTGGTGCGCCCTCCTGAGGCCATCCGCAAGGACCATTGACTGGACACGAGCTGCTTCTATGATGAGGTCGTTTCGGAGGGTTGTTTCCAAAGCCGACAACATAACTTCTTCCTGCATCTCCTAGCATGTAGTTGATTTGAGAAAGGGCAAACTTGTTGTAGAACTTGCCATCAGCCATTGTTGAAGCAACACGGGCAAGGAAAGCGAGATTTGCAGCATGTCTCAATGTACCCCATTTTTGGATATAGATCATACCTTTAGGTGACCTTGGCTTCGATTGTATTGTGGATTTGAGTTTGCCAAGATAATTTTTGTTCGAGATTTTCAGCTGTTGTGCAAGAACTTGTACCCCATGCCATTTGTTATCCCATGAGAATTGACCAGGGCTTTGAGAGAATGCATCGTTGTCAAACTCTTTGAGGAATATGTTTTTGTAGGTTGCATCTCCAGTTGCTCGAAACATCCATAAAGATGCCCAAGCTAATTCGTCCCTATATCCACTCCAGCTTCGATAAAAGTTTGCTGCATCTGGGATTGAGTCGCTATACTTCTTTCTGTATGTCATTGCAAAATTGTAGAGCTGCTTGGCGTGGTTTTTAAGTTTGTTAGAATAGCCAGTATCTCCCTTTTGTTCAAATACCAAAGCACTTGCGGCCAATGCAGCTGCAGTTTCTCCAGCTAAATCAGATCCTGGTTTGCTTTTATCAATATAAAAGGAAGGTCTTTTTATTCTCATATCCTCCGGTCTTCCCCAGTAGCCATGATCTGCTTTTCCGTTACCAACTTGTCCATATAGTTTGTTAGGTTCTGGATGACATTTGATGAAGTAATCAGTTCCCCATTTGATAGCTTTCAATCCATATTCATATTGTCCTGATAAAGTGTAACCTTTCTTGAATTCCAACATTCCCCATGCAAGATTGGTGATGGTGGCAGTCATTGGGAAACCGAATTTGACGTAATCTCCTGCATCAAAATAGCCACCTGTCAAGTCAAGGCCAACGTCAGATCCATCTGTCATAGTTGAATCATGTCTCCATTTGACTCTCTGGTCGGCTGGTAGCTTGCCAGATCTTTGAGCTTCGTAGAAGAGAAGAGATTTCTTCAAGACTTTGTTGTAATTATAGGTAGAAGAACACACACCTTCCCCTGTTGATGGTGCTTGGGTAACTGGCGCAGGGGCACTTCCATCACAAATTTCTGTATTAGTGCCTTTTATTTTTCCACAAAACTGTGCACATTGGAGATGTCCTCTTGGTGTGTTGGACTGTTTCTTTGTGAATCGAGCAAAATACGAGACGTCTCTGTTAACTGTCAGGATTTGATGATTGAAGTCACCGTATAAGATCACCTCCATTTTCCCTTGTGTACTGCTTTGTCCAGTGGTTATCCAAGTGGTTAAGTGAGTAGCAAGTGGGTTATAGAACACCAATTTGAGGCTCCAATCTTTTAATTCGTAGCTAAAAGTAGGTACTACAACACCATTGGTTGTCCATAGGGAACCTTGTCGCCATTCATTTGCTCTTATAAGTCTGGCATTATTTTGGCACGCCAAAGCCAGGTTGAAAGCTACCAAAAGAAGCACGACGTATTGTAGTGAAGCCATTGTTTGTAGCTTTTCTCGTAGTATCTTCTGTTATCTCGAAGAAGATATACTTTGAAGTGAAGAATTCTGTTCCCAGACAGGCTTTTTATAGGGGTACGAAACCTCCGCTTTAATTGAATATTTGTTCAATAATTGTTTTTTGATAATTGTTCCACGTGAGAGTATTTGGAAGATATAATTAGAACCCTTTCTAGTTTTGCTGACAATAACTGTGTGTCCGATCTAAAGCTATAGATGTTTTTTTATAAGAACATCCAAAATCTCTGAAGCCATTAAAATGTTCTTGGAATGTTCTTAATTTCAACATTTTTGAGTGTTTTTCTGCAATTTACCAATAAATTGGGTATTTTAGAGTTCATAACGCCTTAAATCATTTTACTTGTTCTTAAAATTTTTACCATCAAAGCCTTATGTTCTTATAAATAAAACGTGTAGAGGAAGTGTTAGAAATCAGTAAGTGATTACAGAAAAAAACACCTCTTCAAGATAGTTAGTGACATTTTTGATTAGCCACCGTAGTGGTCGTATATGTTGAATTTATATCATTGTGCATTGTTTCTGAGGGCAAAAACGGTTGAGAAAAAGTTTTCGCTCATTTTCGCGCGAAAGTGGAGACCGGCCTTTAAGGTGGTGTTTGTTACACAATGGTATAAATTTAATATATTCATGACATAACATTTTCTACGGAAACAAACCAGTAGTTGCCAGAAATGGCAAATATGAGATAGAAAATTATTTGAGATTTGCCACTACTGGCAAAAACCGGGATATTTCCGTAGAAAACATTACGTAATGAACATTATGAGCTGCACAGTAAACTGTCGTTTTAGGCTTTCCGTCTCGAATTTTTCTTCCTATTTTACACAGGCCTTATTGGGAGGGGTTGAAGGAAGGGTGCAGATATGGGCAGTATGGACCCTATCACGGGATAGTAAAATATCCTAGGACAATATGAAGGAAACTCCATTAATACTCTCAGTGGTTGCAAAGGCTGTAACTTAAAATCCTACAAAAAAGCCGATGTTGTCTTATTCCGATATCTCTCCAGATTGAACGAAGTTTTATGTGTTTTGAATCGCTTTTTGAGGGTAGACTCGCAGAGCTCTATATATCTCTTTCCTCAGTAGCTACAACGGCTGTTACTTGAAATCCTACGAAAAGCCGATCACCTAATTCTTGATGTCCTGCTGAACACTAAAGTTGTTGTTGTTTTTATGAAATGAATTGGCAATGGCAAATTTATACAATCGTAGCATCTATCTATTTCTGTCTGACCTGACAAACAAAGATAAATTTTATTGACCAATGAAAAAATTAATGGAGAACATTAAAGACTTTTTCATCGATCCTCATTTTTGACATAAGAAATATTTCTTGAATTTTTCGCTGAACACGAAAGTTGTTGTTGTTTTTATGAAATGAATTGGCAATGACAAAGTTATACAATCGTAGCATTTATTTATTTCTGTCTGGCCTGGTAAACAAAGGTATGCCACACATTGGCAAAGTTACATAATCTTAGCGTAGAAATTTCTGGTGTAAAACAAGATGTCTATCTGACCTGGCAAACAAGGATAACAATTGTATTGACCAATGAGAAAATTAATTTGAGCATATCAAAGACTTGGAAGACTATTTCATTGATCCTCATTTTTGACATAAGAAATATTTCTTGAATTTTTCGCTGAACACTACAGTAATGTTGTTGTTGTTTGTTGTCATTTTTTACATAAAACATATTTCTTGATTTCAGATTGAACCAAGGGAACTTGATCACAAAATAAGCTAAAAGATAACTAACAAGGGGGCCTCAAAAGTAATATGTTCCTGTTTTTCCAGACACACTTAATTTCAATCGTCCGTAAAAATTGGGTTCCGATTGTTATATTACCAAATTCAAATTACTTATGATGTAGACAAATTGATTATCTTAATTAAACTGCAGCAAATGTTAATGACCTACTTTTCAGTAGACATGCAATTATGAGGATAAGATATCACTAATAGATGCATCTAAGACGATAAGGCAATAATAGGTAGATAATTTAAATAGGCCTATTATTATCATTTCATAATGACTACAAAATAAACATACAGAACGTCTGACCGTGTGGGATTAGAGAGATGTGTTCGTATTTTTAGGGCTCAAGATGAAACAAACAATCATTCAATTGACTGCTTCAGGAAATTTTTTCCAAACAGAGAACTGAAACCAAAATTGTTTGTTAATATCATATAGTCATTGTTTAAATTTTTTATTCAATGTTAGTAAGAACTGCGTTTTAAAAAATCAAAATAAATAAACGCTAGAAAATTGGTGTTTTTAAGGAAGAAAAGCAAATTAAATTGAGCTTTTCTAATAAAAGAAATTTTTCATTTTTAGCATTGTCCTTCGTCAGCAAGTTGAATCAGTCCAGCGATAGCTGATTGAAAACCTGCATTGTAATCACAAGCGACTTCATTTTTGACGAAATCTCCACGGTAGTCTGCGTAGTTGTCGTTGTTGTCAGGTCCTCCAACAAGTGCCCCGTGTAGGACTACAGGGTTTGGATCAGATGAGCCTGTTTGCTTACAGGGACCATTGACTGGACATGAGCTGCTTCTATGATGAGGTCGCTGTGGAGGGTTGTTTCCAAAACCAACAACATAACTTCTTCCTGCATCTCCAAGCATGTAATGGATTTGGCTTCGAGCAAATTCATTGTAGAAATCTTTATCAGCCATTGTTGAAGCGACACGAGCGAGGAAAGCAAGATTCGCAGCATGTCTCAGTGTACCCCATTGTTGGATATAGATCATACCTTTAGGTGTATACGGGTTTGTACGAATAGCGGTTTTCAAAGTTCCAAGGTATTTTGCGTTGGTGTCAAATCCCATTTTTTCAGCAAGTACGAAGGCACCAAGCCATTTGTTATCCCATGAAAATTCTTTAACATTCGCGTTGAGACCTTGGCTTTGGAAGGAAAAGAAGTTGGTTTTGTAGTTGTTATCTCCAGTTGTTCGGTACAACCATACAGATGCCCATGCTAACTCATCTGTAAAACCACTCCAGCTTCGGTAAAAGTTGGCAGCGTCAGTGATTGAGTCACTGTACTTTTTTTTGTACGTCATGGCGAAGTTGTAAAGTTCCTTGGCATGCTGCAATAAAACTTCTGAATATTCGGAATCTACATCTTTAAAGACCAGAGAACTTGCGGCCAAAGCAGCAGCAGTTTCACCAGCAAGGTCAGATCCTGGTCTGTTTTTATCGATAAAGAAGGAAGGTCTCTCCAATTCCATTTTTTCAGGAGGTCCCCAGTAGCCATGATCTGCATTTCCATCACCAACTTGTCCATAGAATTTATTAGGTTCTGGATGACATTTGATGAAGTAATCAGTTCCCCATTTGATGGCTTTCAATCCATATTCATATTGTCCTGATAAAGTGTAACCTTTCTTAAATTCCAACATTCCCCATGCAAGGTTTGTGATGGTGGAAGCCATTGGGAAACCAAATTTGACATGATCACCAGCATCATAGTAACCTCCGGTGAGATCAATGTTGTTATCTTGACCATCGTTCAATGCAGAATCACCACGCCACGAGATTCGATTATCGTCTGGTAATCTACCAGATCTTTGAGCTTCGTAGAATAGAAGAGACTTCTCCAAGACTTCTTCATAGTCATATTTTGTTGTGCAAGCTCCTGGGTTCTTTGTAGTACTTGTGGAGGACGTAGAAGCCGTGGAGGGTGTAGAAGCTGTGGTTGAGGTTGAAGCCGTTGAGGGCGTAGAAGCTGTGGTGGAGGTGGAAGCCGTTGAGGGCATAGAAGCTGTGGTGGAGGTGGAAGCCGTGGTGGAGGTGGAAGCCGTTGTGGTAGTCGATGCTGTGGTGGACGTTGTGGTAGTTGTTTGTGGAGTCGAAGTGATTACAACAGATCCACCACATATCTTTTCAGTCGTACCTACTTTAGTACCACAGAACTGGACGCATACCAGATGTTGACTTCCTGATCCAGGGTTATTTTCAAATGATGCTGTGTAGCTGTGCAGAGAGCTGTTTTCATCATAAGGATTCAGTTGCTTATTCCATTGTTTTGCTGTTAGAGTGATTTTTGTTCGTCCTTTAGTCTCGGTGGTAGGATTTGCTCTGTAAGTTTCAAAATCAGCAGCTAACGGTTGTGAAAATTCCATTTGGATTTGCCAGTTGTCCAGCTTATATTCAAAGTTTGGTTTGATTTCACCTGTGATTTTGTATAGGCTTCCGACTTTCCAAGTGTTTCCGTATTTGTATTCGTAGTTGTTAAGACAACTTTGAGTAGCTGGTCGAGTAGATAAAGTGGATGTTGATTGAGTTGAAGCAACTGTCGTTGTTGGTTGTATCGTTGAAGTGGATGTTGCAGCTTCGGAAGTTGTTGGTGTTGTTGATGTTGTGATAATTGTTCCCTCGTCACACATATTGTCACCCGTTTCTGTCGTGCCGCAAAATTGAGCGCATTTTAAGTGGTTGAATGGATCCTGCTTACTTGCAAATAATGCAGTGTAAGATATAGTCACTCCTTTGTGTAAATACGCTGGCTTATAGTTTGGCGAAATATTTACAACACTTTGTTGGGCCGTCCCAACTCCTGCTCCATTCACGGAATGAACAGTTATATCTTTGGCCAATGGTTCATTAAATTCCAATCTCAAAGTCCAATCTTTGAGTTTCAGTTGATATTTCAGTTTTACGTTTCCATTGATGGCCCAATATTCATTCTGAAACCATTGGTGAGGGTCTTGGTTGTATTCATAGTTGCTTTGGCAACCAAAGATGGAGCTGATGGCTGCTACAAACAAGAACACTGCAACACACTTCATGGCGAAGCTTTTAAAAGACTTGTATCTCACTAAGTGAAGATACAACTTCTTGACTGAAGATTTTGAGTTCGATCCAGGTCTTTTATAGAGATATGTCAACCACATTGTATTTTTCATATACGTGTTTTATTCCGGTTTATAAATCTCATTACGTTTGATGCCTGAATTTAAAAACTGATTGTTTCGGATACTGACAAGGTTAGAAATCAGTGTCCGACATAATGACAAAGAAACTATTGAATTATAAAAGAAGAAAAAAACAATGGATCAGTTTTCCGTAGCAACTTTCCAAGCTCCGTATTTAAAGACAAAACACCTACCAATATGTAGTATTGTCAGTCAATAGTCTATAAAAGGAAATTTACATACCACTTAGAGTCTTTGTCGGACGACTGAGATCTGCTTTAGTATCCGTGAGACGAAAATCCTCTTTTTGAAATTGGCATCATTGTATCAGGAACATCGAACGTGATGTCCTGATTTCCAATTCCTCAGATAGGAAGACTTCATCTTTGTCCGAATCTTAAATGAATGAAAACGATAAAAGCATTACTAATCATCAAAACATAATTTGCATGGCAATCGTTACAGGTTTTTGGGGGTTGTCTGTAATATATAAAGGGATTACTATTCATCAAAATATACAACGTTCCTGGCAATCGCTTACAAGCTTTCAAGAGATTACACATATATGAGAACGTTTGACGCAGGGTTAGTATCTAAAAACTCAAGTTTACTTATAAAAATTATTCAAAACGAGACTCATTGAAATATAGATATTATTTTAGGTCACGGGTAAAAAATATTGTTAGATGGTGTATCGTTTATTGAAAATTATTTTCTGCTGACTATTAATTTCCACCAATCATTTTAGACAATTTACCCGAATCATTTTAGACTACTAAGATCATTATTCATTTAAAATATTGTTAAAGTATGCCTGGAAGCCCGGCGTTACTTGAAGTAGTCAATGGTTTACTGGTGAAACTGTCTGTTACACCTATTCGTTAATTTCAGACCATAAAAAAGGCATAAAAAGTATCAAAAAATTCACCATCATTGTTAATGAATAAGAATCGAATTTTCAAAGAGTTTGAATAATATCTAATTAGGAATATATCTGTATGGGTGGCTGGGAGGAAATTTAATCAGCATCATCCGTTAAAACAATCTTCTTCATTGAAAACTGTAATAAGAGGGAGAATTGCCGATACGTGATTACATTAGTATCATATTTTGTATTTATTTATTTATTTATGCCTAAGTCTAAGACACCTTTTCGATGATTTCAAGTTTAAGGTATCTCATGTATTGTTTCTGCAGAAGTTTAAGACAGAAATACTTGGAGATTAAATTTTGAATTTATGAAGTGTACCTGGAACCCCGACGTTTACTTACAGTAGTCAACAGTTTGCTGGTGGCTGAGATTATAAAGATGAACCGATATGTGATGCCATATTACACCTATTCGTTAATTTCAGGCGTCAAGAAAGGCATAAAAAGTATAGAAAAATGTGTTCTTAGTTCCCATATTTTCCAGCAACCTTCAAGCAACAGTGTATACTCTTAGGTTCCAAATGAACCCCTCCCCGTTAATTAAAATGGTGAAAAATTTTCAACACCCCCTCCC
Organism: Clytia hemisphaerica; assembly: GCF_902728285.1. Lineage (NCBI taxonomy): Eukaryota > Metazoa > Cnidaria > Hydrozoa > Leptothecata > Clytiidae > Clytia > Clytia hemisphaerica. The sequence continues at coordinate 1,417,243 of NW_027103551.1, forward strand.
CCACCCGTTTATTCGAACCCTCCTCCTTTATTCGGAACCTAAGAGTACACCCTATGAATGATATCTAATTAAGAATACGACTGTAGGAAATTTAATCAGCGTCATCATCCGTTAAAATAATCTTCTTCATTGAAAACTGTAATAAGAGGAAGAATCTTCTTCAACTGTAATAAGAGGGAAGAATTGCCGATACGTGCTTTTGTAGCATTACATTAGTATCATCTTTTGTATTTAGAAATGTCTGTCTGTGACACCTTCTCGATAATTTCAGGTTAAGGATTGCTCTATATGATATTTCCGTAGAATATAATCTACCATTGAAAAAGGTTTTACAAGGATAAAATCAAAACGTGACTTGGTATACCTCATCGCTAAAAAATTCGTCGGCAAATGGTGGCCCTTTCTACAACACCCCCCTGTTGGCATTTATTATCGGCCTTAACTGCGGCAAAATTACTTGAAAAATGCAGTGTGTCAAAAAGTGTATGAAGTGTATTTATATTTTATAAAGTGTCAATTTTTGTACAGTAGAGTCTTTTTAACTCGAACCTATTACTCAAAGCTCTCCTTAACTCGACCAAGTTCTTTGGTCCCTTTAGTTAACAATGCGATATAAACCTTGCTGCATTACTCGATTTCCTTAACTCGAACAAACTTTTGTTCCCCATGCGAGTTCGAGTTATCATTATTACTCCATTATCTAAAAGCAGCATCAATTTTTCACCATTTTAAAAAATAGTGGGATTTTTAGAAAGACGAAGATTACCTCAAGGGCTATATACACTAAACAACATATTTTCGAAACAACATGTTAGTGAGTACTAGCAATCTATATTGTAAAGTGCTAACAATATTATCGACAATGTGTGTAATAAGCGTTACTGAAATTGTTGAAGAAAAAAAGAGAAGAGAGACTTCCATGGATTCATTATAGAGACTTTGGATTAACATCGAATGAAACGGTGGAGAGCAAAGGATTTTCTTTCCATTGTTTCAGAAAACAACTGATTTAAAGGCTTTGTTCGCAAATGACAAATGCCAATGGCGGCTCGAAAGAGTCTAATTTTGAAAAATGATTGTTCACCAGTACGGGAAGATGTTTTCGTGATAAATCAGAGACGGATTTCTGGCATCTTTGTGTTAAGGATTCCTTAATTAACAAACGCAACGGTAAAATATATGACTGGTATAAGAATTATTATCAAAAATATCGTTATTATCGTAATTTTCCTTCCTAATAAATTCTAAAAAGGGGAAATTAGCTCATACTCCCAAAAAACTTCTGATAAGAAAGAATTCTACCTTAAGTCAAAAATTAGTGAAACTTTTAAAGCCATTTTTTATGAATTTGCAGTCAACTTCGAAAGCTTCTACAATACCAGGTAAAGATGAACTAGAAAGATTTAAATTGCGAAGGCAAGTCAAAGATTTTGAGCTATAGCTTAGTTTGCTCCTAACCACCAATAATTCTAATCTTTTGTTTTTTAATTTTAACAAATGTGATTTAAGAGTAATTTTTCCTAAGAGTCTTCAGGTTGTGATACCTCACCCTCTTGGATTTTGCTGAAATTTGGACAAGATTACCTTGATATTTCAATTAAAGATACAGCGTCTCAAAGATAGGCTACTAGGCAAAAATTGACCCCTTAAAATCATGAACTCTGGTAGGGAGTAGATTTTGAAAGCCAATGAATTTTTATTTAAGTACATTAGAAAGCTGATTTACAGTGGATTTCAAGAAACTTTTGTAGGGAATCAGAAAAAATCAAATTGAGTCTCCAAAATTTTCCCCGAAAATCTCTAGCACCTCCTGTAGAGGGCTTCAAAGTTTGCGTAATCTGGGTTTGGAAGCACTTTTAGCTGTCTGCTGATGGTCCTTGTGACTTTTTTGAAGTAAACTCTGTACCTTGAATGGTTTACTGGTGGATTTTTGGTCTTCTTTGCAGGGCTGTAAATGCAAAAAAATTTTTTTTGCAAAATGAAACAAGTAAAACCGTGCGATACTGTGGAATTTTTCGAATGAGCTGAGTATAGTTTTTTCTACCCTCTGTATCGAATGACATTTTGAAGGTATAAAATTACCAAGTTATGTAAATTTTGTGATGCATAATTAACGAACAATTGAAACGTTAATTACATGTCTAAGGGTAAGTTTATAAGAGGAAGATTTTTAATAGGATGTCTGATTCATTATAATTTATCTACCCACGCTTGCTGTGTGAATGATGGTGATAATTGATATCCAGCTAATTACCATCAAGAATGTACAAGAAGTGTTTCTACTCTCATTGCTTACATCTTTTTTTTATAAGAACCATATAGTAAAATCTTTGATGAGGCTCGGCTTTCCAAGATAAATGTAAGACCCAAAAAATCATGTATTTCGGGGGGAGAGGGGTCTTCAAAAAAACCCTACATCACGTTATAGAGCTGTTCAAACTGAGCAGAAAATGTATCACAGCAAATTTCCAACTTTCTTAATTAAAAAGTTTTGTGGTAAAAAAAGTATTAAATTTTGCATGAATTATGCACAAATTCCCCATTTTTCCTTCTTTTTTTTTTGCCACCAAAACGCCTAAAGGGCCCTAAAGCTCTGATCGATAAGCTTTGATAAAGACATTAAAAGCTCATTGCTCTGATCTTTTTTTTTGAATTCCGCTGTAAAAGCTTCTAGCTTTTAAAAGTCCAAAAATAGTTTGATCTTATTTTCATAAGATGGGGGGGGGGCAGTGATTTTATCATTTTATCAACTGACGGTATGTGCGGCGAAATAATTGGCTTTTAGAATCGCACCCTTACAGTGAAGCGAAAAATCGGTGAAATTCATACCCTTCCAAAACTAAAGATGAGATAATTGTTATTTTCATAACCTATTTTTCGTATGATATCTTATTTTAGTGTGGCTTTTATATGTAGTAACTTTATTTTCCCATGTCTGTTTATATATCCAGAGTCAAAAAAGTTTGTTGATGAATGCTTCTTTTTAATTTCCCCAAATATTATTCTTATCCATTTGAAAAATCTCCTTTAAAAAAGTCCTTTAAGGTATTTTTACGATTTGGTCGATTGTCACCCTGGTTTTCGTCCTGGTATTTTTATACTTATATATATTTTGATGTCAGGGTGAATCTTTTCGGACTTGCTTTTGTTTTGTGGTTTTTAAAATTATCGGCTGGTTATGAATTGTTATACAGTCTCTTACAGTCTGTGCCACTAACTCGGTCGGGAAGATTCTTCCGAACGGGAAGAACTTACTCTAATTTTTTCTGCCCGTTTGGGAAGATTCTTCCTCTTTGGGAAGTTGAAAATTGACTGAATCTTCGGCAAAGCTGTACGATGACCGGCGAAAGTTGAAACTTTTTGGAGGTGAAAAAGCATCAAATTCTAAGGTTTTTCACCGAAAGAAAAGTAAACTTTACCGTAGAAATCTTGTTAAATTGTGAAAATACTGCGTAAACTTCCCAAACGGGAAGTTCCAACCCGATCGAATTTTCCTTATTTTCCCGATCTGGAAGTCCATTTTTTAACTCTTACCCGTTTGGGTGTCAAGTTAATTTCCCGTTCGGGAAGGTTCTTCCCATTTCGGAAGAATCTTCCCGATCGAGTTAGTGGCACAGACTGTCTTATTCGATTTCTAAGGAACAATGAATCTTCTTCGTATAAGAGAAAGATTCGAATTACAGGAAGTATTTCAAACCATTTTCCAGCCCCGGGAAAGATTCGAATAATAAAAGTTCGAGTTAGAGAGAGTTGACTGTAGACACAATTCTTAAAAGAAAAAGCGTGTCAAAGAGAAGAGTAGAATTGCAAAATTACAAATTCAAAATTGTTTGAGTGTGTTAGTTTTCACTAGTTTATTAATTTTTCACAATCGAAAACTTTTCCACAGCATAATTGAATTGTAACATCTTAACTATAATATAGGTTGCTGAGAAATTTCTATTCAGAAAGTGTTAATAAATATTATATTCCTAATCAAAATAATAGAATTCCAATTCATACTCGGATGAAATCAGATCAAAATCCAGTCAAATTTTACAGGCTATAAAAGAAGGGGATCCAGGCAAACACAAAATAATTCTATTGGCAAAAAAACAGCAAGTCAAGATGTTATTGACTTGGCTCCCAATAGCTAGTTTTATGCTGGTTGGAATTAATGCGACATGCTTGAATAATTATCAATATCAGTTCACAAGCGAATGGAAAAAGGGGCAAGGCTATAGAACCAATGCCATCATTAAAACCAACTTCAACTATCCTTTGAAAGACTGGACTTTGGAAATAGAATTCGACCAACCCTTACTACAGCCTTTGACAAGTTGGGTTACGAAGGGAGATAAAGGAAGACGTGGTCAATCTACAGTCAAACTAACACCAGAACATTACAACAAAATTCTCAACCAATGGAATACCCGTTTTGAAATGTCATATTTTGTTGACTTCAAGAACAGGCAAGGAAGGAATCATATCGTCTGCGCTCAATTTTGTGGAACAAGAACAGATACGGGAGAGAAGATATGTGATACTGCTCATGTAACCACAAGGAAACCTACAACACCAGCCGCAACACAGACAACTCGAGCAACAACTCAGAAAACCACTCGAGCCACAACTCAGAAAACAACTCGAGCCACAACTCAGAAAACAACTCGAGCCACAACCCAAAAGACAACTCGAGCCACAACCCAAAAGACAACTCGAGGCAAAACCCAAAAGACAACTCGAGCCACAACCCAAACGACAACTCGAGCCACAACCCAGAAGACAACTCGAGCAACAACACAAAAGACAACTCGCGCTGCAACTCAGAAGACAACTCGAGCAACAACACAAAAGACAACTCGAGCAACAACACAAAAGACAACTCGAGCCACAACTCAGAAGACAACTCGACAACCCACTCTGAAAACAACCAAGAGATACACAACAAAGCACACAACCAGACACCCGACAACTAATAATCCTACAACAAAGAGATTTACCATAACTTCTACTCCGACTGCAAGAACCAGCAAGAACACTCCAACCACAACAACGACCACTCCAACCACAACAACGACCACTCCAAACGCAACAACGACCACTCCAACCGCAACAACGACCACTCCAACTACAAAAACCACTACAACTCAATGCAAACCAAAATACAATTATCCGGAGGTCCTCGAAAAGTCTCTTCTCTTTTATGAAGCACAAAGATCTGGTAAGCTACCAGCCAACCAGAGAGTTGAATGGAGACATGATTCAACTATGACAGATGGATCTGATGTTAGTCTTGACTTGACAGGGGGTTACTTTGATGGCGGAGATTATGTCAAATTTGGTTTCCCAATGGCTGCCACCATCACAAACCTTGCATGGGGAATGTTAGAATTTAAGAAAGGTTACACTTCATCAGGACAATATGAATATGGATTGAAAGCCATCAAATGGGGAACTGATTACTTCATCAAATGTCATCCTTCTGCACATAGACTATTCGGACAAGTTGGTGATGGAGATGTAGATCACTCTGCTTGGGGAAGACCAGAGGACATGAAACTACTTCGACCAGCTTATGATATTGATGAAAACAGACCAGGATCTGACCTTGCTGGTGAAACTGCTGCTGCTTTGGCTGCAAGTTCTCTGGTCTTTAAAGAAGTAGATGCCGATTATTCAGATGTTTTATTGCAGCATGCCAAGGAGCTTTATTCATTTGCAATGGATTTTAGAGGACTCTACCATGAATCAATACCAGATGCCACCGAGTTCTACAAAAGTCACAATGGATACAAAGATGAGTTAGCTTGGGCATCTTTATGGTTGTTTCGAGCAACTGGAGATGCAACCTACAAAAACAACTTCCTCAAAGAGTTTGACAACGATGCATACTCTCAAAGCCCTGGTGAATTCTCATGGGATAACAAATGGCATGGGGTACAAGTCCTTGCTCAACAACTGAATGTATCTGATAAGGATTACCTTGGCAACCTAAAATCAGCTTTAGAACAACCAAAGAAAACAGCCAAAGGTTTATTCTATGTGAAAAGATGGGGACCGTTGCGCCATGCTGCGAATCTTGCTTTTCTTGCTCGCGTGGCCTCAACAATTGTTGATGACAAGTTCTACAACGAATTTGCTCGAAGTCAAATCAACTACATACTCGGAGATGCAGGAAGAAGTTATGTTGTTGGCTTTGGTACAAATCCACCACAGCAGCCCCACCATAGAAGTAGCTCGTGTCCAGTCAACGGTCCTTGTAGTTGGGACAACCTGTTCTCATCATCACCCAATCCTCAGATCTTATATGGAGCTCTTGTTGGTGGACCAGATGCAAATGATCGTTACACAGATAAAAGAGCTGATTACATTAAAAATGAAGTCACCGTTGATTATAACGCTGGATTTCAATCAGCTATTGCTGGTTTGATCCAACTTGCTGAAGAAGAGAATGACTGTTAATTTTTTCATATAAACTATTTTTCTTACAAGGTGAGACGTCTAATAAAGCATGATACGACGCTTTTTCTTAATCAATTTCGAAATATCTTCTTGAAATTATTTCAGTATTATCTGTCTTGTTTTTAAATTTTACAAGCAGGAACGAGTACGAGGGCTAGCTGCTAAATTCTTGAAATTCGCTCAAGACCCTGAAACCCTGAAATAAGTGTTGACAAAATAAATAAAACACCTCAAGGACCTCAAAAGGTTTGACCTTAGAAGGATGTGTACAAGATTTCAATCGATTGGAACATTTTCAAAGTGTCCATTAGTCTCGTTTCAAATATATAAGCTAAAATGAAGTATAAGCAGTATAAGCAGATGATATTCTCAACCTCCATACATTATATCGATCCTTCTTCCCGTTTTGGCGGTGTTCTCTAGGCCCATAAAAGAATATACTTACCCTAAACCTAAGGATCAAGTGAGAAAAAAATTCAACCAAATTGGAAATGTTGCCCGAAAGCATTGTCTTTTTTTTCTCATTTTGACGGATAACTGTAATTGACATACCAGTCAACACTCTCTAATTCGAGCCTCTATTATTCGAAGTTTTCTCTAATTCGAACTAAAATATTGGTCCCCTCAGCTGAAAAATGTTTTAAATTACTCACTGTAAGTCGATGGTTCGAAGTTTTCTCTAATTCGAACTAAAATATTGGTCCCCTCAGCTGAAAAATGTTTTAAATTACTCACTGTAAGTCGATGATTCGAATCTTTCTCTAATTCGAACAAATTTTTTTTTGGTCTCTTGAGATCGAATTAAAGAGAGTAAACTGTACCAGCAGCGGGCGAGACTTTAATTGAAGTTTTACAGATAGTCTTCGCTGGAGAATTTTTATATAAAGTTCGTGACTCTCGCTAATTCGAACTCGAACGGGGAATCTAATTTGTTCGAATTGCAGAAAGATTCCAATTATAGATAGCGTTTTAAGAAGGTTTCCCCTCCTTGACGGGGACTTAAGTTATAGTTCGAATTATAGAAAGAAGATCTTCTGATGATGACCTCTTGTGAGTGAGGTCGAACATATAGTTTTTAATAAAAAACAAAAATGCTTCTGGTTATTCTGTTTGTCATAGAAAGAAGAATAAAAAAGTGTTCTTTCTTCCTGACTGACATCGCTCTACACATGTATTGAGCACTGTAAAAAACTGAAGAAATACTTCCTAACTGAATAATAAAAGTTCGAGTCAGGGAGAGTCACTTGTATTAACAAGTAGCTTATCGTAATAGTAAAATGTCGAATAAGAGAGCATAAACTGGACAGTTTGATAGGTCTCAGAATGTTAGAAAAAGTTTTCATGGGTCAACCGATACAAAATTCAAAGTTTGTACAGCGTATATAAACATTGATATAACTAAAGCCTGATGTCAATTAATTTATAATAGATTGTTTATAATAGAAAGTGTTATCAGTAGTTTAAGAATTTATCGATAAAGTTGCTAAGGAAACGCATATGTACACAAGCGAAGCGTGAAAAAAAGTTTTATTGCAGAGTCGTCTCGAACGGGGTTAGCCCCCCCAGCGGTCGATTATCTTTATGGTGGGGGGCCGAAATTAAAAGGGCGCAAAAAGACGCCTCTGTTTACTAATTTCATACATGTCCAGATTTAGTGTAATGAAGGCAAAGTGTTAATAAAAGAGAGAAAACACCCCAAAATTTTCGTGCGCGCTTCGTTCGCGTAAGTTTTAACAAGCAACATGCTGAATGGACCTACCTGATGATGAACGTTAGATAGCAATGCGAAAAGAAGAATGAAAAAAAAATCAGTCAGAAAATATAGCGTTTAGCGAAAATACACAACGCAATAAATTCATCATTGATTGTTGATGGGGGGGAAGGGTTGTAGGGAAATAATGAATAGGAAGTTCTGGTCGCTAAAATCAGTTTTATTGACAATTGAATCATGCTTGATGGTGAGCATTGTTATGAATAATGTTTTTGTGTTTTGTGTGGAAAACATAGAAATACAATGAAAAAATCTAATGAAAATTTGCAAAAACAGCGATTTCCAGCATTTTTAACCGGAAAAAAATTTTTCTCAAAAATCGAACTCGGCCATGTTTTGAGCATTGCGAATACGCATCTTTCTGCAAAAAATCAGAAAAAACTAAGGATGAAAATTTGAGAAAATAAAAAAAAACGGTTTTTCCGGCATATTTCCAGTATTTTCGGCCAGAAAAAATGTTTTTAGAAAATCGGGCTCCGTCACATTTTAGGTATTGTCATATTGCATCAGTGTGCAAAATTTCACAAAAAATATAAAGTACAGCTTGAGAAATTCAAGAAATACTGTCTTTCCGGCGAAAATAGGTTGTTCCGGCGATTTTTAAATAGTTCCGGCTTCAAAAATCAATTTTATTGAAAATTGAAACATGCTTGATGGTGGGCATTGCTATTAATAATATTTTTGCTATTAATAATATTTTTGAATGAAAAAACAACCAAATATTTAAGGAAAAAGTCCAATGAAAATCCAGAAAATGGCGATTTCCGGCATATTTCCGGCATTTTCGGCCGAAAAAAAATTTTTCTCAAAAATCAGACTTGGCCATCTTTTGGGCATTGTTAATACGCATCTTTGAGCCAAAAATCAGAAAAAACTAATGATAGAATCTCGAGAAAATGCCAAAAAAATAGTTTTTCCGGCATATTTCCGGCATTTTCGGCCGGAAAAAAAGGTTTTTCGAAAATCGAGCTCCGTCACTTTTTAGGTATTGTCATTTCAGTGTGCAAAATTTCATAAAAAAATATAAAGTACAGCTCGAGAAATTCAAGAAATACTGTCTTTCCGGCGAAAATAGGTTGTTCCGGCGATTTTTAAATAGTTCCGGCTTCAAAAATCAATTTATTGAGAATTGAAACATGCTTGATGGTGGGTATTGCTATTAATAATGTTTTTGAATGAAAAAACAACTAATTATAAGGAAAAAGTCCAATGAAAATCCAGAAAAACGGCGATTTCCGGCATATTTCCGGCACTTTCGGCCGGAAAAAATTTTTTCTCAAAAATCGGACTCGGTCATGTGATGAGCATTGTTAATATGCATCTTTGAGCAAAAAATCAGAAAAAACTAATGATAAAATCTCGAGAAAATGCCAAAAAAACAGTTTTTCCGGCATATTTCCAGCAAAAATTTTTTTTTTCGAAAATCGGGCTCCGTCACATTTTTGGCATTGCCATTTTGCATCATTGTGCAAAAAATCATGAAAATCTGTCAAGTATAACTCGAAAAAATGAAGGATATCTGTTTTACGATTTTTAAGGAGTTCCGGATTGAACAAATGATTTTATTGAAAATTAAATGATGCAAAGTTTTGGGTATCACCATAGAGAACCTTTTTCTGTAAAAAAACGATCAAATAAGTTGAAAAGTGTCACGGAAATACGAAAAAACGGCGATTTCCGGTTCTACAAGCCGGAAAAATTTTTTTTCGGAAAACGGTTTTCGAAACCTTTTGGCAGTACTAACGCGCCTCTATGTACAAAAAATCAGAAAAAACTAATGATAAAATCTCGAGAAAATCCCAAAAAACCGCTTTTTCCGGGACATTTCCGGCCCTGGCGACCGGAAAATTTTTTTTTTCGAAAATCGGGCTCCGTCACATTTTGGGCATTGCCATTTTGAATCATTGTGCAAAAAAATAGAAAAAACTAATGAGCCGATCCCGAGAAAAGCTGGCAACAGACGAACGGACGAACGAACGGACAAGAAGGTAGGTCCAAAAAGTGGAGTTTAAGAAATTCTGATGAAGATGAAAAAAATTAAGATGTTGTAGAAAAGTGCTATAACTTTCATTTTCACTGAAGTGAATCTTTATTTTCATCTTCGTTTTTAGGATTTTTTTAAAGACTTTTTTATTTCAAATTGTTCCACTCACAAATATCTCTCCAACGATACGTAATAGTTATCAGACAGTTGCGAGTACAATACAAGAAATATTTTACGAGTTCCGAGATTTTTTTGCACAATATTTTCCGAGCCTTTAGGCGAGGAAAATATGTAAAAAAATTCGGAACGAGTAAAATATTTCTGTATTGTACACGAGCTTGTGTCTGATAACTAGTTTATCGGTGACCCAAAAAATGCACTTTTTGTGTTAGAAAAAAGCGCAAGGCAGTTTTGTAGCAAAGTGACGTTAGATTACTGCTACCGCTACAATGCAACAACATCTTTTCATCAATTTATATTTTTACATGTAAAATACAAGATATATTGTACTCTTTTTAACCAATCAGATTGCAGATATTTTTTGGATCGTCGATAACAAATTTATAAAGATTGAAGAATTCCTTCAAAAGTTATAGGGGCCCCCCAGCGGTTTGCGTGAATGCGTGAATGGGCATTTTCGGTTGCGTGAATGCGTGAAAATTGAAAAAAAAATGCGTGAATGCGTGAATTGAAAAAACTGGCGTGAACGTGAAAATCCACTTTTTGATTGCGTGAATGCGTGAATCTGGGCTATTTTGTGCGTGAATACGTGAATTTTCCCGATTTTCCACCGATTATGTGCAGTCTTCCCGATTTTCCAATGTTTCCCCGATTTTTCCAAAAAAATTTTCCGATTTCTGAGGGTTATTGCGTGAAACTTGAGGAAAATTTGCGTGAATGCGTGAATTCCGAAAAAAAATTGCGTGATTGCGTGAATTGAGGGTACTCTGGGGGGACCTCGTTATAGGTAAAAGAAAAAAGAGTGCACACTTATCGTGAACAGACTTTAGAGGAGATTCGAAGAAAAATGAGGAGGATTATTAGAGAGGAAGAGTGCACACCTACTAAGTGCCCCCACATTATGGTCTTGATTGACTGATAAGGATGACGCACGTGTATTAAACTTTTGAATAAGTAAATTAATAATAATGAGAAAAAAAATTAAAAAAAAATAAAATAAAAGAAATAAATATCATTATCAAATTCTTGTAGTTATTACTAATTACCAATTTCGTCATAATTTCCTTACAAAATGTACACGTTTGTTATAAGAACAAGTAAAGAACATTTCAAGGCTTTGTGGGCTCTAAACCACCCAATTCTTTAGGAAGATACTCTAATACAGTAATCATAAAATGGAATAATTAAGAACATTTGAAGAATTTTTAGGCTCAAATTTCAAAAAAGTTAAGAGCATCCAAAGGCTTCAAAAATTTTGGATACTCTTATAAAAAAACGTGTAAAGGAAAAGTACTTTCCTGACACTTGTATTCATGGAAAAGATTTACTATGAAAGTAACGTACATTTTTAATTCACAAAACAGGTTTTACAGGAGTTAAGTACATGAGTTTTTATCTTTGGATTAGAATCTTAGAATAAAAAAAAAGTCCCCAGAAATGTTCTTAGAGTTTGATTGAATGCGTAATACAGTAATTTCAAGGATATAAACATCGTGTACCTTCTTATCCTGTTCACTAGACGATGAAAAGATGTCGAGCGCATAAGACACTAAACAAGGTCTTTGAGCGAAAGGCTGGACTCAAGTAAGAAGGCAAATGAAAGGATCAAGTGGAAATATATGACGATATCATTGATTTCAGGTTGAAGAATTGTGTGTTTAACTGTCTCTGGCAAACGTTTGATCGGCGTACTGTCATACAAGATGTCTGCAGGCACAATATGGGAGAAAGGTCTTTGTTATGCTGGTCTAAGGATGGAGGGTAATCAATTTGTGTCGTGCAGTACTAGTACTGACAGTATTGGCGGTGGTGGAGAAACATCTTTTATACTAAAATTGGTAATAGGTCTGGTATCAAGCGGAATACTACTCACATGTTGTTGTTATTGTTGTTGCAGAGGGCGTAGAGGGCGTGGAAAAGAAGCAAACTGCCTTTGTTTGTTGATTTCTTTACCCTTTCTACCGATCATCTGGCTTTATTATTTATATCAGCGCTACAAAAGAACTGTCACGCGTAATATTAATTTGTGTTGTACTGTTGTAAGACCCGAGGGTAATAGATTATATCCACCAGTAACGCACACTAAAAAGAAGCGTGGAAATGAAGGATTTTCGTGGTTTGCGCATAGTTATATGGCTTGCTTGATACAATGGGGCTGGTGTAAACTCAATTTTACCAAAGATATTCATAGAGATGATATCTCGGTAGCTGTTCAAAGGTACGGTGAACGAAAACCAAATGAATGGGAAGAAATGGTCAAACAAATTCAAGAAAATGTTCACCTTAATTTCCTGATTGAATATTTGAATCGAAAAGAACCAAAATTTTATTTCCGGATCCTACCTTCCGGAAGTATCCGAGAAAAATTTGGCTTCCCTGTTCCGTCAACGTCAGTTTTAGCTAGTGACTATGATTTGATGCTTGTTCCGGATGGCATCTATGTTTATGATGCGGATACCGAGACAGTTGGTGACAAGTTAGAATCTTTCACTACCGAAGATATCAAAGAGAAGAAAAACCCAGAAATCTCTGAAGAAAAGAGAGAAACAGGATTTTTATGGTTAAAACTATCGGAAAGAGCACCAAATGTTTGGAAAAAGTTATGTTTTGAAAGAATGACGGAAAATGGAGGTAAGTGATTAATAAAGTTGAGTCTCCATAATATCTTTAACTCGAATACTTTTTGCTAGCAATACTTTTGCCCTTGGGTTAAATGTTTAATGATTAAAAGAATAAACCAGAGGCTTCATTTTGTTTTGTTAAAAACTTTATTCGACCTTACAGTATATGGCCCCCAAAACGTAGGTTTTGCCTTAATGAGCCATTTTTGTACTTTAGAACCTGGGAAAGAGTCCGAAAAAAGAAAAATACCAAGATATCATTTTTAACATGGCTAATTTTTCTCCTCCTTTTTTTTCAAAAATTATCTGGTATAGTGGTATATTATCTTTTTAGTGATTATATTATCTTTTTAGTGATATATTATCTTTTTAGTGGTATATTATCTTTTTAGTGGTATATTACCTTTTAGTGGTATATTATCTTTACAGTGGTATATTATCTTTTAGTGGTATATTACCTTTCACAACTGGCAGTTTTGGATATAATCATGCAACAAATAGGCAAAAAAGAGTTTCTGAAACAACTCAAAGATCGTTTACACCACCTCAACAAAGAAGATAATGAAGAGATTTTCGAAATTGATGAAAATCTCGCTGGTACTCAATCATGTAAATACACAGTACGAAGCGAACGAACAGGACCTGCTTTGAATATATCAATCACTGAAAAACAAAAGAAAAAAAGAATACCTTTTTATTCTGGTAGTGTTGTGTGCAACGCCATTTTGGACGTTGATTTCACTATTGCGTTGGCTTGTCCCAATTTTCCAAATGCTGCTCAGTGTAAGTTGTGAAAACTTTTCCTTTTCTTCTTAATTCTGTGAGCATGAGTCTATAAGGATTCGAAAATATAGGAAGTAAACATGAAACACTGTGAAAAAAAAAACGAATTACATAAAAAAGGTGAAGTATTCGTAATTATGGGGTTGTATTCTATTAAGAGTTAGTTCATGTGATGTTTCCAGTTCACCCAAATAAGAATTATACGCATGTGTAATTTGTCGTTCTTTTAAACCACATGTGTAGTTAATTCCCATGGTAAACAAAGAGAAATGAGACTTTCGATCGGGATTGTGGACGACGAAATATAACATTTGTCGTTTTTATTAGTTATTTGTCGTTCTTTTTAGATGGTCTGGAAACGTTACATGGACAGCCTCTAAGAGCCTTTCTAATAGAAGCGTGATGGTTTAACCAGGACTGGAAAATTAGAAGAAAAAAAATTTTTCACTTTGATACCAATCAAACCAATCAATCAAAAATGGCTGCTAGGACAATGTCTCCTCCCTAGCACCACACAGCTATTTTCGAATAAAAAATAATGATAATAAACCAGCTGCGCTGGAAGCTCCGGCTTAAGAGATTAAAAGATGTGAAAGATGAGCTTGTTGAGTTAGTTGTGTTAGAACGTTGCCCACAAACTACTAATCAAAACAGATCAGAAAGCAAAGTAATAATTCTATTGCAGAGCGAGTATGAGAAATAATCTTAACAAATAAATAAACCAGCTGGAAGTTTAGCTCTTCTAAGTGATTACACATGCACTTTCTTGCCTAAAGAACCAACCCCACCCCCCGCCCACTCATCCTCCACTAAAAAGTTCAAAATTGGAGCTAAAGGAGATAAACATTTAGAAGTGAATATTTCCAAGTTCTTATAATTTTTTTTTTCTAAACTTGCCAATAGCGAAGCCATGATGCGCTGTTGATTTGATTGTCCGGATACAATTTTGGGGAGAAAAATAGCCTAAATTAGAGGCCACGGCTTTTAGCTAAGCATTATTTTTTCTGTTGGGATAATACTTGGAGGAGAGTAGGATAAACCAAATAAAATGGTACAATTGTGTGTATGTAATAAATAGTGGTATATTTGGAAAAAACCTGTTTCGGGTTTGAAAAATCTTTCAAAGGAATGGTCGCCCCAGCCAATGAAATTACGACAAAGTCCAAAAAATATAATTTTCAGTTATAACACTGAAAATTTCTCTGATCTTGTTCAAATTTACACAGGAATTGTGTTTTAGTATCCTTTACTGAATTCTCATAGTGATATGTTTGTAAAAAATCTGTGTCGGGTTTGAAAAATCAAAAGTAACGGTCGCCAGCCGCGATGAAATTACGACAAAGTCCAAAAACGATCATTTTCAGCTATAACACTGTGAAAATTTCTCCAATCTTGTTCAAATGTTCACAGGAATTGTGTTTTAGTATCCTTTACTGAATTCTCATAGTGATATGTTTGTAAAAAATCTGTGTCGGGTTTGAAAAATCAAAAGGAACGGTCGCCAGCCGCAATGAAATTACGACAAAGTCCAGAAACGATCATTTTCAGTCATAACACTGAAAATTTCTCCAATCTTGTTCAAATTTACACAGGAATTGTGTTTTAGTATCCTTTATTGAATCCTCATAGTGATATGTTTGTAAAAAATCTGTGTCGGGTTTGAAAAATCAAAAGGAACGGTCGCAAGCCGCGATGAAATTACGACAAAGACCAAAAACGACCATTTTCAGCCATAATACTGTGAAAATTTCTCCATTCTTGTTCAAACTTACACAGGAATTGTGTTTTAGTATCCTTTATTGAATCCCCATAGTGACATGTTTGCAAAAAATATGTGTCAGGTTTGAAGAATCAAAAGGAACGGTCACCAGTCAACAATAATGATGAATACAAAACAGGATCATTTTCAGCCATAAACATAACACCACAAAAACTACTCAGATTGTTTTCAAATTTGCACTGTAATGTTGTAATTTATGTTGTAATAATGTGTAACCCGGCACTATGTTATGGTTTTGTTATAGCCATATGCAAGATTTTTAAGAACTCGATCAGCTGACGATTCATGGCCAAAATTTCTCCAAAGTCTTTCCACATTGTTAGAGAGCCAGTATGCATCAAACTTCTCATAAATCATGTTCAAAACATCATGAATAATGATGAAAATGATCGATTTTTCACTGAGATTTGCCAGTATTTGCTTCACAGTCAGCTAGTCCACTCTCGGCAGCCATCTTTTTCTTAAATACTTTCGGCCAATCAAATCAGATAATCCGTTTTTATTAGATCGGGATAGATCATCGGATTAGATAAACAAACCAAAAATGTCTTGACCGTCGTCGTCGTCGTCGTCTGACGAGAGAGAATTTAAGGCTCCTAGGCCGGAGCAATAATCATGTTGAAGCCAAATAACTCATTCTTCCTTTTTAGTTTTTCTAAAACGTTGGGAAGATGAGACGAAGGGCAAACGATGGCCAGAAGATGAAAAAGCTTTCGAGAATATAAAGAAACTTGGATGTCATGTTGTACCTAAACCTTCGAAGAAATATTTAGCAACTTTCCAACAAGGTAAGATCCAACAGATACTTCTTACTATGTAAACAATATATTTGAACTTTCTCAGCAATAACAATTTTTCTGGATTTTTAATGTGTGCATTTTCATTTTTGAAGAAAAGTAACTTATATAAACGAAAAGAGGACAGAATTTTTAGTCTCTAAATATTCCATCCTTTGAAATCGACAAGGTTTGGTTGCGTCGCATAAAAGATGTCACGGGTCCTAAAGGGTTCGCCCCTTACTATTTCTAAAATGACCAATGATTACCAACAACTATCATTATGTTTGTTAATCTATAATGTCACTCCGTAGCCCTTATTTCCAACTAAATATACTGTTGCATAGAAATCATTGGTCCCTGAAAAAATCTTTCTTCATCAATTTATAGAACAAAGTTCAGAGAATTACCTTGGTGCAAGTGCAGTATTGGAATGGAGATATTCATTTTCACAAGCTGAGATGCTTCTAGCTGATCATGTGCCTGAGACCGCACGAACAAGTTATATGGCTTTCAAAGCTGTTATCAAGACACATATCAATCGTTCAAGAAAGCGTTTCGTCAAGGATGATGGTAAGAGTTATGAAAAACCTAGAAAACCTATACCATCTTATGTTTTGAAGACCATTCTTCTTTATGAGCTGGAAAATAACGGCCGTCCGACTGAAGGGACTGAAGGCAAATTTTTCTGGGCCTTGTTCAATTCCCTAAAGGATAAAGTCATTAAAGAATCTTGCGAACATTACTGGATCGAAGCCAATTTGTTTGTAGAAATGGCAGAAGACGATTTCACATACTTTAAGGAGAGGTTGGAGGAGATTGAAAAAGACCCAGGAAAGTATATCGCATCGAACTGGCTTGAATGGAATAGATATGTTGCTGGAAAGTGTTGTTCTTCTTGCTTCGAGCAAGATTATGAACAGCAGTATGTGGTCAACGTAGATCCGATACAAACTTATGAAGGTTTCAAGGTTTTTGAACAGCGAATCGATAAGATTGATGACGAAAATCAAAATTACAAAGACATCGCGGTTGAAATTTATTGATAAATCAATTAACAGTCAACCGTAAACAAAACAATAACATACTGTGAAATTTCACACCTTGAGCATAATCACATCTGTGATAGTAAGATGTCATAAAAATTGACACATTTTCAGTATATAATTTTATTTAATCATACCACATATATCCTTTTAACCGTAATTTATTGATTATTTAGGAAAATAAAGACCTTTTAAAACTCTAGGAACCATTTTCTAAAGACGATTTTAGTTTACAATTCAACTTTTGCTCACTTAATCATCATGGATCCAAAAACTTTGATATCTCATCTGCCTTAAAAACTGTCTGAAGTTTTTTCGTGGTCACCCAGCCTTGACATATGAAAAATGAAATTAAGTTTTTCATAATATGGTGGTCAAATTTCAACTAATACAAGCCAGAGGAATGTAAAGAGAAACAGCTTTTCTGATTACTCAAAGTTCAACGATCACTTCTTTTGAAAATTCAATTTTAAAAACGCTGATTAGGTCATTAAATGAAAGTCAAGAAAAGACGGCTCGCCATACAAATCGGACGGTTTCTACATGATTTGACGATAAAAATGAAAATTTGTTTTTCCTTTTTCACCGATTACTAGCTCAATTTTTAGGAGTGAGGAGCAATTTTTTTACCAATGTATAGCAAAAGAAATTCTTAACGCAATGATATTAAATTGATTCTTGTAAAACTGTCAGGAATCGAGTAAAATCAAGATGAATAATCGAGCTCTAGATTTTCATATAATGGTGCGGTCATGATGCGGTTACATCAGTAGAATCGCTAGGAAATTCTGAGCAAGAAGATATAGGTACCTTTTCGTATAGGAGAGGTGTACCCAAAATATAAGCCCTAAAAGTTTGCACATAATCAGGCTTGAAACAAAAGAATTTTATCCCAACAAAAGAAACCTATTAACTTGACATAAACTCCCTTAAGGGCAAGAGACCTGGTATATAGCGTGCCGTTTTTCAATTGTTTTCAAGAAACTGTTTTTCCATCTCTTTACATTCCTCTGTACAAGCAAAGGAAGAAAGTTTTCATTTTGGTCAATTTTTATAGTGCATCGGCGTAACAGATTCTCACTAGCCTACTTATTGGTAAAAGAATTATTTAAATAATTTAATTATTCTAGTACATTTAATACTTCTTTTCTCTTAAAATTTCAAAATAACATTATATAATAGGGTAATAACTTTTTGAACAAACAAGTTGTACAATTTGTACTCAAGTATTTAAATTTCAAGTTATTGTAATTTATTTTATAATCTTCTTTATGACGTGATCAGCAATTATTTTCTTGAACTAATTCTATCAAACCCGCAATAGCTGATTGAAAGCCTGCATTATAATCAACGGTGACTTCATTTTTTACGTAATCACTTCTTTTATCTGTGTAACGATCATTTGCATCTGGTCCACCAACAAGAGCTCCATATAAGATCTGAGGATTGGGTGATGATGAGAACAGGTTGTCCCAACTGCAAGGACCGTTGACTGGACACGAGCTACTTCTATGGTGGGGTTGCTGTGGTGGATTTGTACCAAAGCCAACAACATAACTCCTTCCTGCATCTCCAAGTATGTAGTGGATTTGGCTGCGAGCAAATTCATTGTAGAACTCTGCATCAGCCATTGTTGAAGCGACACGTGCAAGAAAAGCCAAATTTGCAGCATGTCTAAGTGCTCCCCACTTTTGAACAAAGAATAGCCCTTTTGCTGTTTTCTTTGGTTGTTCTAAAACTGATTTGAGGTTTGCAAGGTAATCTTTATCAGATGATACATCCAATTGTTGTGCAAGAACTTGTACCCCATGCCATTTGTTATCCCATGAGAATTCACCAGGGCTTTCAGTGGACGCATCGTTGTCAAACTCTTTGAGGAAGTTGTCTTTGTAGGTTGCATCTCCAGTTGCTCGAAACAACCATAAAGATGCCCAAGCTAACTCGTCTTTGTATCCATTGTGACTTTTGTAGAACTCGGCTGCATCTGGTATTGATTCGTGGTAGTGTCCTCTAAAATCCATTGCAAAAAAATATAGTTCCTCGGCATGCTGCAATAAAATATCTGAATATTCAGTATCTACATCTTTGAACACCAGCGAACTTGCAGCTAAAGCAGCAGCAGTTTCACCAGCAAGGTCAGATCCTGGCATGTTTTCATCGATAGAATAAACTGGTCTTACAAGCTTCATATCCTCAGGTCTGCCCCAGTATGAATGATCTATATCCCCATCACCAACTTGTCCATATAATTTGTTAGGTTCTGGATGGCATTTGATGAAGTAATCAGTTCCCCATTTGATGGCTTTCAATCCATATTCATATTGCCCTGATGAAGTGTAACCTTTCTTGAATTCCAACATTCCCCATGCAAGATTTGTGATGGTGGCAGCCATTGGGAAACCAAATTTGACATAATCTCCTGCATCAAAGTAACCCCCTGTCAAATCTTTACCAGCAATTACCCCATCCGTCAAAGTTGAGTCATGTCTCCATTTAACTCTTTGGTCTTCAGGTAACTTGCCTGATCTTTGAGCTTCATAGAAGAGAAGAGATTTTTCAAGAACCTCTGCATAATTGTACTTTGGTGCACATTGAGTTGTGGTGGTTGTTGCTGTTGTAGTAGTCGTTGTTGTAGTTGGAGTGGTCGTTGTTGTAGTTGGAGTGGTCGTTGTTGTAGTAGGAGTGGTTGTTGTTGTGGAAGGAGTGGTTGACGTGGTTGTTGTTGTAGTTGGAGTGGTTGTTGTTGTGGAAGGAGTGGTAGTTGTTGTAGTTGGAGTGGTTGTTGTTGTGGAAGGAGTTGTAGTTGTTGTGGTTGGAGTGGTAGATTTCTTTGTTGTAGGATTATTTGTTGTTGGGCGCCTCGTTGTCTTTACTGTTGTGTATCTCTTAGTTGTTTTCAGAGTAGGCTTTCGAGTTGTCTTTTGTGTTGTGGCACGTGTTGTCTTTTGGGTTGTGGCTCGAGTTGCCTTCAGTGTTGTGGCACGTGTTGTTTTCTGAGTTGTGGCTCGAGTTGTCTTTTGGGTTGTGGTTCGTGTTGTTTTCTGAGTCGTGGCTCGAGTTGTCTTCTGTGTTACGGCTGGAGTTGTAGGTTTCCTTGTGGTTACATGAGCAGTATCACATATCTTCTCTCCCGTATCTGTTCTTGTTCCACAAAATTGAGCGCAGACGATATGATTCCTTCCTTGTCTGTTCTTGAACACAACAAAATACGACATTTCGAACGGACTTTGTCCATTAAGGATTTTATTCCACGCTACTGCAGTCAATATTGTATTCGATTTTCCACTTGATCCTTTCCATCCTTTGGTGACAACAGTTTCAAAGTCACGAATCAGTGGTTGAGCAAATTCAATCTCCAGTCTCCAGTTCCTGAGGCGATAGTTGAAATTTGGTTTAAGAACACCATTGGTTTTCCAGCCACCATTGGCAGCCCATTCATTTTGAAATTTATAATTGTAATTGTTTAGACAAGCAGCGTTAACCAAAGAGCTAAACAAACATAGTCCTGTGACTAATAAGAGAAAAGTCTTCAGCAGCATAACGAAGCCTTTATAATGCGTATGATTTCTACTCAGCTAGTTTGTTGAATGAAGGATTTCAAATGTCTTCAAGTGTCTTTATATATTGGACAAATTACCTCAGGTGTTTGAAAATACATAAGAAAAAAGTTAAGTTACTATTTAGAGTCCAAAAACTAATAGACTTCGTATGTTATTTTTTTTTTTTGACATAATGGTAATAATTATATAACATACACGTTCCTCTCTGAAGGATAGGGGGTAAATAAATAAGACTCTACAAATTATAGGCATACCAAGCTGAACTATAGAATATCTTTTTTTAATTCTTTGTGAAAATATTTATTTTGCAATAGTTAGCTAAAGGTGTCTAATAATAAGTTCTTGTTTTTTCTTTTAAAAAGGTGCTATGTTAACCTAAACTTTTTTCAAAGTTTGTTGTAAAAAAAAAAAAATGTTTTAGAAGATTTTATTTCATGTTAAAAGTTTAAAATTGTTATACTGTCATTATGTCGCCTATCAATAAATATAAATTCTTCAATGTACCTCTGCCCCATTTTTGAAGACTTTAAACTTCAAATTAGCACGTGCCATAGAAAATAAGTAAGTAATATTGTCGCTAGTGGGAGTGGAAAATTACACTCTAATTTGTTGTCCCTGCTTAAAATAATGAAATTAACAAATCCTCACTACCACCCCACTGAATTATTTGACTTTGAAATAATAGAATTCAAATCTCCAGCCATAAAAAAAATAAGGAAATATAAAAATCCCCAATGAGTTTTAGTCTGTTATTGGCTGAAAAAATCATAACAGATCTGTAATAAGGGGGATGTGCTATCAAATATATTCAAAAATTAGACTAAAAACATTACTCAGGGAGCTCAATAGTGCTAGAATCAGTAGCAGATAATTTGAAAGAGGAATTTGATGCAGTCTAAAGACCTTAAATTACAAAATATGTTATATTAATTCAGAGATTGTTTCAACTGAACAAAAAAAATCCAATTATTAATAGGTACAATGAAACAGATCAGAACCTGACAGAATCTATATTCCCATTATGCTTCTTTCAATGCCATGAGATCGAAAACCATAGTTTGTTAATTAAAAATTTTATCGTTAATTTTTCTAAAAATCTACAAAAGTCATGAAAATGTCATAAAAATAATCTGTATACAATGAGAAAAGTTAAGATAAAAACAGTCATTCAATCATGTTTAATTTTTTTTGGTTCAAGCTATGATTAATGGTTAATGTTAAATCAACAATTTAATCAATTAAACCAATAAAAAAGTGAGTTACCTGAACCAAGGTTTTGCAATTTTTGACAATACTCTAGAATTTGCTTAGTCATCCTTGCTCCGAGATACGTCAACCACAGAATGAATCTATTCTGCTTGAATGTATACCTTTTTTGCTCAACCATAAGAAAATTATAAATTAATTTGGTTATAGTATATAAAACTCACAAAAATCATTAAGATTGCTATTAGCCTCTATTGATTTATTATATTATATTATACTATTTTATTATATTCTATACTCGATTTATGAAAGTCGATGGCATCATCTATTCAGCCGAAATGGATTTTTGCCTATTTCTATATTAATTAGGAGAAACTAGCAACACTATTGAAAAAGACTTTTCAAAAATAAATAAAAAGCTATTAAGGGCTTTTTTTATAAAAACAACCCACTATCAGAAAAATGCACAGCTTATTAATGATAAGTGTTTCTAAAAAACTCAAACCATCGTGCTCCACCGTGACATGGTCATTTCTTAAAAAAATAATAGTATATAGAAATAATAATTTGGCTAAGAACATTGATCTATGCTTATAAATATTGATTCGTAGTTAAAATAATGAAAGTTATTTTTTCAATACTGGAGGTTTCATGTTTTTACAAACAATCCTCAGTTGAAAATAATTTTTTTTTTAAACTAGAGTTCCGTTGCTCTTACAAAAAATAACATTGCAGGGTCTTCGTCAAAAATTGACGTCATTTTAGTCCTTGATGTCGTGAACTTTTAAAGTGAACTTGTTCACATGTTTGCTTTACACGATTCTTATAGAAAAAGATTTGTTTTACAGCCAAAAAATTATTAATGAAAATCTGCTTAAGGGCAGATCCTACTGAGTAAATTGAAAGCGTTTGGTATTGATGGAAAACTCCTAACTTGGATAAATTCATTCCTGAAGAATCGCAAACAAGTGGTTGTTGTTGAAGGTGCCTCATCTGAACCAGTTCTGTCTGGGGTTACTCAAGGATCAGTTTTAGGACCACTTATATTTATCATTATGATCAGTGATATTGATGAAAACATAGGATATTCTTCATTATCAAGTTTTGCAGACGACACTATGATAAAAAAGGCTATAGAAAGCATATTTGACACTTTCATACTCCAAGCAGACCTAAACCGATTATATAAATGGTCTGAAGTCAACGACATGAAGCTCAATGGAAAGACATTTGAACATCTACACTATGGGAAGCAGTACAAGATTAACTCCTACATCACAGAACAATCAAAAATTATCAAAGAGAAAAGAAAATTGTCAATGACTTGGGCATGATGATATCAAACGAAACAAACTACATCAATAGAGTGATCAAAATTGCAACTCGGCTTGTGGGATGGATCATGCGAA
Organism: Clytia hemisphaerica; assembly: GCF_902728285.1. Taxonomy (NCBI): domain Eukaryota; kingdom Metazoa; phylum Cnidaria; class Hydrozoa; order Leptothecata; family Clytiidae; genus Clytia; species Clytia hemisphaerica. The sequence goes on from NW_027103551.1 coordinate 1,440,803, forward strand.
CCTTCAAATCCAGAGATCAAGAAGTAATGCTTACACTGTGGAAATCACTTGTCATCCCCCATCTCGATTATTGCTCCCAACTATGGAATCCACTGGAAAAAGGGATTATCTAATCAATTGAACAAAGGTCTTTCACAAGACAAATCAAGTGTCTCAAGAATATACAGTAAACTACTGGGAAATACTAAAGACCCTGAAGTTGTAACACCAAATATTGGCGGAGTTTGGAGGTGGAGACAGAGACATTTTGTGGTACACAAAGCCTAGACAGTGGAGAAAGTGCAATATTCCATAAGCGGAACACCTACCAAAGTCGAATATAACACCATCTCCATAATTGTCTGCCCAGCCAAGCTGTTTAATTGTCTGCCAAAAGCAATAAGAAAACTTACTGATAAATTTCTGGGTATGGTCCCTGATTAACCTCTAGTTTCAGGTTACACTGTCATGAGGCAAGCTGAAACAAACACAATGGCTGTCATGGCACCCTTTACCGAGATAGGTGGTCTCAATATTTAGAAAAATTTATTTCAAGTAACCTTCAAGTAAGTAGAGAGCCAACTTTTACCTATTCATGCAAAAAAAGAGAAAAAATTAATTAGTTATTAATTGGTGATCCAATCAGATCTAATTTTCACCAAGTCCAAAAAAAACCCTATTTTTAGCCATTTTTTGGCTGAAATTTACTTTAAAATTTTTTTTTTCACAAATTGAGCTCTGTCACATTTTGGCCACCACCATTTTGCACCTCTGTACCAAAAATTAATGGATTTGGCTTTTGGAATTGTCACCCAAAGTCAATCCAATAAAAACAACATTGGCCCTAGGCTGCTAGTAAAAATGGGTTTTCAGATCTTATTCTGAAAACCCTAATCAATTTTAACCCTAACAAGCCCATTTTTGCCTGCGTAACCTTTTAGGGAAAGTTGTTTTTTTAGCTTTTCTGAAGTTCTGTCTAACAGAAATTTTAATATGTTCTTTCCATTTATGATATTATACCAGCCTGGAAATTTTTTCCCAAAAAGATATTGGTAGTGTTAGAAGCTGAAAATTGACTTTCCCTAACCCTTCCCAGTGCAGGCAAAAACACATTTTACCTCCAAAACAATTTTATACACAACCATGGAGCGCACATTTCTCCAGGCCATTTCTGAGAAGTTGGAATTAAGGAAAGTAGAGTTCTTCTGGAGAGCAATATCCCAAAAAAGAAGCAAGTTTTGTTTTCGAAACTAAAGTTCAGTTAGGAACATTTGGCGAGTTCCTGTACGCGGCCGTAGTCAAAAGAATCATAACATCACTCATTAAAAAATGGCGTTTGTGTCTTTTCGCACCTTTTTAAGCCTAGACGATGTAGCAAACATAGTATGTAAGTATAAGCACACTGTGCTTTTAATTGGCTGAAATTTTTTTTTGCGTCAGAAAAACTTTTTCAAACTTTGAGCAATGATTGACCAAGCTGTTACAATGAAAATTATCCAGCGCACTTTTTATCTTCTTACCTTGTTCCTTTTCAATGAGGCACTCGAAGTTTACTGAAGGTAAGCACATAAGATATTCTTATAATTAATGATATTCATTGAAACACGCTTCGTTGTGCGCTGCGGTGGAGTGCATGACGTAACTAGCGCGGCAACTAACTCGCCTTCTGCTGGAAGATCATATTGGGCGTTTTGGCGTTACCACCCTCGAAGCAGCAGGTGCCTTTGTTTTTCCGCAACTCTTTCCACCATTTAAGATGTAGATGGCCTTAACAATAGATCCAAAAGAGCGCCATAATCTTGGAAGATAATTTGTTTTGGTCTCCGGCTTTGGGAAGTAGCAATGTTCTTGGTTGTTTTCGATGGAAAATGGTAAGAAACTTAAGTTTACTAGTGTCATTTAGTTTTTGCTGGCTTATAGAATGGCGGGATCCTGGATGGTTTCCCTACCTAACTGAAGTTGTTGGGCATCATCAATCACACTAAGCACACTAGCCATTTTATACTGATAAACATCTATAAGATTAGAAGAAAGAAGTAAAATCTCACCTCACTGATCTGATTAAAGCATACTCTTGAATTATATCCTCCATTAGATTAGAATTTTATCCTGGTTTTCCACAGTTTTCCGTTTTCCACACGTGTTGATTTTTTTCCCGCGCTCAAAATTAAGATCAGCTACTTCCAATCCATTTTCGAATCATAACACAACGAGGCTCGGAAATCCCGAGCTTATTTCCACCGAGTCAAAAAACCGGGTTATACGAAAAAACCCGAGTTATGACGTCATTTGTGAAAAATTATTACGTTGATTCTACCATGAGGTAATAAAGATATAGATGGAGAGAAAACGTCTCGGTAATGACCTGAATGGTCGTTGAAATCTTTTATAAATCTATTCAAAGCGGCTTTTCTTTGATGTACCCTCAGGTGAGTTAAGGCAAGTTCCAAACATATTTTGCGTGACGCGCACCGCAATCAACGTCAACAACCAACGTCTCCAGTCAAAATTTACCGTGAAAAGCACAGCTCAAAATCATATATTTACGCTGTGCCGACGAATCGAGATTCTATTCATCGCGCAATCAGCGAAGACAAAAGTAACCATGACGACCATCCAAGATCTTGGATGAGCGTCATAGTCGATATTTTTATTCCCGTCGTTGAAAACACAACTTACAAAAAGTCATCAATGCTTTGTAAAAAGAGTCAGTGATAGAGAATCATAACATAAAGTCTGTCTATTATTTCGATTCAATTAAAGTGACATTTCCATAATTAAAAGTTTAGTAATTACTGTTATACATTTGGGGATCATGTAAAAGATTTCTTTCGAAATAAACTCATTTCAACTACACTTGGAGGTTTCTGGGGAATTCGTAAATAGTAAACTGCATACTGATACAGTCTGCTAGACATTAATATGGTAATATTTGCTCTTCATCTTTGATTTTTTCTACAGTGATGAGATTGACACATGCGCGATAAAATTTCTATTATTTGTCTTCAGAGGTTACTATTTTTTTTGAAAACTTAACCTCTGATACTCAGGGTAGTCAAAATTTGGTGTCGATTGCATTAATAGACTTGAAGTTATCGCTGTTTTCAATAATGACGTCATTTGAATCTTACTTATGACGTGTTTTTTCGATATATTTCATAACGTCAAAATCAGTTTTTGGTCGATATCTAGACGATCCTATCGTCTACACAAGATCACTAAAAAGGGAATAGTTTAGGAGAGGCGTGATAAATTCGGGTGGAGTAAGCAGTGGCGGAGATTTTTACAGTGTTCCAAAACTCTACCACCACTTTTTTCCCTTAAACCGCCCTGACGCCCTAACTCTTTTTCGCATTTACTTTAAACGGACGATAGCATCGTCTAGTCGATATCTTGAGATTGGCTTAATTTAAATTTTCGGCCCAGCACTTTCCGAAATCCTCTCCTTGATACGCTTCTTTTGAGCTATATACGAAAGTTAAGGAACAATGGGAAGCGGTGCACGTCACGCAAAATATGTTTGAGACTTGCCTTAACTCACCTGAGGCCATCATTGGAAGCAAAAGTGAGAATTTTATCCTGATTGAAATAAACATATTTATTATACAAAAAGTTCTTGTTCAAACGCGATACAAAAATAATTTTCTCAAAGTAAGGTTACAATAGTTCTATGATTTCATATCGATGTATTTTTGGGCGAACACTGTGCTAATTTTGAGAGTTTCACTTCAGCACTTTTCCTTGAAAATTTTAAAAGGGAGATGGATTCAAATTCTGATGGATGCTTAATTAAAAGGTTACCTAATCGTAATATAGAATTCTTTATGAAATCAGGGATATGTTATAGCGGAGCTGGATGAAGGACGAGAATTCCTTAGCAGATTGCTGCTTTGTCTTTTCTAATTGTAAACTGTTCATAATAGAAATCCATCTCTGTCCCCTTGAGTGTTCTGTTTTTATAAGAAAAATGAAGCAGACAAAGTAGTCATGCAGTACGTTTGCATATATATTTTGCTATGATGTTCCCGCTTTTCATCAAAATAATATTTGCAAAATATACCCCAAAAGCTTCTTTGTAAATGAAATCTAATTTTATCAGCGTGTGTTATGAATTTGAGAAGCTTTCATGATTTCTCTTTAAAAATTTCGGATGTAAATATTTTGACAAATATTGTTTCAATTGACTTGAATTTTTTTCCATAATCAGACATACCGACTTGCTATCTGAAAATATCAGTTAGAGAGTGAGGCACCCCGCGGTGTAGCGCGGTATTTCAAATGAAAAAGAGCTATTTATAATCTTACAGAAAAAATTTCTTATAACTTTACTAATGAAAACAATTTTTTTCATTTTTTTTAATTGTCATTCACCAATGTTTTACAGACCCTCCAAACCCTCTTGATAATTAAAAGTTTTTAATCGTGAACAATAAATGCAGCAGCAGAATCATTGGCTAAAAAGAAATCCAAATTTCACGAATTTGTAAATTAAAAAGTTTAATTTCATATCAAATTTTAGTGTCAGGGGCAGAGATAGAACAAGGCTTTTTCAAATGTGCGTTATCCAGCTCCGCAATAGAGTTATTAAAAATCCAACATCTTTTTATTCAGTTTTTTATGAACTTAAATATTCCCATGAGTGCACACAAAATTGATCATTTTTTCCCATTGCAACCAAGGAGCCGTTTGCTTCCGATGATTAGGTACAATTAAATAAAAAGGAGTTAATTCTCCATCTATTTCTTATTACCTCCAGGATTCTACATGAAATAAAAATATACAGTAGACTCCCTGTTATTCGAAGCTCCAGGGGGGAGGGTGGGTGGGTAAGAATTTACTTCTTCGAATAACCGGTAGCTCGAATATCTTATCGGCCCTTACACCGGCCCTTATTATCGGCGTTATTTTTTGGCTCGTGGCGTAATAAGGACCGCAATTTTAACCTAAATGCGGCGTTAATTTCTTATCATTATTTCTCAACTTAATTAAAGGATTTTAGGTATGATTCGAAGCCGAAAATTATCCATTGTTTCACTCCATATATTTAAAACATCAGTGAAATATTTAATTTATTTGAAAATCTGTGATTTTCGATGGAATTTTCAACAGTTTACTACTGAAAAATGACATTTTAATGTAAATTTTAGTCATTATTTACTAATTTGAAGCATAAGTAGCCATAGGCTGCTGGCATCCACTAACGGATTCGTGCTCCTTATAGAGGATGCTTAATAAGCTATATTTCCTTTGTCCAGAGATTTGCCGCCTTTAGCCGATATACGGCTAAAGACATTTTTAGCTGGCGAGTGTCTACAAATATAACATTACGTAATGTTTAGATTTTCTGTGAGGCACCAAATCATAGATTGGAAAATATATTTGGATTTCGAAAAAAAAGTAGGCGGAAGAAAGTTTGCTTGTTTTTCTTCCTCCTTTCTTGTTTAATGTGGAGATTTTGTAAAAGATGAGAAATTAGATTTATTGAATTTAAGTGCCCTGATGTATCTTCTGTGTGCACCAACAAAATTTTGCTTCATAAAACTACATTTTGATGCTTGAATTTGGACTTGTATGAGTGCATAACTTTTTACCACACTGGATTCGTTGATCACTTTGGCTCTAGATAATTGTTTTGTCAGTTCTACAGATATGTTGCAGATTATTTCAAGGTATTCTAGTTATGTATATACAGTACATTTTGGGGGTCATACTGAATATTTCTGACATTAGTTCTTTATGATTCTACAAAAGGGAGTGTTGTTGTTCCTTCAACAAGGGCCTTTAAATGTTAAAACAAACAAACAAAGAACTTTTCTTCAGCTTTGGCACTTTCACTTTTTAATACTATGTGGCCTTTGTATCTTGTCAGGTACTTAGCTTCAATTCTTTGATAAGATTGGAGTGTTTCTGGTTGTTTTCTTTCACTTTTGTGTTCATATTTGTATTTTTTTAGCTTCGACCGAAGAGCTGATGGAAAAGTTTTGATAAATTTACAGACCAGATATGTTATAAAGCAAAAGTCAAAAATAAATCTACAGACTGTACATAATGCGCGCATCAGATTGTTTTTTATCTTTTTTTCTGTTTTGTTTTTCTGGTCTGGGATTCGAATTTCGAATGTAAACATTCCATTGAAAACGTTCGAAATGATCGTTTTTGCGTACGCATCAATGTCAATCAAATTATTAACTCGTCAAGATTTCCTTTGCGAACCGGAAAGCGGTTGGTAGATCATTAAGCAGACCTATACTACCTGGGGTTTTGTAGAGGTCTGCGATTCAGACTAAAGTAGCCATTTTTAAAAATTTTGGCGTAATAAGGGCCGTGGTAAAAAGGGTCGATAAGGTAACTGAAAAATTCACTATTCTGAAGTAATTGAGGCATTGTGGTTAAGTTGAGGATATTGAACTTTTGAAGAAATTGCTTGATAAGTGTAAATAGCCATGAATATTAACCCGGGGGGGGGGACTCGATTTCTAAACGACGGCATGTGCCACCAAAAAAGTGGCTTTCAAAATCGGACTTTTACAGTGCAGTCCTTGAGCAGCGAAAAGGTACCCTTACAGTGCATTTTACCGAACGTTTCTGACCCTTACAGTATAGTTTGACTTTATATCTTATTTTGCTGAGGCCGTCTGAAAACGAGCCTGAGATGTCGACACGACGTGCGAAACAAAAAATTATGGTACGCGTGCGAGTCAAAACAATAAAGATATATTAGATTTTTACTGTCAAACTTGCAATTCAGTAGTTCCCTAACACCATCTTACAGTGTATTCAAATAAAAATAGACCCTTGTAGTGCTATTTATCAAAAGTACACCCTTACAGTGCATTTAGCATTAAGGGCAGCACATTCCGTGGTTCGGACAATATGAGTGCCCCCCCCCCGCCGGGATATTGAAACCTGGTTTATTCAACAAAAATCACAGAAAAGCAATGTTATGACTCTACGATCTCCCAATAAGAAAAATTCGAAAACATGAGGCAACGATGTAAAAATAATAGATAACCAACTTGCCTTGATTCTCAAAAAACATCCGTGTTACGGTTGTAAAAATATTAATGACATTTTGCATCGTAAAAAGGGCAATTAAATAAAAACTTGCTTCATTTGCAACCTTCCATTGGACAGAATCGATCACGTGATGTATATTTTTCCAAAATTTGGGTTAGATAAAGTGTATTTTCCTATAGGTAGCCTCAAAGAAGGAATTTTTTAATTAGATATTATTGTTCTATAAACATTCATCTGTTTATTTTGCATCATGCAACCTTTATGCACTTTTCATACGTGAGATATCGCATTTCAAATCACACATATATTTTTCAGATAACAGCATTTTATGAGCGTTTATTTATCCAGATGAAGATTAAGTGGTATCAGGCCGATCCGTAGTCAATTTGTCTAAAGATTGGTACCTTTATCTTTTGAAAAAAAATTCCAAAATTTGCAGTAAATAGCAATTCAAATTTTCTATCAATTCAGTGGATGTCAAAAAGTGTGTCAAAATCTAGCTAAAAGCATAACACGCACTGCACACAGAGCTTTTTAATAGAGTGCTCATTTCAATAGGAAAACAATGGTTGTTCTCTTGGGAGAAGTGCCTTCTAGAGGTAGTTGGTTATCTATTATTTTTACATCGTTGCATGAGGGCATGGATTTATTCGGAGGGTGATTTAGCCTATGATTGGCCGTAAGGGGAATAGAAATCGCTTCGATCGTATATATAACTGAAAGTTCGAATAACCGAGGGTGTTTTTGCCTAAGTTGGGTATAAACAGATCCAATGGGAACGCCATCTCGAATAACCGAATTATTAGAAAAAAATTAAGGTTCGATCGAATAGCCGGGAGTCTACTGTAAGTTTCTACAACATTTATTATGTGCAGTGCGTAATTTCTTTGAATTCGGACGATAACGACTTTTTTTCGAAATTTTGCTCCGGGTCCGGGGATCTGACGTACGTATACAAGGAACAGGACCCAACATCTCTATTACTAAAGAAATAAAAAGTAAAAATCGCCGCTGGAGAGTGGTTTGGAAAGTATTCAGTGAACGTAGTGAGCCCATTGGAGGGTAAGCTGCAGCGAACAACGACGTGGTTAACTAGTCAAACTTGTCAATAAGAGTTTTAAAATGTGGTTGTCAAGGAAGAGTTTGTGCCATGTTCATCCCTCCTCAATCTCATTGTGGTACCGCTTTGAGTAGAAGAAGTTGTGTTTTGCTGATTTGCTCGTTTTCTTCTTCCTCTCAAACCAAGTGTTAAAAGAGTTATTATAAAACGACGGCAGCCGGGAATCATTGTCGCATAGACAATAATATTTATCATGTTGTTCATAAACAGTACAAAGTATGATAGCGTTTTCAAGAAAATTATATAACTGATAAGTATGAACAGAAATGAAGGTTGATATCCGTCTAAATAGAAAACATCTATTAGTAAGGTTACAATGTTTATAAGATATCCAGGCGAAACGCAAATGATATACATCAGTATGAGATATCTTATGGTTTTTAAGGCGTTTTGATTTCTGGTACGACTTCTATTGTTGCTAATTTGCATTGAATTCAAAGTATCATTTAATATTAACCTTTGATCAATTTTACGGTAAAAATAAATCATCAAAGAAATTGGTAATATCACCACAAAAAATGTTGTTAAAATATTGTTAACCAAAATAAACGATTTTCTTTGGTCATGACTGCAAATTATGGATCCTTGATCCGTAACTTTTACCCGTCTTTCAAGTATAGCGTTAATTCGAAAAGCAATCGATATAACCCAAATAGCAAAGCAAATCAAGGTTAACTTTGTTTTGCTTAATCCATTATAGAATGTCTTGACAATAGCTTGATATCTTGTAAATGATAATAAAACTACGATCCAACAAGAAGCCATCGGACAAACACCAATAAAATATTCAGTTAGGAATATGCAACCAAACGTTGATAATTTCCATGTTGGCTCAACTACACAATATGATATAATAGCATTTCCAGAACAAACCAAAAAATCAGCGAAAGCCAATTGGATTAATAGGAAATGATAGGTGCTCATTTTTCTCATATTCTTCCGGTGAATTTTGGTAAAGTAGATGAAAACTAAAACATTTCCAAAAGCACCTAAAGCACAGCATACAGGAATGATTGCTTGGTAAAAATAGGTATTATTCACTTTCAATGCAAGTTGTAGAACTTCAATTTCTTGTAGCGTCGGTCTATAAATTCTAGTTTTGTTTAACAATATCAAGCTCATCTTCGTAGTCTTGAAAAAAAGTTTATAATTATCGATATGAGAATGTGTCTTCGTAACAAACAAAATATGAAAGAGCGTTTGAAAAACTTAATAAATTCAAGTTCTTTGTTAGGCGAATGCTTAACTCAGCCAACCAAAAAGGACTTCTAAATATGAAATTTCGGGGAGTTGATTGTCCTGTCTTATAGGTGTCAGTATCTGCAGGTGGTGAGATATTAGCCAAAACATTAATATGTATTTAGTCAACAAAGAGAGTCTCAAACTATAAAAACAAGAATTAGTTTCTTCTCATAATTTAAAGAGTAAATATTTCATTGAAATAGAAAATTAAAAAAAAGTCATAACATTGCAATTCAAATTATCATATGTTTCAAAAATTCAAACTTCGAGAGCTGCTTATTAATCTCACTCATGATTTTTTTCTTGATACCCTATTTGTCTTATTTCCAGGAAAAGCATTATCCAGAGACAGATTAAAGACTCATACACATTTTTTTTAACAACAAACTATATAGGAACATAAGGCCAAAATGTTAAGAACAAGTTAAGACCCGAGGGGGGGGGGCACTCAAGGTAAATGACCTACCAGACGTTCGGCCCTTAAGGGTAGGTTTTTCATAGTTCAGCTAGTGCACTGTAAGGGTAGGAAATTACAAAACTGCACTGAACTGCACTGTAAGGGTAGGAAATTGTGATAAAAGGCCAATTTTTTGGTAAAGTTGGCACAAAATTGGTCAATTTTGGAGGAAAATTCCACATTTTCTTGGAAAATTGCAAAAATTTTTGCCCTTACGAGCGAGAAATTTTGAAAAAGTGCACTGTAAGGGTATGATTTTTCATGGAAATTCACTGCACTGTAAGGGTCCGATTTTAGAAGCCAAATTTTGGGCCGAACGTATGGTCTTTTTCAGATCGAGTGCCCCCCCCCCCCGGGAGTTAAGATCATTTTAAGGCTCTAAAACACTGAATTTCTTAGGAAAATGGATAAAAATACACGTTTTTTTTTATAAGGAACACGTTTATAAGGAACTCGAGGCTGAAAATGGTCCAAAAAGTAAGGAATTGTTAAGGAACTGCTCAGGCTGAGAATAAGAAAACAAGTTTTAAGGAATCCAATTTTTGCAAATCCAAACTTAGCAGCTATGTAAATAAGGAACTTGATAAGGAACTTTGAGGCTGAAATTCTCTGTAAAAATAAGGAACTCCATGCTCAGAGCAAAGTTAAGGTTCCTTATAAAAAAAAAACGTGTACTCAAAAAATGGCGAAAATAAGAACATGTTAAGAACATTTTTAGGCTTAAAACTCAAACATATCAAGGCTTCAAAAATTTTGGATGTTCTTATAAAAAAATGTGTAATCGATAAACCTGTTATTATCATATAAATTTTGAAGAAGAAACCTAGTATGAATCGCAGACCTCTACAAAACAGCAGGTAGTCCATAATGAGTACGAATTCGTTAGTGGATGCAAACAGCCTAGGAAACACCTCGACCATTTTAAGATTGTTTGATCAGAGAAACACTCTTCACAAACATTAAACTCGAGACAAAACTAATAAATCGAAAATGAACCACCGTTGTACTTTCAACAGTATCAGTCTGTTCCTCTAAAGAATCCGGCATTGTAACACGCATGCGTAATTTTTCGTTCTTTTAAACCACATGTAGTTAATTCCCGTGATAAACGGGAATTAACTACATTAACTTATTTCTGTGAGGGTTGTGGACGGCGAAATATGTCGTTTTTTATGAAATTTTTCGTTCTTTTTGTCTATTTTTAGTAATGCAGGATTCTTTAGATAAACCCCCTCGTATAACATAATAAATAAACCGTCGTTAAAATCTGTTACCATCATATTATATTAGTTATTGAGTTCACACAAGAGTCCACAGGTTTGTATCTGGGCATGTCAGTAAATACACATCTTTCTGTTTCAAGTCTTCTTCTTGGCGATAGAGAAAGGCTTGAGTGACCCACATACGTTTAATATCTTAGATCGTCTTCAAATTTAAGGGTTAGGACGTTCCAGTGGTCCCCCGTCGTCAAAAAAAAAACGATATAAAAGCTTGTTTCAACACAATGACGGACGCCAACACCATTCACCAGAAAATATGAATAATTTCCCCAATTGCAATACATAAACAAAACCATGAATAATAGTGGAGGAATATCTACTCCATTTTAATCACTGTCACTGTCACTATTCGAATCGCTCAATTGTAAATCTTGCACTGAAAAAAAGAAAATGGATACAGTTACTACAATGGCATAGATGCAAGTGGAATCTATACGAAGTATCGTATCGTTTTTGGGTAACACTTCTGGGCAAGTGAGTTAGGAATAGAAGTGAGGCGGGAACTCACACCCACCAGGGCGGGCGAAATCTGTCTGATAGGGATTGCTTGGATTTCTCCAATGGAAATCCTTAACTTTCATTTATAACACATCTATTCGTTTTCAAATCTTACAGCGATCACCATCCATTAAATAAAACCGACTCATTATTAATACTTCAAATAAAAAAGGCCGCCTCGAATAAACGCCCCTTATAATCTTAAACTTACTATGTTCGCAGTGTAGTTTATACTGATAGCCATAAAAAGCAAAACTTACAGATATTATTCCCTTTGTTAGTATCGGGAGCAGGTGGTGGTGGCTCGTACGGGGTTGAGCTGTCGTTGAACTAAAAGATAAATGAGAGCGATGCTTATTGATGTCTGAATATTGGCAATCTTTGTTTGAAACGAGTTTCTCTGAATTATGAAGCTCTGATGTGCTTGAACTGAAGGTTGATCAAGAAGGATTTTCGCCTCGTTTAACATACTTTTTGGTAGACCATGTCATACGTTTTTAAGAGTTACTATTTTAGGCTGGTTTGAAACCAAATCAAACCACAAAAACTATTATTCTCCCCAATTAGATATCGTTTTGAGGTGTTTTGAGGGTGTAAAAAGTGAAAAATTTTCTTCGTCGCCCAACCATGGTGGGCGACATTTTTTCCAAAATGCTGGCCCCCTTGCTCAAAATGCCTCGCCGGGGCCCATGGTTTATCAATATGTTTTACCCAATCAAGTAATCATCAATATAACGCATTTTTCCAATGTATGTTGTTTTATTGAATTTTAATCTGAGCCACGTCTTTCTCAGATATTTCTTCTATTCTATTTGGTTGAGTTGCAGGAGGCTCTGCGGGCTATTCTTGCAACTATAGACGCTTTCGATGAGAGCCCCGTCAGTACCTTGTACTAACTACACGATTCCCCTCACAAGGCTGGATTGGCGAGAGCTCGTTCACTTACCAAGTGAACCATTGGAGTGGGAATCGAACCTCAGTCAATCGCCTGTGCAACAACCAAGGTCAGTGACCACTATACCACACTATGCCTTCTAAGAGGTTCTAGGCGTATCCTAAGAGGTCCAAAGTATACCTGATCCAGGAGCACTTTGCCTTGCTCTTCAACGTCCGAATCAGAGTCGGAGCTGTCCGAATCGCTTGAAGAATCCGAAGAACTCGACCCACTTGTATCCTTTGGCTGTGCCTGCAGTGAAGAAAATATTGTGAAACAACTATAAGTTCAGTTCCTGTCTCATTCAGGTTAAAGATATTATTTTTTATGATATATAAAGTAGGCGCGTTTTTATGTTGAAAAAGTAGAATAAACAATAAAACTTTTCAACATCTGTGCTCACGTAGCATAGAAGTGAGAAAAAAATTGTTTTTTTCTTTTGTTTAAAAATGCTGTGTAGGCAAAAAACAATCCAGCGGGTCTGGTTTTTCGAGTGTAAAAATCCAGGGGGTCAGTAAAATGAGGGAAATCTAAGGTGGTCCAAGAAATGACCAAATAGTAAAACAATAGATTTTTAATTCCAGACGTGTGTCAGGATTTTTGTGACAAACCTTTTTTTCCAGTGGACTAAGTGGATTCCTAAATAAAACATAACTTACAGGTTTTTGAACAGGCGGCTGTTTACTTTGCTGTTGTGCAACGTTTGATTTACTTTGAGCAGAGTTTTGACTCCCATATCCTATTCGAATAAAGATCAGAAGCGATGATACAAGATAATACTGAGATAGATCTGTAATATTCTTTATTTCAAGCCTTATATGAAAATGTATATCAAATTGAATACTCCATTCTTATCATAAGTATAACACTAGGATTCGCGCATTCCCTCTGATATGTTTTGATATAGGGGCTGTATAAATTCTCATCCAAGAGTTACCCCAGTCTTCGTGTTATCGAGTTAAAGAAACTTGATTAGCTTGATAAGTAAGTTTTAACATGAGAGATCTTTAAATTTCATTAACTTTTAATTAAAAATTTGAATGGCTAGAAGTTTATACTGTGGACCTCTGGAGTAGTTCTTCGGACGGGATTTATACATGATACACATCCCCTATATCAAAATCAATTCTGGGGTCGCGTGCGGCCTAATATGATACTTAAGGCAAATACTGAGAAAGTTCATAATGAATTATGAAATACACTAAAGGGAAACATTTTGGCGGATTTAGCCAAAACGAAGTCCCCGTCAAAACTATTTACTGGTAAGTCATGCGTCAAATGAAATTCTATCTGAAAAATTTTTTTTTCGGCAATCCACCAAAATTTCTTACTTCAAGGCATTTAAAATGCAAGCAGCCATTCTTAAAGCCTTAGCACCAGACCACTTAATTCAATGGCGCAAAAATTTAGCGATTTCGGAAAAAAAAGAAGAAGCTTTCCGGTGGTATACAGCTGCCATCTAATTTTCACGCTTATGTGGAAAGGAGTTCTAAAGTTTGAAATTTAAATGCGAAAAGTTGTAAAACTTTTTTTTTAACCCTATTAGCCCCAGGGGGGGGTAGAATCTACCACGCTGGAGTTCTTTTGTTTATATCTCGGAGAAAAACTTTTCAAACGACTTGAAACTTTCTGACTTTTAATAAAATCTTATTAAGAGTACTTGTGCAAAATTTTAGGGTCATAGGTTGTCCAGATCAGGTTTTATGACTTTATTGTGAAACATGACATAAAACCCAGCTTAAATCGCTTAAAACTCAAAATTTTAAAGGGCTGATAACTTCTAAACTATTTATTCAATCATTTTCAAATTTTGACACGTGATAGGCATTGATAATACAAATTCAAAAAATCAAAAGAAAATTTTGAAAATGATGACGTCATCATTTATGACGTCATCAAATTTTCAAAATTTTACTCATCTTCAGCATAGATTTTAAGAAAAACTCTTCATGGAATATGCAAAACCGGCAATTATGTTAAAGAAGAGTCTTTTATCTTTCAGAATCTTCAAACAGAACTGAAATATCTTTATTGGTTCGACTGTAATAGACATTTTTGTAAACCATTATTTTGGCTTTTTTCCGACAGTTGGAAATTTTGTGATGACGTCATCAGTTTTTGAATGACGTAATCAAATTTTTTTTTCTTCCTGGAAAATTGTATCATGACGGAGAACATCTGTACCAAATTTCATGGCCATAGCTCTTCTAGATCGAAAATAATCGAGGGTGGTAGATTCTACCCCCCCCCCTGGGGATACAAAAGTCAAAAAAGCTTGGGGCTAATAGGGTTAAGACAGCATAAATATTTTTTTATAAGAATATCTAAAATTTTTGAAACCTAAAAATGATCTGAACATGTTATTTTTACCATTTTCTGAGTATTTTTGCCCATTTCCCTAAGAAATCGGATGTCTGCAAAGCCTTAATAAAATGTTCTTAACTTATTCTTGATATTTTGGCCATCGAAGCTCATAAAAAACGTATATGCAAACCTGAGGAGGTTTGGGACGAGTCATGTTGTTGATTGTTTGAGGAGGATGAAGTATCGTGTGATTTGTGTTTACTGCTATGCGATGTTGCTTTTTTACGTGGTAAACTCACTGGTGTTGTGTTTGTTTTTCTCGTCATTTCAGCTGATCTATCAGTATACAGAAAGTAAAGAATCAGTGAAGGAGGTACCGTCGTTTTGAATAAGTTTCCCATTTCCGCACTAAGATTCCTTTGCCCCTTTTCTAGCGGAGAAAGACCAGGACTTCGGGTAGTTGAAAAATGAGCAAATGAGAAAGCTTCGTGAATAAACACAAGATTTTCCGTACCTTTATAGAAACAATTCCTTTCCAATCTCATGCCGTTTATCCCGGGAAAAATAGCGGAAGAATTTTGGTGCGGAAATGGGAAACTTATAAGAAACGACGGTAAATAATCGGTAAAAGTCAATACCTGTTACATTTCATTTCAAGAGAAATAAGCTACATGCTGAATGGACCTACCTGAAGGATAATGTAACACGAAAATACCAAGGCCAATTGCGAGAATTACTCATTTTCCCTAAAAATTTGTGCAATTTCTTAAGAAATTGGGTGTTTTAGAAAATTGTTCTTAACTTGTTCTGAATATTTTGGCCATCGAGGCCTTATGTTCTTATATAGTTTGTTCTTATAATGTTCTTACCTATCAACAGTTCCACTTCGGCTCTTCTTCAATGGTATGGTGGTTGATACTCTTTCTAGTGTGATATCCTAGAAAAGATTTATAATACGCTCGGATGCGGTCTTTGTGAATGTTGTCAACATTGGAAAAATCTGGCCAATTTCTTTAAATGGTAACACATAGTTACTCGAATTCTACACCCCCTTCTCACAGATACCCACTGGAACCCCTTCCAACTGGAAAAATTGGCCAAAATAACGTCCTCAGTGAGAGATCTTACTCTAATCTTACTTTTGTCCCCGCTGAAAATAACCAGATAAGCAAATCCTCACTGCAAAATGTTGTTTTATTTTTTCCATCCCCATTGAATTTTCTGGCTCGAAAATAATTGAATTCAAATCCCCAGCCCACATAAAGAAACATGGGACTATCAATCCCCATCGAGTTTTGGTCCATCATTTGTCTGAAAAAAAAACCTACCGGGCCTCTCAATAAACAAAAAAAATTTCTCACATAAATATCAAATTGGTCAATTTAAGTCTTTCATGTAGAAAATGTTATTAAAGGTTTTTAAATAAGAGTGATATCGTTTGCTTACTCGTTAATTTTAATTTACGAGCTTTTTCACATTGAATTGAGACAGATATGGAGCAAGATTGGTCAAAAAGAGGAATATAAAAACAATTTTTTGTTTATTCAGCATGAAATCGAACACAATATAAAAAGAGACACCGGCCATCGACACCGATATAGGATATGTGCCTGATATGAAACGGGAATACTTATGTAAAAATAAAACCTTTAAACTGCTTTGAAAGGTACTGATCTCCAACTACTTGACTAGATCGGACTACCCGTATAATAAGAAGCGTGTCCAGATTAAGAGCTGACTAGTCCGTAATCTTGTTTTCAATTCTGGTCGTCAACAACACGGTTCAAATATTTTGAAATTTGAACGTTCGAAAATCGGTGAAAGGTAAACTAGAAAACATCATGGCGGACTAGTCGACTTCAAAACTGGACACACTTCCCACGGAAATCTTTGAGCAGTTAGACTATCAAGTGTGTAAAAGTATATGATATCTGCGGTTAAATGGCAAATGGGCTCTTCCAGAAAATGTCCGTACATGGGGGATGGAGTAGTGAAAAATCTACAAAATTTGTTTTGTCCGGGCTCTGTTTGAGGGTAATTTTGATAGTTCATAAGGTCAAGTGATGTTAGTCCAGGGGGGTTAGACCTGCTGCCCGGGGGTCAAAAGTCACAATGCCCGGGGGGTAAATTTCCAAAAAATGTTATATCCTCAACCCCCCCCCCCCATATTCAAATTTTTTCTGGAAAAGCCCAATATAAACTTACCCCTGTTTCTTTATCAATGATTAGGATACACTCTTTGGCACCAGGTTTTCTTCCACCTTTGAATGTCGTTGAGCCTTGATCCTGAAAGGGACGAGATGGAGTTTATACAAGGTCTTATTTGATTTGGTTGGTCGTTCACCAGTAATAAAACAATTTTGTTACTTTTTCTAAAGAACGCGTCATTTTTATTACTTCAAATGACCAACTATTAAAGTATCTAATAAAAACTTTATCTCATCTGTAACTTCAGTCTTTTTTCATATCCCCCTTATATTTTAGTTGTAACTGCCCAACAACCCAAAAATATTCCAAACATCTAATTTAGTCAATTTTGTTTTGAGCTGAAATAATATTTACAGTATTAGAATAATTTCCAATGAGAACGGAACTTTTAAAAAAGATGCTTTTATTACTGTCTGAAAAATTTCATCTCATCGATTATACCTCTTCTTATTCATACAAAAATGTTTCTTAACACTAACTATTCACTGACTATTCCCCTTTTGACCGTAAATTTAGCATTGATTTCTTAGGTAAGGCTTTCATCTCTCAATGAGAGATATAAGAGCAATATAATATAAGAGAAAACGATAATGGTGTGTTCTCACTTGATTTGGATATGTGACAACACATTCTTTGTTACTTCCAAATGTCAATTCTGCTGGTTGTGATGTATCAATTGATGCTGGTTTGAAATCATCTGGTATGAAAAAGAAATCAAAAAAATTGATGATGAAAAGTTTTTATAAATACATCTCACAGGAAGACTACTTAATATTTTGCAAGTAGGCCGACCCCTTCTCACCATTGTATTGCAGGGAATAGGTGTACCCTAAGTTTGTCTAATGTCGACATCCCTCATCTAATTCCGACACCCTTTTTAGAGATAGGAAAAATAGGAAGGCCCAAAACGCTGATTGAAAAAGATGTTCTCTTCTCTTACCACTAAGCAAAGAAAAGTCAAAGTTTCAATCAGGGATTTCGACCTTCATACTATTCCCAGCACTGAAGATGGATGTCGGCATTAGACCAACTTACAGTGTACTGTCTAGATATGAATTGCACATCAATTTTTCTGTTGCAAGTCCCCAGACTTGTTCAACAGTTTCTTTATATCGTGTATAATGTTACCAAAGTTAGGGTTCACAGAAGCAAGTCATATAACAATGTTGTCATCATCCTCAATTGATGAACATTTAGTTGTAATGTGTGACCAACGCAAATAAGATAATAAGAAAAATTGATTCCTGAAAGGCTAATTATTTTATGAAACTTACAGCGGAGCACGTGGAAAGATTCTTGAGCTCTTGATCCTTTCTCAAAACTTGTACCAAGCCTCAAACTATACTCCTTTCCTTCGCTCAACCCATGGCTGGGTGGCGAAGTTGATTTCATTTGTTTTTCTTTTTCTTTATTCTTTTTTTTTGTTACTTATTTTTATAATGTATTTATCTGTAAAATAGAAAGTATAAGAAAGATGAAAGTAATGAACACAATAACGTTGAAATATTTAAGAAAGTAACAGAAACAACTATTTGGGTCCTTTTCATAAGAAAACAATCCTTGAAGCACATTATCCCTAATAATGGGCTCTTCCAGAAAATGTGGGTGAGATCCACTGTCCGGGGGTAAATTTCTGAAAAATCTTATATCCTCCACCCCCAATATTCAAATCTTTTTCTGGAAGAGCCCAATCTTACTGAAAACTTTTATCTCCAAGCCTTCTCGTCCCTGAAACTGAACGAACACCGATTCAGCGATAATATTATTTCTGGACATTGGAAATTCATCAAGAACATGACAAATTTTCACAAGGTATATGATAACCCTTTCGCAAATTAACCTCCAAAAGGCAAATAATTTCTCACTAAAAGACCCGGTCCGATTTGTCAAAACAGTAGAAAGACACAAAAAGCAAACATAATTTCCTGTTTTATTTCATGAACGTAAAATTCTTAAATAATGTACATAAAAAAGAAATTTTAAGTGTGTTTTCAGTATAAAACTCACACAAGCAAAGCTTTAATTTCCTTTTTTATACTAACTCTAATCTACATGTAACTAAAGTTAGCCCCCCCAAATCTGATGCATCTATAAAAATGTCAAATGTAGGTAAGAAATTAATGAAAGTTAAAAAAATAATTTGAAAATTCTATACTATAATAAATATTTGAGGAAAAACATTTTAAGAGATTCTAATGTTGTTACTTGTGAATCCTTACTCAAACAGACTCAAAGGCTCGTGGCAAATTCATAATAACTGATCAAAAACTTTTAAGGGTGAAAAAGTTACTTATTTTTTAGAAAGTATGTTTTGAATTGTAGAGGACTTGAAAAAGGTTTAAAAATGGTTTCAAAAAAAAAAATTTTGCATTTTTTAAAACTAATAAATTAATTCAATATAAAATACCTGGTGTTTTACTCTGTATAAAAAAGACATGGTGTTTTTTAATACTAAATTACTATAATTATTATAAACTTTCTAAAAATTGAAAAAGAATGTATTATAAATTTGTTAAGAACTAAAACTATCACTATCACTATGATGAAAGCCTTCAGTATCCAATGAAGCAAAGGTGTTCTCTGAAGTTTGTTGGATAACTTTAGGTGCATTAGATCGCAGACTTGGAGTAGGAGATTTTAGCACCATATCATGTCCATTGTTCAACGATTCTTCAACAGCTTCTAATAATTGACGCCCATAAGGCATTTCGTTCTTATTCGGTGACGTAAGAGGAGATATGATGGTATATTCAGATAAACGTGAATCAATGTCAATTTCAATTCCATCATCACTATATGAATCATTATCATCAAGAGTGCCAGAGCTGTTCGAGTTTGGGTTCGAATATTGTGATACTGAAAATGAGTCTATAGTGCTAGCTTTATCAATATCAATCACGTCATAACTGTCTAGTAAGAAATCAATCATATCTAATGTTTTTCCATGCCAACTTGCCGAACGCCTGTGTTTTGACGGTTCAAAACCATCAACTCGGTCGCAAGAGTCGTCAGTATCAGCAAGCTGTAGTTGACCACCTGGTAAAACACAAGCTGTCTTTTTGGATTCTTTATGGTAAGTCTCTGAAGATCCAAAACCTTTGAAAATAAAAACAATAAATTACATGCAACGATCACATCCAGCCCTTTATTGTATTGTAGATTCAATAATAGAATAATAAATTTACCGAATTTTTTTTGCAGAAAATCACGAAAATAGATGCCTAGCCATGCAACACTGTCTAATCTTTTTCTTTTTTCCTGTAACATTCAAAAGAGAAATTTGAGTTCATCGACATTTCCAAAGTAAAACAACAGGGGGGATTCCTAAAAGCAATCTTAATATACCTTAAGGGAACTTATTTTGGCAGGAACTAATTTTGGTGGATTTGGCGGATTAGTTCCCGCCAAAATTAAAAAAATTCACTATTCGCCAAAAGAAGTTCCCGCCAAAATTAAAAGATTTTAGGATATTTGCTGCCCGCCAAAATTAGTTCCCGCCAAAATAAGTTCCCTTAAGGTAATAAATGTATGAAGAAAATTACGTAGTGCGTGAAAAATATGAGTGTGAAAACTTACGATGAAAATCAATGACATCTCTATCCGCAAACACCTGATTCCTCTGGCCCCTTTCTCCAATAAAATTAGACCAGCCACGCCCAGGAGCTTTCTCATTTGTTTTCTCATCCTTACGGAGGGATAAAATAGTGTCCAATGATAATGAACGAGTTAAAAGGCAATTTTGATCAGAACATGCAAGTTCGTTCATGTTATCTTCATTGTTCTTCTTCCTCTGCTCTCTCAGCTTTTGTTCAGCTATTACACGGTCTCTAATATTACTTAGCAATACACTGTGCTTGAGATAACTTTCCATTTGTGATATTGATAGCTCAGTTTGCAAAAACAAATGAAGCGCAGGGTCAGACAAAAATGGATTCACTTCTACAACCCTGGAAAATGAAATGAAAGTAATAAAATATTGTTATTGTGTAGGATAAAGAATTAATATACTGTAACCTGTTAACTTAAATGAGACACATTAGGAAGATTAGATTAGGAAGACGAGATGTGAGAAGCATGACAAGCCCAAACATGGATTAAAAAAGACACAATTCACCCATAACCCTGGACGGAAGATATAGTATTTGAGATTTTTTCAAATGTCATTCTGCTAACCTGACAATACATTAAATACAAATTAAATATAGAAACAAACAAACTTATTCATGAAATGCTGCAGTCCCATCTGGCGTTTCATAAGAAAGGGGTCTTTGAATCGGCCAACATATTTCTTGCCAGGTAGGCTTGGTGCAGTTCTATAGAATGAAAATGTAGAAATCTAAAAAATAGCTTCTTTTTGAAACAAAGAATCCTTATTATTAGATTAAAAATCTAAAATGTGAAATAAAGATAATATACAAAATAGGTTAAAGACTCATTGGTGAAAGATTGATATTGAATAAACGGTAGCCGAGAAAGAATTGTCTTTGAACGATGGGACATTTGGCATTACGTGAGTAGTACTCCCTTTGATCTGCTTTGATTTGTTTTGTTATAAGATATGAAATCGGCCTCAAAATTCATGTCTGCTTATAGCAATTTTTTTCTAGGCCAATGTTTTGAAGGAGTTGTTTGTTGATGTCATCAAAATATTTTGCAGTAAGGAAAGATATTATAAAAAAAGTTTTGTGACAAAAGGTATAGCTGGGCAATTTCAACAAATAAACTACACTGAAATTGGTCTATTTTTATCAACAATTCTACGTCTATGTAATACATATTTGGGATCCTAAAAGCACTGTTAAAATTCATACTATTATCTTAAAATTCTCCAATACTTACGTCATCATGATGTCATTCATTCCCAATCGGGCTTTCAACCACGCAAATTCAGAGTATCTTCTTCGTACTTGAGAATCTTTGATTGCAAATTCTGGATGGTTTGTCTATTAAAAAAACATGTTATTCAATAATTTGAAATATATTGCTACCAGTTTTATCGGCCTAAGAACCAGAGTTACTGTAGTCACGATAAATATAATAATAAACTTGAATGGTAAATAAAAAGTTGAAGCACTAATTGTAAAAAGAAAAGTATTTAAAAATCGCTTTAATTTCTATAAACTGTAATTAAATGAGAATCATTCGTCTTTTTAGAGAATATTCCTGACCATCACTCCCCCCTGGAAAGTGGCGGGGGGAAGTTACGCTCCAAAAGTCTACTACTTTACTTGATTACTTTGATTACTTCAGCTTAATGGTTGGCGTCAATTACTCAAATCAAAGCTTGTGAAGCTGAAAACTTTTGCCTGTGGCGCAATATTTTCATATAAAATGAGCAAAATATCTTATCTTAAGCTTAGAACTGCAACATAATTTACATTGAATAACACTTTTTTGGTAGAACAAATTTTTGAAAGTGTTGAGGGTAAAAAGCCTGGGGGCTACAAAAAAATCCATGAATATTTGGGGGACTGAAAACTCAGGCGGGCTAATTTTTGCCTGGGATCTAAACATAGGCTGACGCTATGTATTCAAAATAGTATAAACAGGAAACTTTCAATTTCACCTTGACATGAACTTCATAGTCAGTATACAATGCTCTTCTTCTTTTGATGTGTGTTCTTGGGTTAAGCACAAATATATCGAGAAACTAAAGTAAGAATAGAGTGGAAATGATTTGAAGTATTATACATTACTAGCCCTAGACCATTCTCTTTGTCTTTTTGAATGTTCAGTTAAAATGTTCAGTTAGAATCAATCAATGTTGCAAGAAAATAAATCCGATATTATATTACTTTACCTTGTTATAAAGTCTGTCATGATTATCTAGTTGATCTTCATTGCCATACATTCCAAATACATACTTATCCATGATGACAACAAATTATCAATTACCATTTCCAAAGAAAATGTTTTTATTTAATTATCAATCTAAAATTAGTGACAATTTGATTTTATATGAAGAGTAAACAAGAAAATTGATAGGGTAGGGTTTTTAGAGCTTCCTGAAAAGCCCAAAAATGAGTTCTTCTGGAGTTGCAGGAAACAAAACTGTATAATGTATGTATAATACAAATAAATATTATTGTGCAAAACAAAGTTAGATACAAACTTAAACCATGGATAACACCTGCAGAAATTCTTAATTTAAGTCTTCAATACCTAGCACAATCATCTCCAAAATAAGCAAAAGGTAAGTCCCAAGAATCCAAAGAAAGATTCTATAATTAACACCAAGATCCCTAGTTCGAGCCCTCTACTACTATACTTCCGACCTCAAGTCACTCCAAAAAACGACATTACTAACAATACTATATAACCACTTTCATTTTCGTTTTTGTCCAGATTTATCACATGACCCAAAGCTTCCTGGATTTCCCTACACGAGGGAATCCTGTAAAGCGAGGGAATATTCTATAATGGGTTACCATGGTCTCTGTTTACAACTGGTGTATCAAGTAAATAACCTATTTAGGGATATGATAGTCATTCATTCTGACTAAGCGAGGCAAAAATATCACTTAATAGAAATTTTCTTCAAAAATTTCGCATATGTAAAGTATGGTCTGGTGTTTGGGAACTAATATCAAGCAGAGCCAACTCAGAATACCCTGTCTCCCGGTTGACATCTAACTCTGACGCCTGAGACTGCTGCAAACTCCTTCAGCAACTTTATTATAATATTGCTGACTCTTTATATGCCGAAATGCCCCTTTTTCGATCATTTCAATAACTTTTTGAAGGAACGCAATATACACTTCCCACTTCTAACACTTTCTCCACAAAAAATGCAAGCGGTGTGCTATCAGTGAAAGTTAACGTGACATGTTATGACAGAAAGTATGATTGATAAACTTGGTGGAGTTATCAAAACAAATTTGTTGTCAAAGAGATTTAACAGTAAGTGAAAATACAGGCCAGATATCAACAGTCCCATGTTTCGACCAATCGTCCCAAGTTAGAGCAGTTGACGGTACAAATAATATTTTATGGCTTCAGTAAGTAAAAATACAAGCCAGATATCAACAGTGCCATTATTCAACCAATCATCCCAAGTTAGAGCAGTTGACGGTAGGCTTTCACACTGCAAACAAAAGGAACAATTCTTTGCAACAAGAAACGTGTAAATGCAATTGCGAAAGTGTTCGAACACAGATATAAAAAAAGTGAGATCTGTTATGGAAACTCAGTAACTTTGACATGTCAATCAATCAATGTGTGATTAAATTGTTTAAAGGGGAATTAACGTTTGGAATTAAAGGCCTGTTTCCATCGATCGCGCGAGCGTGCACGCTAGGCCAAAATTCTTAAAATAGATTTGGCCGCACACTCCGCGCAATCAATGTTTGATTTCCATCAACAAAGAGGTGGACTCGAACACAATCTGTATGTTTATAATTTTTTTTTTACTCAGCAGTTTTTCTCTTTCTTGATTAGTTGAAAAATTATCTATTGAGATGTGCGCTCCTGTACGCTCAAAAAAGTTGAAAATTTTCAGCGTAGAAAAGAGCACAAAAGCGTACAAGAGCGTACACATTTTGTGTACAAGAAAATTTAAATAGTGACGTCGATGTGCTATTTTAGGAAATTTTGGCCTACCGTGCACGCTCGCGCGATCGATGGAAACAGGCCTTAACCCTGAAATTTTTTTTCGAAACATTAAAGTAGAAGAAAAATGTGATCGAACAAAAAAAGAACCACTTCAAAATGTCTTTTATTCATTGAGTTATTTAATCTTTAATTTCTTACAATTTTGACTCTACAATGGAGAAAAACTCCCCCTCTGTGTATTTTGTGACGTAAAGTGTGCTCCAACTATTTTCACTGTTACATTCTATTTGGTTTTAAAAGATATATAAAACGTTAGAAATGAATCTTTTTTAGAGTAATTATAGCAAAACGTTGAAGACATAAAACTAGGAGAATGTAGTTAGTATTCCAAAGGTGCAGTAAATTCTCTAACGGTAAAAAGAAACTCAAAAAATGCATTTTATAAATCATCATTCACCACTCTTCCCTTATAAAAAAGAGAAACACAGTTCGCACCCTACGTCACATTTTTCGTATCCATAGCAACACAAGGGAATTTTCAAACAACTCTTATTCCGGATGTAGAAGAGTAAAGCCCTATAAACCATATATATTTGAAATCGTCTCAATGAGCTCTATTTGAATCTGTCATTTGTTTGTTGACAAATTTGAAACGTTAATTCCCCTTTAATCACGCACACTGGGAAAAGTCTCTAGAGAAAAACAAACAAAAAATGGCATCACGATGTGAGCAGCGTGTGTGTGATTAAATTGTTAATCAACTTTTAAAATGCCTTAAAAATACATTAGGTTGTGATTATTATGGGAATCGGATATGGTGGAAGTTCAGATTCCCCAAGTGAAGTGGTGGTGGAATTGTGGCTTGGGTTTGGTATCGTTGTTGATTTACCAGCTTGGAAACTTCTTGAGAACGGGTGATTTTGGGTGGTAGTTTGAGACTTTCGTTGATGAATGAGATCATTTGCAGGCGAAAGTTGTCCAGTATTTTGAGAAAATCCAATGAATCGTTAGTTTCTCTGTGGTTCTTTGTTGGAAGATCTGATTTCTTTGACATGGATCTGGTCCCTTTGATGTGTGCAAAAGTGCAGTGGGTATTGAAGCATGTACCACTTTTAATTGAGGAAGAGCACATTCTGGGGTGAAATTGTGCACAGTTAGTTCCAGCATTACATCCTCTTGGACCTTTGTTTCCGTATTTCATGAGTTTTGGACAGGCTTTAGGATGGGTGTACCGCGAATACCATGCTTACATTTTCCTTTCATATAGAATCGACAGGTTGGAGGTGTATTGTTGTTGGTCTTGTTGAGATCTTTTGATTCTTCAGAGGGTTGGGAGGTTGCAGATGTGAGCTTTGTGTTGTTCTCAATCTCTCTTAGAAATCTTTAGCTTTATATGTATTGTGTGGAAAGTTGATTGATTATTATATAAAAATATTTGTAAAATATTTAGTATATTTATGAAAATAATATTTTTTTTTGCAAATCTGACTTGCGATTCAAGAAAGTGCTCTATACCATCGGTAGAGCGATATATCAGTCAATAATAGAGACTAGTTTATTTTCCGATACTCAGAGTTTCGTGCCGTTTCAGGCAGTCTTCAGTCAGATTTTAAAAAAATTACAAAAACGACATTCGCAATGTCAATCTTCAATTATACAGTATGGTGTCTTCATTTGTCAAAATTGACGTCATTTCAGTCTTTGCTGTCAAACAAGGCGAGGGTGTGCTTGTTGACATGTCTACATTTTGAAATCAGTTCAGATTTTGAGACAAAAAGGACTAGCTCAGGATAGAAAAAAGTAAAAATAAAAAGAAATAAAAATATTCCACAAGTTAAAATTCGTAGTTTGAAATGCTAAGGCTAAATTTATCAGGGTCTTCTTCATTAACGATATGGGTTGGTAAGGCATTCCACAACCTAATTGTTGAGGGGACATAGCTGTATTCATACGACTGGATTCGTGCATTTATTGGTATCATTTTTGCGTTAGCGGTACGAGCACGACATACATCAGAAGATAAACAAGCAATTCGACCGTGTAGAATCTTATGGATGTAGTTCACGGTTTGTGTAATTTACGATGCGCGATCCAACGATTCACGATGCGCGATGCACGATCCATGCATATATTATGTTAATTATTCTAATTATGCATTTTCAGGTTTTAGTAATCACATATTTTAATTCCTTCTTTTGTATTCCTGGAAAATCAATGTAAAGCATGCGTGTATATATTTTAACCTCAACAATCAAATCAAATCAAAACATAGACTTTTTTCCCATGCTTTGAATTGAATACCTTTTTGCTTTCTTTATTTAAAAAAAAATGTTTCTCCGATTAAACCAACCAAATGCATTGGATTGAGACAGGGTTATAAACAAAAATTTACAATGTTGTGGTAAAGTAGGGAAGACGTTTTTTAATGAAGAGCGCGTGTATAAACTCACCTTTTTTGAGAAAGATCAAATGAATTAACTTGATCATCAAACAAAGAAAAATATCAAATAAATAAAAGCACCAGTTGCAATTCAGTTGGCGAAAGGCTTTTATAAGAACATGCCAAAAGTAATAATGTAGCCAATGATTCCTTATTTACCTTATTCACTGTTCTTAAAAAAATAAGGAACGTACAAAAATGAGTTTGTGTTTTAATAAATTTTTCACACCAAAACTTTTCTATGACGTCAAGGCTTTTTTCTTTCATTTTAAAAACGAGTGAGGCATGCGGCGAACATTTTCTTTCTCTCGCTATCAATTTTTGGTTTTTTCTACACAGAAGATATAAGTTATTTTAATCATTATGATTATAATAAATTATTTCCCCTTCTTTTTTTAATTTTCTTTTCGTTATTGTTATATGATGTTTGTAGCTAGCATTATGAAAACTTATTCGTGCATAATTAGAATAATTAACATAATATATGCATGGATCGTGCATCGCGCATTGTGAATCGTTGGATCGCGCATCGTAAATTACACAAACCGTGTAGTTCAGCTTAGTTTCAAGCCGTCTTTGCTGGAGGGTCTTGAGGTTAAGATTATGAATCATGGTGGTTGGACTACTGGAATATCTCCAATCATTAGATATAAATCTTGATGCCTTGTGTTGGACCATTTCTAATTGGTTGATGTTTGCTGCAGTATGAGGATCCCAGACAACTGATGCGTATTCAAGAATCGGCCTCACATAGGTACGATAACTTTGGAGCTTGATTACTTGGTTACATGTACGCAGGTTACGCTGGAGGAAGCATCTGATTTGGTTGGCTTTTTTCGAGGTGTAGTTGACATGGGTAATAACTTTTTGTGTATAAATACGCCGAGGTATTTAGCTGAGTCAACAAGCTCAAGGATCTGGTTATGCATGGAATAGTCAGATAGGATGATCTTGCGCTTATTGGTGACTCTGAGAGGACCTTGCATTTGTCTGGATTGAATTCCATGGACCAATGCTTTTCCCACTCAATCAGATTATTTAGATCATGTTGAAGTTGATAAGCGTCATTGACTGATTCAATTTTTCTGTATAATAGAGCTTCATCCGCAAAAAGACAAATTTGAGAATTCACACACAATGGCAAATTGTTTATGTATACTAGAAATAGTAGTTGTCCCAATACTGTCCCTTGGGCGGGGAACACCAGATAATAGACCTTTTTTCAAAGAGGCCACCCTGTTGAATAATTATGTAGTCCAGCAGAAAAACAATGATAAAACCATGCATAATTATTACAATATGCATGATACAGTAATTATGCATGGCTCTATCATTGTTTTTATGGCTGGACTACATAATTATTCAACAGGACGTCCTTTTTGAAAAAAGGTCTATACCATGGCTTTGTCTGAGCTCTTGCTGTTAACAACTACAGTTTGCGTCCTGTTTGCAAGGTAATTTCTAATCCAGAAGAGAGTATTACCTCTTATTCCGTAGTGATCAAGCTTAATGCACAGTTTGTCATGGTCTACCTTACTTGTCAAATGCTTTGGAAAAGTCAAGCAAGATGGAGAATCGATTTGACTTCCCTCATTAAGGGGCCGTCGACAAACGATTTTCCTTTTTTTTAACGGCTTCTGGCCGTAAGGGGTGGGAGGGGGTCACTGCAATGCCGTTAAAAAAGTTTTTAGAAAAGGGAAAGTCTCACTTACAAATTTCATCAGTCCAAAAAGTAGAAACATGTGAAGAAAGGCTAAGACCAAAGCAACCACACAACATTCACCTTATTCCCGATCACCAATTAAATGCTTCGAAGAGAAAAATGACTTGTCACGTGACGAAAGTCGGCAATTTTTCCCTCCGCCTTAGTTGACTCCTTGCTCCACCCATCCCGCCCTGACTTGCTGCGGGGCTTGGAGTTTCAAAATTACAAGGTCACGGCTCAAAACCACATGTTTATTCCGTGCGAAAAGAAGAACTTTGAGGATTACGAATCGAAAGAACATGGCGGCCATGGACCAGTGAAAGTATTTACTTTTGAAGAATTTTTTTGGCCGCTAAAAGACGTAGGGGGGGGTCTGAGCCTTAACGGCCTCAGGCCGTTAAAAAAAAGGAAAGTCGTTTGTCGACGGCCCCTAAGCGATTTTGCAAGGTCATTAATGGTGAGTAAAAGCTGAGATTCACATGAACGATTTTTCCGAAAGCCATGTTGCCTGTTGCGTATCAGTTAGTTTTAGTATGTTGTTTTATCAAGAAGGTGGGAGATGTAAATACAGGCCAGCTATCAACAATCCCATGCTTCAACCAATCGTCCCAAGTTCTATAGCTACAGAGCCGTTTACGGTGTGTATGTACTGAGAATGAAATGAATGTTCTGTCTTTTTAGAAAAATACAGAAATAAACTGCTTCCAAAAAAACAGTCTTTAGATGGATGATAAAACAAATTGCATTTTAACTTTAATAGTATACTATATAAAAAAAGTAACTTCCCTCAAAACCTGACCATTTCATCTTTGTTTGGTGGAATTTCTTGCTTGGTTGTGGCTGGTGTTGGCTCTTTCTACCCTCTACCTACCACCTACAGGTATGTCTACTATACTGCTCAGGCTGATTGAGTTTTTTATGTTGCTAGTGAGCACCGGGTCTTAAAAGATAGAAATATTCTTTAGGTGAAAACAGGGCTTTAAGGTACTATAATGGCAGCAAAGCTATGCAAACAAATATTTCCCGCAGGGCACGGAACTATCCACTGGAATTTCTTGCAGTTTTTAGCTTAGCCATTTATAGCTACTGCCTCTACTGCATTTTTAAATTTGAGATGTAAACTTTCTTTTCGAAACAAAGGATGCCTTTTGCTGAGCTTGCATATGATGATTTCGAGTTTTTTGAAAAACTTGGTGATGGAAGTTTTGGATCAGTCTACAGGGGACGATGGAAATCTCAAGACAAAGAAGTTGCCATAAAAAAGATTTTAACTCTGGGAGAAGAGGTAACCAACAACATCTTAAAATGCTAATTAAGTAATGGGCAGGTCTAAAACGCCTAATACCTACTACTTAATACTTACTACCTAATACTTAATATTTACTGTATATACCTCAAAATTGCTCGAAAATACCTTTAAAATAATCAGCATACCAAATATGACCAAATCTGAAAATTTGGTGTTAAAAAAATTTCAACTTTTTGTCTTATAGCGTTTAAAGACATGAAAATATTTTCTCTCTTCACTTCATTTTCCCGCACTTTTTCTATAAAGTTTACAGACTACACACATTTTGTCAAGACACACTTTTTCGTAGGAGAAAAATATTTCGCTTGCTCATTCATATTAGTTTTATTTATAAGAATCAGTTGAGATGATAAAGCCCTACAAACTAATGTATGACACCACTTTACTTGATAGGATGCCTATGTTTAATATATGATGACCTATATTTAACCTCATAGAACGTTTTAATAACGTTTTAGCCATTTGGATCTTTATAAAGGAGACAGGTGTGTATAAGAATATTACTGTTTTAGATATTTGCACATGTGTTCTTATAATTAAATCAAAGTCACAAGAGCAGTAAAAGGAAGAAAAACTAAGATAATAACCTTTTGCTTTGTACTTATATGAGGCGAAGAAAAAATTTAGTTAATGTTTAAATATTCTTTTAGATAACACATTCAAATTCTACGAAACCAATTTTCTTAGAATAGAGATTTCGAAGGCGAAGGAGAGAGCCAGGGCCGCCTGGAAGTTCTGGTCTGTAAAGTATCCAAACGGATTAGGTAGTCAGTATTAAGTATTAGGTAGTAAGTATTAAGTAGTAGGTATTAGGCGTTTTAGACCTGCCCATTAAGTAATGGGCTAGATAGACCTTTTTTAGGCAGGTCGTTAGAATAAAAAATTTGGGGTGTAGGTTATGATGTTGTTGTGGACATTAATTTGTGGGTTGCTTTTAAAGCCTAAATTTGTTTCAATCAAATGTATGACAAACAGATCTATGGAAAAGATCTATGTTACTTTTCTTTTATTCAGTTAGGAACATTTGGCGAGTTCCTGTACGCAACCGCGATCTTAAAAATCATAACAACACTCATTAAAAAATGACGTTCGTGTCTTTTCGCACTTTTTTTAGCCTAGACGATGTAGCAAACATAGTAAATATAAGCACATTGTGCTTTTAATTGGCTGAAATTTTTTTTTGCGTCGGAAAAACTTTTTCAAACTTTCAGCTATGATTGACCAAACTGTTACAATGAAAATTATCCAGCGCATTTTTTATCTTCTCACCTTCTTAATCTTCAATGAAGAACTCAAAGTTTACTGAATTTAAGCACATAAAATATTCTTATAATTATTGATATTCACTGAAACACCGTTCGTTGTGTGCTGCGGTGGAGTGTATGACGTAACTTGCGCGGTAAATAACTTGCCTTTTGTTGGAAGATCGTATTGGGCGTTTTGGCGTTACCGCCCTTGAAGCTAGCGGGCGCCCCTGTCTTTCCGCAACTCTTTCCACCATTTTAGATGGCCATAACAAAAGATCTAAAAGGGCGCCATAATCTTGGAAGATAATTTGTTTTGGTCTCCAGCTTTGGGAAGTAGCAATGTTTTTGGTTGTTTTTGATGGAAAATAGTAAGAAACTTAAGTTTACAAGTGTCATTTAGTTTTTTCTGGCTTATAGAATGGCAGGATCCTGGATGGTTTCCCTAACTGTTATTATCAACCAAGATCATGTATTGTTGCCTTGCCCATTATGAAACCAAAAATGGCCCAATGATTACGTACAGTTCCTTTTTTGGGTACTAGTACTACTGTACTACTACTACTACTACTGTAGACGTCTACTAACATTCTTTGAAATTTTACAGGCCAGAAAATGTATTGTGTATGTTATTTCCTGATATTTTCCGATTCAGGTTAGACAGCCTACTATTTTTTTGCATTAAAAGACTACAGCAGGCTATTGAGTTCCATCATTTTGAAATTATTGTAGTCTTGTTAATTAGGCCGATGAAATTTATATATGAGTTTACCGTCGGCCGCCCGCATCTCTAAAAAGCACCCGCATGAAAATTTCATTATTTTCAAAATTCATAAATTTTTCATTATTTCCATATTTCTTTACAACTACAACCTCTATCTTTGTTAAAATCGTCTCTACGCATGTTTACACGGGTAAACAAAGAAGATTTATACAGAAAATGCTGCCGCCCTCAATCCTACAACTGCAGTGGGCGTCCCGCCCATATATCTGCCAAACCGCCCTGACCGCCATTTTAGTTTTTTGCAAAATCTAGCGCCACTGTAGCAATCGATCTTTATTTTTCGTTCGCAAAAGATGCGAAGGGTTGAAGCGAAGCAAAGTTTTTTATTTTGAGAGAGCATGATTGGCAGAAATGGTGGATAAGGTGCTGTTGGGAAAATAATGAATAATGAATAATGAAATCATGCCGCATCTATTTTTGGGTAAGTTCACGACGGTAAACTCATATGTAAATTTCATCGGCCTACTGTGGCGAAATGTTGTCTCGCGTGTGCTTGGTTTGGGAATGCAAACGCAAACTACTGATGTCTAAACTTTTCAATATATCTCCAGAACTAATAGACTTTTTAAGATTCTGTAAAAAGGTCCAAGTACCTGAATAGTTTTAATATGTTCTATGAAAAAAATCATAACCATCAGTGAAATATTTGTTCATCTATTTAAGATTGAAGACAAAAATTTGCGAAGAAAAATAAACCTTGAGTACCAAAAATACTTTTTTAAACACTTTTTTCCACCGAAAAACAAATAACTTTTATAGACTCACCTTCCCCAAACATTGAAGAAGCCTCTACTAATTAAAGTATATAAATGAGATAAGATGCAGGGGGTCACACTTCTGGCTACAGGAACTGAAAGCAAACAATTAAGGCCAATATGTTTGGTTTTTCTGAAGGAGAAAAGGTATATATAGGAAGCTTTACTGAAGGAAGGCAGGGACTATCTATTGAAAAGAAATTGACAAAAAAAAGGCACTGAAATTCCTGTAACTTTCTAGTCTGGTCTGTAAATTTTTTTGGATTTGGGGGGTAGACCACAAGGTACACCATTGGGGTACCCCATGGTACAGTACCACCTTTTAAAACAACCCTCTCTATATTTTTTTATAAAAAACATCACTAACCCTGTATACATATCCTTTCTGCTATTTTTTCAGAAAAATAGATGATCCAAGTTGAGATGAGGTCACTTTGAATCAGTCTTTAGACCTTTCTACAAGTCATTGCATCAAATATTTTTTAATTGTATGCAAAAATGTCGGACATATAAGGTCTATATTTTATTTTGATTAGAGGCTCAAGGATCTCCAGGCAGTTAGTCATGCACTAAGAAATCAAGCTTTCAGAAAAAACAACATCAGTCATTTACAGAATGTACTTGCAACAACAAGGATGAGTGTTACCTGAATCAAGTTCAAGCTCCCAAGACAATTAATTTATTTAACTTTTAAAACTTAAAAATGAGACAAAATCTAGGTGGGTTCCGTCTCCCCCATAGATCTTTTTCTTGGGAAGTTGTTCTTCAAACTAGTTTTCAGTTTTTATTACATTGAAATTGAAATATTTTAGCAGGCTGCTTAAGAAAAGGCTACTTACATAAAACTCCAATTGGGACATGGGAGTTTCATTCATTGGGCCAAAGTCAGAAGCAGAAACTTTATTTTGAAGATTCAAGTAATAGAGCTGAATGTAGTGCATAGTGTAAGATAATCAAAAAGATATTATTTTGGGTAACAGAACAAACACTGTTTTAACAGTAGTAATGTGCAGTTTTTGTTTTTCTCTTGCAAAGTCCTGAAATTGTTATGAAGACCTACAACTAAGGTTTGTTGAAATATTAAGTACTGTATCGCATAAAAAAACAGTCTTTCCACTATCCATTTGCTGTACAATAAACAAAATCTTTTTGGAAGCTATAAAACAGCGTCACGTCAGGTCTGAAGAAATTAACAAAATAAATTCAAATAAGCAGTATTTTTTCACTTTTAATGATTCTTTTACAATAAAATTTTGTCTCAAAATACATTAATTTTAAACAGAAACAATGGTTCAAATATAATAGAGTTTTGTTAGGAAATATTCATTCTGTCAAATGACACAGAATTGATCGTAGAATCAAATTCATGTGAACTAACCTCCATTGTTAATGATTTATCCGCATATTGCTTTTTTTCAGGCTGACGTACTGTGTGTTTTGAGTCACAAGCATATTATTCAGTTTTATGGGGCTGTATCACAGAAGCCAAATTTTTGTTTGATCACAGAATATGCCAGATTTGGTTCCTTGTACGATTATATTGCAAAAAACAAGCTAGATTTCCATCAAATTTTGAGCTGGTCAAAACAAATAGCTCTTGGTGAGTTTTTTCTGTTTGATAAATCAAAGGCATCAAGGTTCCCACACCTGTTTATTCGAATTTTAAAACACCAGTCCCTGGTATTTAATATTATTTCACATGTTTTATATGTATTTGTTATTACTAAATACACGTGTTATGTTAAGAACATCCTGAATTCTTCAAAAATTTTAGATGTTTTTATAAAAAAAACGTGTAATAACTTTAATCCACCTATAATCTGATCAGCCTTACTTTTTTATTGATATTGTTTTCTTGTATTTTCAGGATTAAGCTATCTTCACAATGAAGCACCATTCAAAATCATTCATCGTGATTTGAAGTCGAAAAATAGTAAGATTTTCTTGTGACTCTTTCACTCAACAATGTGTCTTTCTTTTTAAACAACCTCATCATGCATCAAAAAGCATTTCTCTATATCTGACAAAATCTAATCGACAGTGCTCTTTTTGACACAGTTAAAATTTGCAATGAAAATAGATGAATATGTGATACTTTACTTAAGCATTTGACTTAAAGTCTAGCACAATTAGAAAAGGGGGATAGATTCTCTCACTTTCACCACAAGACGAACATTATTTTCTTGACTTACTCCATTTCATGCCAGGCAAATCATTCTCAAATTATATTTTGTCGTCCACAGGCTGATATTCATAGGGTTATGTCTTTTATTTTTAATATTTCTCTTCAAACAAAATCAAAGATCATCTCATCTTTTCTTATTTTTTAGTTGTTATTACTGGAGATATGCTAGTAAAGGTACCATAAGTTCA
Source organism: Clytia hemisphaerica (assembly GCF_902728285.1). Lineage (NCBI taxonomy): Eukaryota > Metazoa > Cnidaria > Hydrozoa > Leptothecata > Clytiidae > Clytia > Clytia hemisphaerica. The sequence goes on from NW_027103551.1 coordinate 1,476,003, forward strand.
TGAATATTTTCATTGTTTATGTTTTTCGAACCTTTTTAACCTTTTAAAGATATGAAAATGGAGAATTTCCATGTATAAAATACAAATAAAATGTCTAATAGGTATAGTCATGTGGATTTTAAAAGTGTATTTGTTTATGTAAAATCCTCATTTGTTTTCCTACAGCTTTGCGATTTTGGCTCATCAAGGTACTTAGATCAAACTACTAAGATGTCTATGGCTGGTACTTTCCCTTGGATGGCTCCTGAGGTACAACAAAAATATATAAGAGTGCAAAACCTCTTTTTAATAACAACATCTTGACTTTCTCCTGTACCAACCCTGAATTTTGAAGATAGCTTTTTTACTTAACTCAGGAGTTGTTACCTATCTGCAGTCTATTTTATATCAGTGTGGTAATTTTCGGTCTGTGCACACTAATCTGCCCAATTGAAATTTGCCCATAGATTTCCCTCCCGATTGTAAGTCCTGGAAGAACAAAATTTTGTAATCTTTTATAAATAATTTGGAACTTTCCGTCCAGATTTACCAAATGTGGTTGCAGCACTGTTATACACATTTTCTAGTCGTTACTAGTTTTTCTTTAGTTTATTCTGAGCTACTCTAGTCCCAAAAATTAAATTTCAACTTTCTCCCCTTTTTGTTTTTGTTTATTTAACTGATCTCTACCTACTTGGCTTGATCGGGCTTCTCGTGAATAGAAAGCCTGTCCAGGTTCAGAGCTGACTAATCTGCCATCTTGTTTTCAATTCTGGTCGTCGACAGCGCGATTCGAATGTTTTGAAATTCGAATGTTCGAAATTATAAGGTAAAAATAGAAAACATCATGGTGCACTATAGTCGACTTCAAGACTGGACACACTTCCATGTGAAATCTGTAAGCAGTTAAGACTATCTAGTGTGTAAAAGTAAATGATATGTGGTTTATGTAGGTCATTCAATCGATGCCTGTGTCAGAGACGTGCGACACTTATTCATATGGTATTGTTTTATGGGAAATGCTGACCGGTGAAATTCCTTTTAAAGGAATGGAAGGTGTACAAGTGGCTTGGTTAGTTGTCGTCAAGGAAGAGGTATGATATTTTTGTCCACTTCACGACTTATCAATATTGTATTTTCATTTTCCTAAGATATTTTGAGATGTACTGTGCGAATTTAATTTATTCATCGACAGGAACCATGGACAACTCACAGTTAACTTTCCTAAACAATTTGACAGTATCCTGCAAAATCTTTACAACAAAATAAAAAACATTTACTAGAATTATATTCATTGATACATTGCCTTGGAAGCTTTAAGATGGCAAAAATTAAAAAAAATAATCTCTGGCAGATTTTCAGGTTGATAACTTATCGGCTTTTTAGTTCTCGAGATTCATTCCAATAATTTCTCCAAATCATTTTATAATTATTAAAAACCAACAATTGTTCAACTTTCCTTTATTCCATAGCGGTTGACCATTCCGAGTAGCTGTCCAGTTGAATTTGCAAAGCTATTGAAATCTTGTTGGCTCAAAGACCCAAAGGTAACACCATTTTGAAAGAAAGTTAACACTGTGAAACTCAAAACCCTCCAAAAGAAAAAGGCAGACACTTCTAATTAGCGGACACTAATCCGATTCCCGATGGTGTCCGCAAATTAGAGGTTCCGCTGTATGTACATTTGACTCTCGCTATTTCGGGGGGAATCTTTTTTGTTCGAATTATAGAAAGATTCGAATAATAGAAGTTCGAATTCAAAGGGAGAATTTACTGTATTATCATCTTAAAAAGAAAGCTTTATCCGTCACCTCTGACTAGAAATATTACTTTCGTTATAGTTTATAACCATGTAGCTACTGTTTCATTGGTGCTATCGTTTTAACTAGTTCAGCCTAGTCTAAATGGTATGGAGTAAAACGCAAATTTGATTAATCTAAATAAATAAATCCAATGATATTCTGAAAGTAGATCACGAGATTTGAGTTTGGCCTGGTTTTCCTAGTTTTGCTACATTTCGAGAGATACTTCTCCCATCATGGAAACTTCCAATATTATGTAAACTCGAATTGATTCTTAATTTTAACCTTTTTCATAATATGATATAGGCAAGGCCATTCTTTCATGAGATGCAAAACATATTGGGTCGAATGTGCGTTGACAATGAACTCGAAGAAGCTACAAATCATTTCTTAAATGCAAAACTAGACTGGAAATACGAGATTGAAATGACGATCGAGAGGCTAAAGAAAGTTGAAAGAAATCTAACATCTAAAGAGAAAGAGCTCCAGGACAGAGAAATGAGGGTTCTCCAAAAAGAACGTAAAATGAACATTTCTAAACGGTTGAATAAAATGCGACTTTCTGAATGGGCTACAACCGACGTGCTTATCTGGATGGAACAACTGGGAAACGAGGCTGTGGATTTGTACCAATATGCACAAGTGTTCTTAGAGAATCACATCAATGGTAGACGGTAAAACATGAATTAGTTTTGTATTATTCTTATTGGAGTAAGGTTCGATGAGAATCAAACATGTAAAAAAAACGCTTTTTTATAGTCTATGATAAGCTTTTGGTCTCTCCAATACACCTTTTTGCAATAAGAACATCCAACAATTTTGAAGCCTTCAGATGTTCTTAACTTTTCGGGTTTCAACCCTAAAAATTTGTTTTTAACTTGTTCTTAAGATCTTGGCCACCGAAGCCTTATGTTCTTATATAGTTTGTTCTTATAAAAAAACGTGTATTATTGGACCTACCTCCGGGTGCCCCGGTGGAGGTCCTATGAATTAACTGTTGTCTGTTCGTTCGTTCGTTCAGTCCGTCCGTCCGTTCGTCTGTTACCAGCTTTTCTCGATATTGGCTCATTAGTTTTTTCTGATTTTTGGCACAATGATGCAAAATGGTATACCCGAAATGTGACGGAGCCCGGTTTTCGAAATAAAATCATTTCTTTTTTCCCTAAACCCCTCCCCCCCCTCATCAAAAATCAATGATGAAATTTAATGCATTTTTGCTAACCGCTATATTCTCTTAATGATTGTTTTTCTCCTTTTTGCTATCTAAGTTTCATTATCAGGTAGGTCCATTCAGCATATTGCTTGTTTTTGTAATGAATTTTGACAACCCTAGTAAACAAGAGTATTACCACTAACTACCACAATATTAAGGCACTCAAATAACATTTTGTGAGCATGATAACCGAAACGCTATTGGACGAACAATGAATTAATTCTTTACCGTAATCTTTCCGGTGATTTTTTTTGTTATTTCTCTCTCCAGGCTTATCCAATTGACTGATGCAGACTTGAAAGAAATGAACATCTTATCGTATGGCCATCGCATGGATTTACTTGTAAGCAGTTATATCTAGAAATTCAAATTTTCAACTGTTTGAAATTTTCACCTCGTCGTTGATGTTCCATCAATAATCTAAATAGGTTCATATCGCCATCCGTTTGGACTTTCAATTCGAAATTCTACAGTCTAATCTTACACTTTGATGCGTTAAATTGTGATATAGCCTGAAAGGACCTTAGTATATAAACTTAATTTTCTTCTCAGGCACAGATAGCGAAATTAACAGAAGAACTGGAACATCTTTCACACTTCCCTCCACTGCAAAAGGTATTCATGATATGCACCATTGCAATGTCTTCCGTTCCACCCAATAGCTGATTGGTTGAAAGTGACGTATTGACTGCTTTTACGTCACTTCCAACCAATGAGCTATTGGTTCCATGACGTAATGTCAGAAGACATTGCAGTGGTGCATATCATGAATTCATACACCACTGCAATTTCTTTTAACAGTACGGCTTTTATACAACAATTGATTGGTTACAAGTGACAAATTTGACGGGAGAAAAGTGGTACCATGATTTGTATTGCAATGAAACATTCCTATTAATTTTTTTTCACCAGCATTGAGTATGTAGTGCTACGAGTAGAAAACCAATTTCAAAAAACTCTGATCAAAAATTTTGTTTCGTCAGAATCTCAGAATTTCGTCAGAAAAAACAGAAGTGTCCAGAAGATATAAAGGTCAGTGCACCTGACGCGTTGAATGTAGATTAATTTTATGCCGCCTTTCAAAATTTTTCAGGTACCAAGTAAAGAGGACGATTGCGCTCAACACAAATGTGTTAATCTAACGTTATTGTTCGGTAATCATTGCCGCCTCGGTCCCACACCAATGGTAAGACCCCGTAGAAAATGGAAGATTTCTATGTTAGAAAATAAGATTTTAGCAGATGGGCCTTATATTTGAGAAAAATTCTTCAGAATGAATTGAATAGGTGGATGGGTGTGCCAGAAATAAGTTACCCTCTTTGAGTTGATATTGTGGGGAAGAAGGTGGGGAGCAATACGTTAGTGTCCTATCCTTTCATAAATTGATGTATTTCGCTCTTTTTGACATTTTTAAAATTGTCGTTTTAGTTTTTTGAACATAACTTATGAACCGATGAAGTAAAATACCAAATTTTTAGTTAGGCTTTCCTCCAAACGATTTCGAAATAAGTTTTGAAAAATCTCCCTTGTAAGAGAGGGTAATTTATTTCGGGTAAACCCGGCGGTAATTACTCTGAGCTTGGGCCATCCAGTCATTTATTTGCCTTGAGCAGCTTAAGCAGGCCATAGTTACAAAATTTGACCAAAACTTGATCATCTGTCTATCTTTTGTTGAGAACTAAGAAACGTTCAACCATGTATGATCGGGAATCGTTTTTTTCACACAGGACCATAAGTGGAAAGTGTATGTAGAAGTTGATGGAGATGAAGATGTGCTTACTGCTATTAAGGTATCACCAAATTATCCTACCAAAATGTGTACAGTGAAATGTAAAAAAAAAAATATGACGATGAAAGAAGCCTGACATGCATCGTAAAAAATGAATGTTCCATCAAATCTCAACCAAGGAAACCAACCAGTCTAGAAATTAAATACAATACAATATCGATACAACTTATAGGAGTCAGAGTACTAGTCAGTAAATTCAATAAATCTGAGCCGCCTGGAACAATTAATGAATTGTTATTAGGTTCTTAATTTTAATCTCCCGTAAAAATAGCCACTCTTAAATCCTACCTGTCTCTAAAGACATGTTTTTTTTCTTGGCTTTTTAGGAGGTTACGTTGAAAAGTACGGAGGAACAGGTCGTCATGACACAGGTAAATGTTTTTTAGAATAACATAAGACTTCAATGGACAAAATATTTAGAACAAGGTTAAAAACATTTTTAAAGGCTTGCATTCAATACCGATGATAAGAACATCATTAGGCTTAAAACTTGAAAAGATAAGAAAACCCAAAGGCTTCAAAAAATTTGAATGTTCTTATAAAAAAGAAGACGTGTATCATTGAATTCAGTCCATTTTTGTTATTTTGAGGACTCTGTCAAGTTCAGGTTTCTAGAGAAACACTTTAATTAAGTAGACTGTGATAACAGGTAGTTCTACATAAAGTATTTTTCTATTCCCGATATCTTATATCGTTATAATACTTATTATTCATCTTTATATATATTTATTTGCTCTTTGTTTTTAGCAACCTTTCGTCATGAGCAAATGGAAAACTGCTGGACATGACAATTCACCGATTTTCGTTGATATATTGGTGTCTTACGAAGTATGCATTTCATCATCCATGTAATTGAGAAAAAAATTTCAGTATTAACATTTCTGTCGTGTCGGTTATGTTATTTTCTAAGAAAATTCAAAAATTGTGTAGTTTAGGTCTTTATGTTCAGTACTACATACGTTTACTGGGGTTCAAGTATGGAAATCAGTAATCTTTGTCTACTTACAGAATGAAAATAAAGGTGAAAATCCTCTATAAAGAGTTGAGAAAACCAAACTCGAGTTACGGAGACATACGTCCGAATTTCGTAGGCTCCAGATATGGAGAAAAGTATAACTGCTAATCAGACGATAGAGATTCGTACAGTCGATTTAAGTAAGGTTAGGTTCGAAGAGTCACTACAAAGAGTTTTCTGTATTATACTTTCTCTTCACACCATATATTTCTTTTTACCAACCAGTCACACGTCAAAAAACCAAAACAAACGAAACACACGCACGAAGTGTTGATCAAGGAAGGTGGTTCGGTGTACCAAACAACAATCGAGCTGATGTTGAAACAGCAAGTAGCTAACGCACAGACCAGCGATGAAGGATATTCGACAACTCCTTGTCAATCCATTGTAAGTATCACTTGTTTCTTTATGTCCTTTCTTTATGTTAATTTTAAGATCACTTCCACCTTTTTTCGGCTGGTTGAGAAATTCTTATTGAAAATAAACTGCTGTTTTTTAAGGCAGAAAAGGAAGATCGTGTAACCGAAAACATTTTCTTTATACGTGTTTACGTTGCGATTTCTTCGCTTTTAACTCTGGTCTGTGAGACGCAGGTTTGATACTCGGCATAGAACTCCAATTAACCGCTCCATAACCATGATTTGGCAACTGTTAGAGTCTTACACTTCGTGGGTAATACCGTTGTAAAGATATTTGACAATAGATATACCACTTTTGTAATTTCAGACAAGTTCACGGCTTTCTTCTCGCGTTTCGACCACAACTAACTCCATCAAACTGGACCTGGCTGATGAGAAGCCTGCCATCTCTTGGGCAACTAAAGTCAAAGGTGGAACACCTCAATCCTTTGCGCCGAGGAAAATTTCAGACGCAAAAGCAGAAATTGCTTTAAGCAGGGATATGACTAGTAAGTGGTTTTCTTGTTTTAAGTAAACCGATCTTCTTTATATTATCTGTCACGAGTAGTTCACTGGTTTGGTTTTTGAGGGAGTCGTGAAGTGGCACGCGCACGAGAAAGGGTGCTTCTCATGTAATGAGTAGTTATAACAATCTCTAACTTTTAGAAGTCTACTGTAATATTCAAGACTCTTTTCTCTGTCGAGCTACAGATTAATAGCAAAAGAAAATCTATGACTCACTATTCATTTTTTTTTAGATTCGCCGCTCTTTTTCTTGCGTACACCACCAACACCTTCTCCCGTATCCACTCGCCGCTCACCTATTGATGGGTTTCTCACTCCAACATCAGCACGGTCGCGCGCCAACTCAGAAAAGGAAGCGGTGGACTCAGGAAATGCAGCATCAAAGAACACTACCGCACAAGGATGGACTGTTGTTAAGAGTTCACGTGAAAAAGCTTCTGAAAAGGAATCCACTAAAAGGACAAATCAATACCACCCTCAAGGCGCCCATCGTGGTTATTACCGTGGTGGCGGGAGAGGAGGTGGTCGCTATAGTCGAAGTAAAAGTGACCAACCACCACACAAGGGCGGTGATCAACAAAATAAGCCCAAAAGATACGTACAAAGTGAAGGTGACACGCCTAGGGGTGGTGGGCGTTTCCGCGGATCGTCCCGAGGGCGTGCACGTGGAAATAGCGGTGGCTGTAATACGCCTTCGTATAATAGTAGTCATAACTCTCATGGAAGTCACCATTCTAAAAATCAACCGAGTTGAGAAGAGATGTTGAAATGAAGTAATGATTGATTCGCCTTTCATTGAGGGCGGATTTTGGTATCAGTTTAGCACCAGATTTTGGTATCGGTTTAGCACCAGACTTTGGTATTGGTTTAGCGCCAGATTTTGGTATCGGTTTAGCACCAGATTGTGGTATTGGTTTAACACCAAGTCTCATGAAATTTTCAAAAAAATCGAATTTTGTCGATCGTGCTATCGTGCTGCTGGTTTCTCTCTTCCCATTTGGAGGCCAACGATGAAATAGTTTCAATGATTTAACCGATCGTTACTTTGTTAATGTTTTTTCAAATTCAATTTTGTGGGCAATGATTTTTTCGACCTTAAAATTGGGGGAAAAATTCTATGAAACAATAAACTCTTAAAAAGTGGGAAATGATTATGCTGAGAATGTAAAAGAGAAATCAGTTCAATAGCATGCCACTGTCCACAGCAAAGCAACCAAAATGTTCTACCAATAACATACGCTCTATGAGATCATGTATTTTTTACAGTATGTAAAGTGCATTATTTTTTTATAATCCGTTTTTTTTTTAGATCTGAAATTTTGTTATAGATTTTCCCGTCCCTTTTTTATTTGGCATTCGTTACAATTTTTTAACTTTTACTTGCAGCAATATTATCCTCAGTATTTGACATTTACTGTTTTTCATCTTATATTATATACCTTACCTTTATATAAAAAAATGTAAAAGGCTGGATTATATGATTATGCTCTGAAATTTTATGACCAGTCTGGAACATTTTGAATCTCGTATTTCTTATATTCTTTGGAATCCATCTAAACCTTCATTTAGGTTTGAAAAGTTACTTTTTACTTTTACATACCATTTTTAATGCGACTATCATTTTAAACATAGTTTTTTAAATTACACCCTAACTGTAAATAGCACGCCATTTTTGTTGTCATAGATGATAATTTCTTAGAATAAGACCTAGAAACAGGAGTACAGTAGACTTTCGTTAATTCGAGCTTCTATTATTCGAATCTTTCTATAATAGACGATATCGGCTTTCCGAATTCTCCCCGAATGATTACCCATGATGCATTGCGCAAAAAAATTCACGGACGAAGGGGAAAGGGGAAGGGGGAAAACACTCTTAAAATACTTTCTATAATTTGAATTTCTCTGTAATTCGAACAAATTAGATTCTCCGTTCGAGTTCGAATTAACGTCAGTCAACTGTAGCAGATTTTTGTTAGACTCTTAAGGTCCTTTAGTTTTTAGATATTATTTCAGGGAGATGATAATCTCAGTTTGCAAACAAGCAACTATGTTTTGCCATAAAATATCTCCTTTGTTAGTTAGAATATATATTGTTTCAGTTTAGATAGTCTAGTTCCAGTCAGTTCAGTTCAGAAAGTTTTTTTCATGATTTTTATTTACTTTATAGTAACAAGGCACTTTATACTACACATTTAGTTTGTACATAAACCGATTTTTTTGATTACACAGAATTATTGATTGGACTAATTTTTGAATTAGTATTAATTATATTATAACATTTAACTATTTACTGTATATAGATTTTGCATGGCAAAAAGTTAAAAGATGTCCGAAAAAATTTATTCCTCCCCATTCTTTACTAAAGTCTATTTCAAATTAGCTGGCAGTGTTTTTTCAAACCTCAATAACTTTTGATAGAGTTTGAATAAAGTAGCGATTTTGTGCTTGTTAAAAAGATAATCTGGAGTGGAATATTGTTAAAAAGACCGGAAAATAAAGATTGAAAATTAAGAAGAAGAAAATCAATTTCTTCAATAATTGTGCTATAATTATCATTTTCACACGAGTGATTCTTTGATCTTAGAACATCATTATTGTAAAAAAAATTCAAAAAAATTTATTCCATCGAAAGATATAGTCCAAAGTTTATGAATGATTGACTTCAAAAATCATCAAAAAACAACCAAAAAGAGCCCTTTTTTAAGTCAACTAGGGCAAAGTTTTAATCTGTATTTTTTGATTGAAAGAATATTTTTTAAATCTTTTTTCGCATTTATGACCTTCTAAGATTGAAGAGTTTCTGATACAATTAATGAAGATCATAGCATTATTCTACAAGAAGTTGATTTTCTTCTTTTCATTTTTCATCTTCGTTTTTCCACTTTTTGAATTTTTTCTTTTTTGATAATATTCCACTCCGGATTATCTTTTTAATAAGCACAAAACCGCTAACTTAATTCAAATTCTATCAAAAGTTATTGAGGTTTGAAAAAACACTGCCAGCTAATTCGAAATAGACTTTAACGTAGTCCAACGTACCAGATGTATGAACACATATTTTTATAAGAACATTCAAATTTTTTGAAGCCTTTGCAAGAACAGGATAGGATGATTTTGGGGTGATTCTCTCAAAACCCCTACACGCTTTTTTTTTAAAGAATGGTGTAAATCCATTTCATCATGGATATTGGCATTTTTGTGAAAGGCGTGAGCCTTTCTTTCCTAATTGAAAATGCTCTAAAAATGGCATTCTTAGCTTGAGTAGCAAAATTCCATGATGGTGATATTCTTAGCATATTCTTAATTTTTTGGCCATTTTCATCATGGACATTCTTATAAAGTGTATTCTTATTAAAAAAAAGCGTGTATGAAGCACTTTTTCATTAAAATTTCATAAAATGGAGGGGGTCCTTCCCCCCTAAACACAGAGTTAATCGAGTTTTTTAAGATATCTTCTTTTTAACGAAAAATGAAAAATGGAATTTTATAACCATCCCTTTACTGCATGATCTTTCATTATTGTTTTTTCAGGTGTAGCTAACAAAAGGTGTAACTAACAAAATAGAAAAATAAATAAAACGAATAACAAAAGTATGGCTTGAAAAGCTGGTATATGTATCTAGATCCTTTGTCATGGGTACAGTAGAGAAGAAAAGTAGAAAATCTTGAACAAGTCTGGTTTTGTGGAAAAGGTAGGTGCACATTTTTAATTTTTTATCACACAGCTGGCACACAATGTTGTTTCAACGTTTATATAACGTTCACAACGTCCATCTGGGCAATTCATTCTCAATGACACTGAAAAGAAGAATACACGTTGTTTTTTTATATAAGGTACGCGAGGCTGAAAATTGTTCAAAAATCAAGGAATTGTTAAGGAACTGTTCAGGCTGAGCAACGGATTAGAATAGGTGGATTAAGAACTCATAGAAAACACTCCTCGTTAGGTTATCAAACTTTTTTACGAGTTTGCTAGCAATTAAAACTTGATAAGTTGTAAAAAAGTTGTAAAAAATCATTACTTTCAACATTTTCATTGGTCATTACGTATCACGTGGTACATTTTAAATAAGAAAATGCACTTTTTTAGCCCTTTCTATCCAATGCAGAAATTAGCCAAATAATTTGAAATTTATTTTCCTAATTCTAAATACAGTCTTCTTTCACCAGTATGCAACCCATTCGTGACCCATCGATAGTTTCTTAGTTATAGACCATACGTTAATTTTCACTTATCTGAAGATTGCCATTGACAAAAGATTAAAAATTTACATTAAAACTGGTCTAGCGTTTGTTGATGCTAAAACTTAAGTGCAGGATTTAAAATATTTGCAAAATCATCAAAATTGATCGAATCATAGGACAAATTCGTTTTCGAAACTGTATAAATTGGAAAATTGTTCTTATAAAAACAATGAAAAAACTAAACGAGGAGTGCGCAGAGTCATTTACAGATTTTTCTTGTAACAATAAGAAGACAATGGATCTCTCTTGGGAGCAACGAGAGAAGTTAATCCACTTATTCTAATCCGTTGGGCTGAGGATAAGAAAACCAGCCAAGGAACAGAGAGTTAAATTTAAATTTGCACACATTTACACAAAAGCCTAAACAAAAAGATGACAAAATATTGACGAAGCAACATTAAATAAACGTCTTTTTCTGGACTGTAGTTAAAATTGTCATACTTAAACTTAACCGTACATCCTGTGCCCAAGTTCAGGAGTTGCCATAAAGCCATATGGTAATAACCGGGAGGGCACATTGCTATACATTGTAAACTTAAGTTACATACTTGGCAAGTCCAAACTTAGCAGCTGAATAAAGAACTCGATAAGGAACGTCGAGGCTGAAATTCTCTGGAAATATAAGGAATCCCAGCTAAGTTAAGGTTCCTTAAAAAAACGTGTATTGGTTATTCCAAAAATACAAAAAAATCTGTGTATCACATTTTCAGGATCCTTGAGGCGATACCAGGATGTCAGTAAAAGCTATGCAAAGTTAATTAATTTCAGAAATTGTTATATTTCATGAAAATTCAATTATAAAAGCTCATCAATGGTGCAAAAAATAAGAAAAATTATGCTGGGTTACTATCTGTATGCAGTAATTCTTGACTCTTATTGGTTGTTAAAACAATAGAAGCTGACGAGACAATGTTTTTCGCCCCATTCTCCTTGCTTTTTTGTTTACAATCAATCGTTAGCAATGAACTTTCTGCCGTGACCGAAACTGAGGAGGAAGAAGAATAAAGTGCCGGATCCGAACCAATTGGAGTTCGCGGTAAAGTTGATAACTCTGTTTCAATTGTAGGACTGGGTTCGAGTCTTTTCATTTGATGTAAATTTGTAGTTGATGATGTATTTGAGCCCTCTTTTCCTTGTTCCCAACCTCCTCCACGTTTACAAAAATCGTAAAAATCGAAAGGAGCTCGTAATATTGAGATTGTTAGCTCGTAAATCCCATCTCCGAATCGCGTACTCATCGTACATATGATGAGTGGATTAATTGCGTTATACATGTATCCGGACCAATATGCGGACACGCCCAAACCATGTGGGATACTATCAATCGATTTCGATGTTACTGCCATGGCAACATAAACAGCGAAGGGAGTCCAACATAATAGAAAACATGCTAAACTACAAAACGCAGTTAACACTAAACGTTGTTGGAGCTTCATAACATCGCACGTACTAGTGACCGATGTTTTGCTTATCCGCTTAGTATGAATACGGACAGCCCGGAATACTTTGAAATAGACATGCGCGTTCACAATGTTCGGTATAATAAATCCAAGCGCGAATAAAAACAACATGTAAATTGAATCGATTTTGTTCTTCGGGAAACCGACCCCGCATACAAGGGCCGTTCTGTTGTAACGGTATTCGCCAATATGGATCAACGGCCCGAGAGACATAAAAATTGCTATAGTCCATAAGATGAAGCTACTCGTCCACGTGCGCCTCACGGTCATTGCTCTACTAAACGGTTTCACGACAGCGAAATATTTATCTATACTGATCATAGTATGTATAAAGATTGTATACAGTAATAATTGTGACGCTAAAAATGCGTTGAATTTACATATAGGGCCTTCAGCGAAAGGCCAGTATTTCAACACCATTGATGTTAAACTAAACGGCATTATTAAAAGAGTTGTAAGGAATGCAGCAACGGCTAAATTGCCGATTAATATGTTTGTACTATTCCACATACGATCGTTTTTGTATAGTACGATAATCATGCCACCGTTCCCGTACAGAGAGAATACTATAATAAATGTGAGTATAGTTGCCAACACGGTTTGTTCAGTTCCAGTATAGTTTGAAGCGAAATAGTCATCACTTGATGACGTAATGTTTTCCATTTCGATTTTTATTTTAATCAGCTCGATCTAGAGTTATTTTTTGTTATCCCTTAAATGATAAGAGTTAATATTTAGATTATGTATTTTTGTAATGCTGATTGTTTTAATTTCTAAAATGATGGTCTTAATTTTAAAGACCTCCTCTACTAACACAACAACTATTGCCGACATTTTGTCCCAGAAAACTTGAACCTATTCCTCTGCGTTGCAAATCGTTGACGTATTGCTCAGCTTTACATTAAGAATATCGAGTGGTTCAAAATAGACGATATCGGCTTCATAAAAAACTCAGATTTGACCCCCGAGAATTCCCCACAATGCTTTGTGCGAAAAAAAATTTCACCGCGAACTTTTTTCCGCGCAAAGCATTGTGGACAATTTTCGGGGGTCAAATATGAGTTTTCATATGAAGCCGATATCGTCTATTACTGACTGAAAAAATGAATTCCAAAATGCTGCCAAACCTTTAGCGCTATCAACCAAATCAAAAAGTATTTTCTTGCTCAAGATCGTAAAAAGTCTGTCAGCAAATTACCCAATCCTAAATATCAAAAGACATACACTGTATTTCATTCAAACATATCATTCTTTGCCCAATTTCAATTTAACATTTTTTATAAGAACAAACTATATAAGAACATAAAACTTCGATTATCAAAATACTAAGAACAAGTTGAGAACCTTTTATAAGGCTTCGCGGACTCTAAAACACTCGATTTCTTAGGAAAATAGACAAAAATACTACAAAACTGTGAAAATAAGAACAGGCTAAGAACATTTTTAAGCTTAAAATTCAAAAACTTAAGAACAGCCTAAGGCTTCAAAAATGTTGGATATTCTCATAAAAAACTTATATGTCTGTCAAAAGGATTCAGGTTGACATTTGACGTGGTGCAGATCAAACATATCAAAATTGAACAAACAGAAGCCTTATAACAAAGAGTCGAATTTCATTCTGTCGTAGATATGGTTTATTAATTCGATTCTTAAAGACTGAATCTGTTGTCGGTGAATGATTGACAAAGTATGAGGTCAAAGTATATGTTATCTCAGAGAATAACAGGATACTGCAAATTGGGAAACTGCGAGCCACGTGCTTCTCTGTAGACAGACCCGATTTAAGGAAATTTTGAAATTTATTGCCGTAGAGGTATTTCACTGCGTTAAACGTGAGATACACTCTGGTAGAGTACACGTTTTTTTATTAAAACATGCAAAATTTTGGAAGCTTTGGGATATTCTTAACTTTTTTAGTTTTAAGCCTAAAAATGTTCTTTATAACATGTTCTTATTTTCACCATTTGTCGAGCATTTTTGCCCTTTTTCCTAAGATATTGGGTGTTTTAGAGTCTGCAAAGCCTTAAAATGTTCTTAACTTGTTCTTAACATTTTGGTCATCAAAGCTTAATGTTCTTATATACTTTGTTCTTATAGAAAAAACGTGTACGTCGAAATCGACGGAAGAGTCCATCATCATAAATTCTTCAACACAAAGAATTAAATACTACAGTTCTTGACTTCTAAACGATTGACATATAAATTCTCTTCATCCTTCCTTATTTACAAAGCTACCTCTCGAATAAAATCAAAGTCAAGGAAGTTTCAATATATTTCCAGATTTCCCAAAGTTGTAAACAACATTACACTACAAGACGAGAACAGTAGAGACTTTTAAAGGAATTTCAGCAATTTAAAAGAACAGAATTGAACAAAGCCTGCTTAATTAAAACATTAATAACACGGGGGTGCTAATAATTGGGCTAATCATTATGATCAATCTCGTTAAATCATCTTTAACGTAAAATTCGAAATTCGCACAGTCCAAATAAATACAACCTAGTAAGTACGACGGAAAATTCGAAAGTACATACATAAGACGTTCGTAACTTCGAAAAAGTTCAGACGAAGAAAAACCAAAAACTTTGACCATATGACAGCTTCAGTAAAAACAAGATAAAACCTAATTCGAAAATTGATTTTGCCATAGACCTATGTGGAGTCAAATCACAAACAACAAAATTGAAAATGTTTGTGAAGCAAAATATTAGTTTTTCAAAAAATGAAAATTTTGTTGTTTGCGATCTGAAGAAAAACCAAGTTATTCTCACGGACATAATATTCTCCGCATAATTCCCTTAAACTAGTCTATTGGTCTTTCAGTGCGGTACCTTAGATGACCATGATACACGTATTTTTTATATAAGAACATGAGGTTTCGATGGGCAAAATGCTAATAACAAGTTAAGAACATTTTAAGGCTTTGTGGACTCAAAAACACCCGATTTTAAAGGAAAATGGACGAAAATACTCAAAATGATGGAAAAAACCTTAAAACCCAAAAAAGTTAAGAACATCCGATCCAAAGGCTTTAAAAATTTTGGATGTTTTTATAAATATATAACCTATTTAAGTATCTATTTTTTGACTCCTAGATTTATCCCTAACTTTACTTCTCCATAGTCTTTCCATTACAAAATCATCTTGCGTACGAAGTAAAACCTTCTTCAATCACTTAAACGAGAAAGAAGAAACTCGTTAAATTTTTGGAAGGGAAATGAAAATTTCTTTTTCTAGCACTTTTGGAAGAATGAAAAGCTGTTATTGACGGAGTTTTTTTCATATATAAAGTGCGATTTCTCATTTCTTAATTATACGTAAAATTAATAAGTTATTGAACAAAACCAATGAAAATGCTTATATACGAAAAAAAAACATGCTGAAAAAAGGGAAGAAGTTTTGACATTTTCTCAAAAACGCACCACGAGTTTTCCTATGGAAAATGTTCACCAAAAAATCTATATCTACAGCAACTTCTCGTCCTAATTTTTGGACCTTTTTCAATGTTTAATAGCTGAGCGTTACTCGTGCGTCTTTCTAATCTTTTACACTCAAGGAGGAAAATGTCCAAAATATAAATCAAATTATTAAAAATGAAAAATGAAATCCATTTGAATCCATTTGCGGAATTCCCCAAAGTCCATCCAATTGAATCGGTTTGTTGATTTTTCCAAATAATGCTTTTGAATTTCTATCCCAAATATATGGTGCAAAAATATCTTAAAGTAGAGTCCGTTTGGTAAATCACACTTTAATTTGGAGTTTGATGGAGATTCCAAAATGTCATATTACTGGACATGAGTGGTGATTTTGGGGCCCCTTCAGAGAGTGGTCTTTCATCTTTAAGATGTAAAAAGTTCTCATTGTTTGCATATTCTTGGTACATATTTTTTAAGTAGTGCCCCGGGTTACAGAGGGATAACGGACTGAAAATCTATGAGGATTGATATTACCATATTTTTTATGGATGGGGATTTCAATTCTTTTGTTGTCAAGTCAGAAAACTCAGTGGGAATGAGAAAAATAGGATAATATTTTGCATTGAGGGTTGCTTTATTTGATTATTTTCATTGGAGGATAATTTTCCACCGGGGACGATATTTTGGCTAATTTTTCCCGTGCGAAAGGGTCTCAGTGGGTCTGTGAAAAGGGTGTATTTCCAAGTATCAGAAAAGGCAAACTACGGGAATTTTTGGCGATATCTTACTAATTGTGTTCTTCATTTGCATCTTCACTTTCGAAATTGTCTCGCCAAGGAGGTCTTACGTACTATTAACCATTTATTTTTCATCTTCAGGTGAAATGTGAAAGAAAAAGTGAACGAAAGGCCACTTTTGGAGAAATCCAATAAAAGTAACAGATTTGTAATACCTAACAGGCTAATGCTTGCACTTAAAAGCAACTGGAATCCTGTCCCATTTTGATTTACTTCAGGGCCCGGTGGTGGAAGCGGGGAGACTGGGAAGACTTCAGCCTGGCCCACCATTGTTCCGCCGAGCCTGTACTTACTAACCAAAACTATAAATCACAATGGCACCTTATACATCCAGTCAACTTAATTACACCAACCGCCTTAAACAATAATTCTCAACCTTGCAAACAAAATTTTACTTTATCAAGCTTTATTCCATTTTTGTTGATTTGTTTTTTGTTTATAACAAAAATACTACTTTATAAATACTACAACGCTAAAAATCAAACTAATTCCCCGAAGCAATCATTGATGAACTAGCGTAATATCATCTAATAAACATTTATTTCCTCAACGACAAATGGCTTTAAACACACTACACGAATTTTTCGGCTAAGATTTCGGGGCACATAAAAAGAACAGTAGTACAGCAGTACGAATAACATTTTGATTACGTTTTTTCTTTCAAAAACCCAAAACTTTCTTTCAGCAATTTTCTTTACCCAAGAATCCAACATCAGTATATTTTTATCCAAGCTACCATATGTAATATCAAACTATGTAAAACATAACTTTTCTTTTTTTCAATACTACGAGTAAATATCATTCAGTTTCTTATATGTATTCAATTATCATCAATTTGATATGAATGCTTTGCTTTTTATTAGTGAGTGCAAAATGCTGTCTCGACTAGCTTCTTATTTCTTTATATGCCAATAACCTTAATTTGAAGTTTAATCTCTTGCGAGGGTTAACCCTGTCCGTGCTGCTATCAGCAAATGCCGACAAGAGCATTTTCGATTTCTTTGCCGGTGTCGTCATTTCCCGACAAGAGAGATCTCGACTTATTTGCCAGAGGTTTTTTTTTAAGTTTATTGAAAGTTCGATTTTGAACTAGATTTCATTAAATAGCACAGTTGAATAATTGAAATATGTTTCAAAGATGTTTTTCATAATTGTACATTTTTCAACTCAAACAAACACTTATATTTCTGATATTTTTAAGAAAATAAAGCTAAATGGTAAATGGTAAACGCTGTGGTCGCTCATGTTGGCATATCCGACATCTGGCAAATATGTTAAACCTTCATTTTTTTCCGTGGCAAATAGGTCACACGCTTAAAAAATAAGAACGGCAGTTAAAAGACTAAAGTTCCCTTGCCGACGGACGGGGTGTGCTGTTCTGAAGTTCGAAAAATGGACCCTACGTGGGACTCGTTTTTTTTGGGACGTGGGACGGAAATTCCTAAATTTTGTCTTAATTTTCCCATATTTTTTCCAAATTCCCCCAAGAAGGTACCATACGAGGGACTGATTTTTCTATTTTTCTTTTTTGTGACCCTACCTGTTACTCATGGAGGTGAAAAAAAGTACCCTGGCCAACGGCACATCCCCGTACCACTTTTTACCCAAGAACCCCCTCCCCCAGGTTGTATACCATATTCAGGTTACCAAAGAATCGAGAACAACCTGGTATCGCAGACTAGATGGGATCCCCTCCCTCAAATGGTAAAACGGGATTGGATCTAAGTATCTAAGAATACCGTAACAATAGATGATTTCCCTCAAAAAGTTCCCTCAAAAAAAGCGTGTATTCCTAAGACTTACATACATTAAGAATTATACTTGGTCACCACACACACAGGTCATCTTACCTGCCTTGTCTTAAATAAGTTAACCAAGCCAAGTCAAGCCATAAGTCCAAAGTACTAAAAGCAATCAAATTGAAAATACAAACTCAAGTTAAAAATGGAGTAATGTACAAAATAAAACAAACATGAAAAAAGGCCAAAAGACGATAATTTACAAACTTGAATAAAATGAAAAGGTTTTTATGTTTGTCGACGATAAATATTGAAAGAAAGTGATAGGTCTAGCCTTCAAAGGGACACATTTTTTCTCGGTGAAATGATGATTTCGAATGTACAAAATGTTCGCATCCCTCACTCCTTCATTCTTCCCCTCTTACACTTTCTTACATTTTATTAGAACAATTTTATAAGAATAATATGAGGCTCAAAATCGCCTAAAATTAAGAACAATTTAAGAACAAATGCTGAGTATGAAGTTAGTCAATTTCAAGTAATTTAGGGGTCAAAGTAAAAATTGGGTACAACGTCTAAAATACCCTAATTACATCCTGTAAATAAGAACAGTATAAGAACAATTTGAGGCTCAAAGTGCCAAAAAAAAAAGAATAGCCAAGCCTCAGCAATATTCCACTGGTTTTTATAAAAAAGTGTCTAATTGCTTCGAAAGAACTGACATTTGTGTGAAGTTAACAAAAGCTAAGTGGGAATTACTAGCCTGATAACCTGGTGACGAAAAGCCATTTGATTAATCACAGACCCCTTTCTCACAGACTCTGGGACCCCTTCCCACTAGAAAATTTAGCCAAAACATTGTCCCCAGTGGAAAATTGTACTCTAATTTTTGTTCCCACTGAAAATAATCAAATAAAGAAATCCTCGCTCTTAAATATTGTGCTATTTTTTCCATTCCACTAACGTTTATGATTTTGAAACGATCGAATTCAAATCCCCGGCCTCAAAAAACATAGGAATATCAATTCCCTTCGATTTTTGGTTCGTTATTTTTACCCCCACTGGCTGAAAAGGTTCTATCGGGTCTGTGAGAAGGAGGTGTTTTATCCGATCTTTTATTCGAGCTTGTTCAGTAACGGGTAAGGTCGCTAACGTAGGCCTCGCATCTGGCACAGTTTTCTGTACTCGTACTTTGATTGGTTAGGAAATCTTGATTGAAAAATTATTTTGTATGTGATGACTGCATATCACGACAAAGATAAAGGGTTAGATTATCTAGTTTTGATCTTATCTTTTTCAACAAAAAAGTTTAAATTAGACTTTAGAAACTCGTTTTTGATACTTTCGATCGTCGAAAAAGAATTCATAAAGCCAAGCTTGTACCAGAAAGTCAAAGGCAGCTCCTTTGGCTTAAAGGTCACATGTGTTAAATATTAATATAGTGACATTAGGTGATTCGAACTTGAGTGTTTGCAAAAGAAAGCTACAAAACGCCGAAAAGGCACACCAATCAAATGATTCTATATACCAGTTTCATCAACTTTTGCGATTAAAATTCTAGATCCTCTGAAACTTTCAATTCCACTGGTGAAGTTAAAAGAATTTAAGGTTAAAAAATCCATAGTACACTACTTATATAAAAAAGCAACAGTTAAAAACCAAACCATATTGATAGACTGAGGTTTTCTTTCAATAAAGAAAATACATAAATCGCCAGCACAGATTGAAAAGAAATGTAAAATCCTATCAAATTTCCAACCATATCAATTTAAACATCATTCAAAGCTTTTGAGTATTAAAATTCTAAAAACATACATCTGTTAAAACATTTAGTTAACATGTTATGTCTATGTTTTATTCGACTTAAATTTGGCTCAACAATTTCTTATCTTATGAAATTTGTACTATCTTTCAGCGACCATAAAGTATAGAGTATACTATGCAATTATAGAGATTAATCCAAAACTTAGCGCTAACACGCTGATTTCTTGTGAAGAGTTACAATTTGCTCTTTTCAGAGACAGATTCAAAGAAGATTTCTAATCGTACTGCAGCAAGTAGACTAGTAAATCACGCCGTTGTATTTTCGCTGTAGCTTACGCTTGCAATGGGCACACTAAGTTCCCTGAATACATAACTTTCCGAACCATTCTTCCGTGGTATTTTACCTTTTTTATAAGAACTCTTTATAAGCACTATTCCCGTGTTTATGTGTCTTAGGAAAGACAGACACTTGCTAGTCTATTTACTAGCAGTTAGCTGAAGCTATAAATGCCCCGAAACCGCCGGAGTTAAACATTTATTGCCAGCCATTATAATTTGATAAGTAACATTTAGTTACGACGATAAAAGCCTTTTAAAACAACATTATGTTCTAAAGTTGAAATTAGATGGATAGTCCTTTTCTTGGCTGTCATCCTTAAAGTCCGGCAGTAGGACGTGACAACTGAGGAGTATATTCTGACTCAACCTCAAGATTACTTTGGAATAATTAGGTTTGAGAAGAACGTTTCACAATATACGCAATCAGGGTAAACTTAGGTTTTCTGGAAAATAAACATTTCTTTTTTGTTGTTTTAAGACTGAGTGTAATAGAAGAGTGGAAAATTAGAAGGAATTTCAAGATCAAGTGAGGGTGTAGCCTTGAGGCGCTTTCAAGAACTAGAATGATATCAAAGTTGATTTTCTTCAATCACCAGATAAAAATCTAATAAAAATCCCTTTTGAAAACCCAAACATAAGAATGTGTACTGTGAAACTGTAAGTGCTTCCCTTTCATAAAGAATATACATAATGCAGATTAAAAGGTGAATTTGAAAATGAAATTGAATATAATTTCAGTCATTTGATTTGAAATTTAAAAAGTAAGTAACTTTGGACTGGTGGCATACTGTAGATATAATTTATTTGTATCAAAGGTTACTAAAAATTATCTGAAAAACTTTAACAATCTTTATATGTGTTTCTGCAAAAAGTTTTCAGTTAGAATAAAATTTTTTCATGGTTACTAAAGATATGAATTTGATAGTTGCTCTCAAAATTGCCAGGGGAATTTTCAGATACCGTGTCCTGTTGTAACCACCGTCAACATGGTTAAAAACTTTTCACTTCACAGGTAGGTACAACATTGTGTTTGTATTTTATTGGACGTCTGGTTCTAAAAAGTCAAAAAGTTTGTTCAGTTTTGATTTGAGCAAAGTATACTCCTGCGTTCAACATCAATACGGTACAATGTGCCGTGGTGGTATTAGTAGAGAGAGTGTTCGAGTCTGTTCATAATATGAGGCTGAAAATCTTCGGCATACATTACATATCGAAGTACCGTTCTGACACAGTGACATAAACAGCATTTTCAAAGTTTGCTTTCTAAGCTTCAATATTGGCGTAAAGAATTATTCACAAAATAGCATCAAATACTTCATAATCCATCGTTTTTGGCTTTTTTTCCGCTTCTGTTTACATTTTTCTGCTCGCTGCTTCCCATGCACAACCATTTTTTTTTGCTGTAACACTGTGCTTCAAATGTCCACGAGAATGAATCAGTTCATGTTAGTCATAGTATATTTTCATTGGCATGTCTCACTCACTAAACCTTTTGTAAGAAACTCGATGTTGGTACCAGTTTTTGGCACGTTTTGGCGCAAGGCTTACTCTTTGAAAAATTACTTTCGGCGCATGCAATATCCATATAATTATAGGGTACTCTGGGTTTTGTCTTTCCACCAAAAATTTCAATTTAATTTCCTTCAAAATGAAATCACTATATAGGTAAACAATATGAGTTAACGGTCAATTTCCCTTTTGTCTATGCCTTTATAATATCAGTAGGGTTTCGGTAGAGCAGCACATAACACTCTGTCTGTGTGTGTGTGTAACAAACTGTCATTGAAGATGTCCATCGTCCATTCTGACAATTGTATAAGGTTTGATCTAATATCAGTAGTTTGATAGTTATTCATTCAGTAGCAAACAATGTCCCTCAAGTAAATCCAGTTGAGCAAATACGTTAAAAAGATATCAACCAAGCAAAAATAAAATCTTGTGCGCTGTTTGTTGTTTGTGAAAGCTTTTAGCTGTGTGGACTGGCAGTGCAGACGGGAAGCTAGTACCTTCTCTGTCCGTGCATAGCTAGGAAATCAATACTAGCTAGGAAATCAAGTAGCAGCAAAAGAGATATCGCGCGCGAACATTTTTTAACCGCACGCGGCCCGCTCAGAATCGGACGAAACATGAATATGAATATGATTATGAATATTTTTCTGGCGAGCAGGTCCGCTACGCTTGCCTGTGAAACACTTTCTTAATTTCGTAATTAAAACGTCCGAATTTCTGCCGAGTTTTCGTTTTTTCAAGCTTTGACTTACATACCGCCATATAACTTTACTCTGTTATAAAATTCATCCGATGATTGATGTGTTAAACCTATTTCAAAAAAGCTGGCAGTGTTTTTTTTAAATAGACTTTAATATCACAGAACATCAACCACAAAGTTAAAATCTGCAACGGTAAAATCGTATTTCTAGGCGATGGTCAAGCGCTTAAGACTTATTTAGTTGGAATTTTAATTGAATTAATGTTAAAACAATGTAATATTGGTAGACATTACAAGTGAAATACAACGTTTATCTAATGAATATGAAACGATTCATATTTCGATTTGGTTAAAGATTAATATTATATTCATAATGGACGTTACAAATCATATAGGCGATATTTGTTTCTATTCACGGAATCGGAATCGGATTCGGTCTATCGGGGTAACAAATTGGCGTCAGGTAAATAAATCGAACCATTTTTCCGTGTTATAAATTGAGTAAATAAGAAATAAGTCCGTAAAAATATGAATTATTATATAATATTACTAATAAAAGTGCAAAACTGTAATATTCATAGGAGCTACAAATTATATATACAGTATCTTTTATTAACCACGGAATCGGAATCGGCGTCGTCGGCCGAATGGGTTTATAATTCGACCGACTGTTCGCCAAAGTCTTCTTCTTCTTCTTCCACGTCCCCATGCTTTAGGATCGTTTTTCGTTTCTTCAAAATTCTTCAAATCGTGTTCCTCTTCATCTTCATCAATTTCATCTTCGTTTGCTTCTTCGTCGTCATTCTTCTTCGGTAGCTCATCGCTTTCACTTCGTATCTCTATTGTACGAAAGAAAGTAAGAATTAGGATACATATATATTGATTAAGTCTGCGACCGCAGTCGGAGGCGACCCAATGGCTTCTTTTTCGATAGCTATCCACCCAGAGGAATGTAAAGAGATGGGAAAACATATTTTCTGATTACTCAAAGTTCAACGATCACTTATATTGAAAATTCTATTGTAAAAACGTTGATTAGGTCATTAAATGAAAGTCTAGAAAAGACGGCTCGCCATACATATTGGACGGTTTCTACATGATTTGACGATAAAAATGAAAATTTGTTTTTCCTTTTTTGCCGATTACTATTTCAATTTTTAAGAACAAGGAGTAATATTTTTACCAATGTATAGCAAAAGAAATTCTTAACGCAATGATATTAAATTGGTTCTTGTAAAACTGCCAGAAGTCGAGTAAAATCAAGATGAAGTTATAATTTTCTCGAGCTCTAGCTTTCTACATTATGGTGCGGTCATGATGCGGTTATATCAGTAGAATCGCTAGGAAATTCTGAGCAAGAAGATATAGGTACCTTTTCGTATAGGAGAGGTGTACCCAAAATATAAGCCCTAAAAGTTTGTGCATAATCAGGCTTGAAACAAAAGAATTTTGTCACAACACGCTAATTATGCAGATTCTTTATAGCGACAACAAAAGAAACCTATTTACTCGACATAAACTCCCTTAAGGGCAAGAGACCTGGTATATGACCAGCCGTTTTTCCATTGTTTTCAAGAAGCTGTTTTTACATCTCTTTACATTCCTCTGATCCACCCGAAGGTAGGGGAGGGCGCCACTCATTCTCTTTGGATTGCTCCATTTACCCTTGATCCTTCTCTTAATTGCTGAGCATCAAGCAGAGAGGCATCAAGTATCATTTTGGAAATCTTTGGTATGACCTGGCTGGGGGTTGAACCCACATCCTTGCGAACCGTAGCCGGATGCTCTACCTCATCAGGTAGATGTCGTGCAACTCGTGTAACAACAAAGTGCCTTCGCAGAAAAACCATATTACCCTTTTTTCCGGACACGTTGTAGACAAAAACAAATATAAAAAACACTTACTGTCAAGAACACGCGATGCTACTTTATCAACGAGCTCATCATATCTTTCTTGATCGGCTTCTGGTGCTTGTGCTGGTTGATCGGCATCACGGCCTCCATCTTCATCGTGGGAATGAAAATTCTCTTTACTGCTGACTAGAAAAATAAGAGTGATAAACGAGGTCAAAAAGAGGGGAATTTAAAGGCTTTGACCATAGTCAAAAAATTTGCAAAAAAAGATTTGGTATTTTGTTTCAGGTTCCTTTACACTTGTAACAGAGATTTGTCTTACAAATTACTTTTTGATAAAATCTCTTAAAAGTAATTAAGAGTTTAATTGCAAAAATGACATTATAAACTTTAAAAAGACGTTAATAACATGTTGCATCACTCTCTTATAAAAAGTGCTTAGTTTTAATGGGTTATCGACCTTTTTGTTCCGAAATTTTTTCAAACTGTCCCCAAAGAATTGAACTGTTTTAAATTTTTCAAAATTTAATTGATGCATCAAAAGTAATAGCTGTTTTTCTATGAATAATTACGATGAAAAATTGGTCAAAAAGCACTTTTTTCAAGATTTTTAGATAAGTAAGCTTTTAGAAAAATTTTCTAAAAATATATTTTTAGTTCGGTAAAAGATACACACCATCTACCACAAAAGTTTTTTCAAAATATTTCTTCTTCGACCAAACTAAGCTCTTCAAAGTTGAAATACTCTTCGTCGCATTTTCTTCTTCATCAAATTTTTTCTTTGCAATTCTTTAATTTTCAGACTCAAGCATAGTTGGCCTAACAGAAAATGTATAACATGTCAAAGTTTTGTTAGCTACATCAGGCAGAAATTAATATTATGTACATGACAAATTCACAATGGTCAGCCCTTAAGTTGTGTATTTTACGGGTGTTTTTCACGGTGAGAGGTTGAATGGTAATGAAATGTTTTAGTTTTGTTCATGGCCTACTATTTTGTATTGTATTTTGAAAGATTGTGAAACCTATTGTTGTCATAAAATTCTTTCTCCGAATTTCGACGAATTTCTTTTTAGGTATAGAGCTTCTTGTTGGTTTGATGGTCATACAGAAGATTTTTCAATTTTGTTTCTCTATAATTTGTAGAAGATTAAGCTGTCATTCTTACCCATATAGGCCGTAGCTATGCTGAGAATCAAAAATACTTGAAGTGTCTTCATCTTTGCTGTTTGTTTGTTTTATTGAGTAACTTTCCATATGCTATGGTTATTTATACTGGAACATTTGAGGTAATTAATTGATTCATTATCACACTCGATTCAGTAATTTCATATCCAGCGGAGGACACACGTGCCCGTATTTGGATTGTTTCCATCTCTTTCAACACTCCTTCGTAGAGAATTTTCAAAAAAGTGTTCCTTCCTTTGACTAAAGAGGAAGATAATTATTGATATTCGGTTTCTAAAGATTAGGCCGGCATCAAGTAAATGGTAAACATAATTAAAGCCGTCATTCTAATCGGACGTTATTTGGATGTCATTTGAATGTGCTTGACACAAAGCGGAAGAATTTTCCAATTCAGTAATTATCAATTTGCATGAGTTTTTCTTTGAGCTTTTTTAATTAGTTACGGATTTACATTCTCGATTAATTGAACTGCATTTGTGTAATCTAGTGTTCATCTGGTCTAATTAAAACATATTTCGAATTCACATTTCAAGCACGAAAATAAGGATATATGTTTCGAGTTTCGAATCTTAAGGAAGATATTTAAAAGACGGGCTTAAGTTAATTTTTCCAATAACGGAAGAAGTGCATAACTTCCTCTACTCGTCTATAATTTACGAGTTGTCAAAAAAAAGTCGCCTTAAAGTCCAGCAATAATTGGAATAAAAAGAAGTCTTTTTGTAATCCTTAGGACTTGATTGGCTATTGTTTGATTTGACCAGAGATGAGATCTGATAAGTCCAAAAGCTATTAATTTAAAGATATGTGAACTAAAGGCCAAAGATTAGACTGAAGGTATTCTTGAATCGAATCTATTACAATAATTTTCTAACCACTTGAATTTGAATTAAAAAATCCTAGATGCAGTCTAGTGAAATTTCCTTATCTAAATCTTCAAGATTTTTGAAAATTTCTTGATTTTCAAAGCTTTAGCATTTAAATGAAAAGAATTCCACAGGAGCCATACCAGTAAAGAAACGGAACAGAATTGAAGTTTTTTTAAGGATCTTATAACTAACTCAATAACTAAACTGTAATTTTCTCGTGTTGTATTGGTTCATAATGGTTAATTTTTCTAAGAAATTTGGTATTTTAGGGTCTGCAAAGCCTTAAAATGTTCTTAATTTGTTTTTAATATTTTGGGCATTGTAGCGAATTGACGAATGGTATAAATGTACAGTTCTCAACCATTTTGATTTTGACATCAATTTTGAGGCGTGATGTATGATTTTAGCTATTTTTTAATATTTTTGCTTGATGAACAAATTTTGGCAAATTTTGTGATCGTGAGGAGAGCAAAAAATTCTTCGTGGTGGCGTGGAAAGGGATGAATTAGTTAGTTCTTAAAATCGAATTTAGTCATCAACTGAGGCCAAATACACATTTTTTTATAATCAGCTCCAATTTTCGAGTCAGGGCTGGGGTTGCCTAGCATTCTAGCCCATTTTCTGGAAAATCGGCTTTGACCTCCATTGCTTAGATTATCTAAAGTCTATTCACGATAAGTGTGCACTCTTTTTTCATTTACCTATAACTTTTGAAGGAATCCTTCAATCTTTATAAATTTGGTATCATTGGAAAGATATTAATAAGTGGAACTATTTGAAATAAAAAAAACTTTAAAAAGATTATAAAAATGAAGACGAGAATGAAGAAGAAAAAAATGAAGATCTTGTAGAAAAGTGCTATAACTATCATTTTCAATGGAGTGAATCCTTAATCATCGAACATCATCACTGTAAAAAAAATTCTCAAAAATAATCATTCAGTCAAAAGATATCAAATAAAGTTATAAGCTGATAGTCAGGTAGAATTAGTTGAAATTTCACCATACCCCGGACAAAATTGCCATCAAGCTGAAAATTGGCACAGATGTTCTTTAGGGTATACTGAGTTACCAAAAAAAAAGCCCCATCAATCCGGACAGGGGAAACCACTTTTTCGGACAGTTTAAAACCGGACATGTCCGGAAATTATGTCCGAAAAAAATATTGTTCAAATATACAAGTATTATATATCAAAAGAAAGATAATTTCAAGACAAACAAAAAATTTGCTTACAAGAAGTCATGGAAATAAACACAGAAAAAGTTATGAGTATCAGAAATAACCCTACTGTCCAATTACTTTTGAATTATGTAGTGGTATTCCCTATTCTTAATGGCAGCGAATCTCCTTACAGCTTCAAGCCATGTGTTTTTGGACCAGCTCCTGAGTGCCGGGTAGCGCCAACCTAGAGGGGTAGTAATTTTCTATACGATTTTCGTGCTCCTCAGCATCCAGTTTATGGAATGCAGAGGTAAATAGCGTTTTAAGGGGGTTTTTGAATTAGGGGGCCTAAAAGAGTTCGGGTAAGTACTATTGAGAAGCCGTTTTATGTCAGTAACATCAGTCCATATCTTTTTATCTTAGTCATGGAAATGTCTTGAAACTTGGTAAATATACACAAAAGAAGTAGTAAAACAAAAAACTTCGAAAAATGTTTTGCAGGGGCTCGCAAGGCGAAGAACGGGTAAAAAGAAGCCGTTATTGCCTATTTTTGGCCTGTTTGGACCCTCTTTAACAAATTACACGCTTTAAAATACTCAAAAACTCGACAAAAACATAGAAAATGTTGGACTTAATCGAAATCGTTAAGGTTACGTTGTCAATTTTCAACGTTTCAGGGGGTAAAAAATGCTATTTTTACCAGTTTTTACCTATATTTTGCCTATTTTGCTTACCTAACCTAGTTCGAGAGCGCATCGTCATTCGTCATTCGAAACAGCTTTGACCGACACAATCGCCGAGGCTTAGTAATGAGGAGCAAGGGAAAACAACACTTTACGACCTAAGCATTAAAGTCCGTTACAAGAAATTTCCCAGAAATCTGCTTGGATATATTGCCGAACAACCCGTACGATACAGTTCCTTAGACATGAAATAATTAATTTGGACCCAACTTTTCTGCCCGATAAAAATCAACTCGCTATACAGTCAATTGCGAACCCTGAAAACGAAACGTTGAAGCGAACCGTAGTGTAAAGATGGAATACTTGACTACGATGCACGAGGTCGTAGATTCAATCCTAATGCTCAGTATTAAAAAGAAAGATAAAGGGTAAGTGGAGTAGTGAGTAGTCCAGGGAGAAAAAGTGGCACCTTCCTCCACCTTTGGGTTGAAAGCCAAGCTTTCGGGTCGCATTCGAATGCAGCCATGGTCTATTAATACAAGTGCATATCGTAACAAATAAATAAATCATATTCTGGTAAGAGTAATTACCATGATGCCACATTTTTTCAATTCAGCAAACATTGTGTTGAACTCATGCGGGTTACTAAAAGAATGACCTAGATCATTATATTATTAAGAAAGAATTGGTGAAAATAAATGACCAGACAACGAAATTAGTGAACGTGAGAAAAAAACACACAGATATTATGTTCAATGATAGAGGTACCTACTTACCGGTAGAGGGAATACTGACACCAAAACATCACCTCAATCAGAACATGACTACCGTGAAAATCACATGTCGAAATCATATTCCGACCTGTGACAGCGAATATCAATTCTATTCAGCGCGCAATCAACGCTGTAAAAAGTAAGCATGACGACAATCTAAGATCTTGAATTAAGTTTAAAGTTGATACTTTTACTCGCATCGTGGAAAGCATATCTCAAAAATATCATTGACGCTTTTAAAAAAGAGTCAGTGATAGAGAGTGATAACATAAAGATCTGTGTATTATTTCGATTCCATTGAAGTATAATTAATAGTTTAGTACAATTACTGTTATACATTTGGGAATGAAAGAAACACATTTCAATTAAACTCGGAGGTTTCTGGGGGAATTCGTCAATGGTAAGCATGTATACTGATACAATCTGCTAGACATTAATACGGCAATATTTTTCATCTTTAATTCTCTCTATAGTGATTAGATTGACACATGCGCGATAAAATTTCTATACTTGGTCGTCCTGAGGTTGATACTCAGTGTACAACATGGTATGGTCGGAGAATGCCCCGAATTTTGCCCCTCTGAGATGCCAAAAAGTGCAAATAAACGTGTCGTGAAATTGTAGTACGAGTTTTATTTTGGTCAAACCTTCCTCACTTCTGTCCAGGATTTTGAATATATTTTGAGCTCTCCATTCTTCAATTAGGTTATGTAGCCAATATATAGTAGGGGGAATTTTGTTCGATTTTTTGGAATCGCTTGACTGTTTTGTTAGAAGCACTTGTTATACATTTTTGGAAAGCTAAGGGGTAGGGGAATC